>NC_022021.1:59033483-59075253 GCF_000317375.1 Microtus ochrogaster
AAAAAAAAAAAAGATGGAATTTGAACCTCTGAAGCTCTATACTGTTAAATGTTAAGGTTCAGTGAAGGAGAAATGATAAGGGATGAGCAGTCCTGCTTACTCAGGCTACCGTGAGTCCAGTCACTCCTGTGCTCTTCAGTGAGGGTGGGTGGAGCTCAGGAGCAGAGCACTGCTTAGTGTGCATAAGCAAGGTCTGGAGTTCACGCCCCAGAATAAGATAGTAACCTAATAACTGAAATTTTAAAGCAATCCCAAAGGTAACAATATCATATCTGTATTTTACTGACAAGGCTGAGACATTACTCCGTAAAGAGGTTAGGGTCTTTAACAGAGCTCCTGAGTAATCCTGATTTAATTCAGCAACTGGTAAGAATCTAGGGCTAGAACTGATGAATGTCATAATGTTGTACTGTAGGAAGTAGCGATTTCTCTGCTAGATCACTGCGTGTAAACTAACATAACTATCAAACATCTCAGAAAAAAAGAAATATTCTAGGATTTCTTTGACTGAGATGCCTATATGAGCAGAGGCAAACACTATGGTAAAAACTACAAGAGTCATAAAACTTAAGTTAGAAAAAGAGCCCAGCTGGGAGGTGGTAGTGTATACCTTTAAAGGAGGCAGAGGCAGACAGATCTGTGAGTTCGAGGCCAGCCTGGTCTACACAGTAAGTTCCAAAGCTACAGAGAAACCCTATCTTGAAACACCCCCACCAAAAGAAAGAAGAGAAAGAAAAAAGAGAAAAGAACCCAGCATACAAGACTATTTTGTAGTAAGACCATTTATACCTTGAGCATAATGTTGAAATGACACTGACACTGTAGGCACACTGAGTGGAATAAATTATTCATTCCATTGTTTTCCTTCAGGTGACCACTAACAGTATTTACTATTATCAGTGAGCTATCCTGAATCTCTACTGTACTCTGCTGCCCTAGGTCTCTGTGAGAATCCTAACTTGCTGGCAATGGATGGCTCCAGCACTTGTAGTTTATCTAAAAGACAGACAGACATTCCCATTCCAGACGATAAAAAGAAGACAAGAAAATAACATATTTAATGAAATACATAAAATTGTTTCTGGGAGCTAGAGAAGTTGGCTTGGTGATAAGGACTTGCTCTTGCAGAAGACCTAAGTTTGGTTCCTCACAGCCACATGGCAGCTCACAACTAACCATGACTGACTCCAATTCCAGGGGACCCAACATCCTCTTCTGGCCTGCTCCAGCACCAGGCATGCATATGGTACATACACATACAGACAAAACTTATACACATAAAAATAAATCTTAAAAAAATTATTTCTGCCATACCTGTGCTTTTTTCTCACAAAGTGTATACACGGTTTCCAAATTTGGATCATTGTGAAGTGGATGAGAATACATTCGATGCTCAAAAGCCTCTACTTTCTGAATGACTTTTTTTAGTCCTTGATCTTGAATGCCCATATCATCAATAGGATCTAACAAAGGAACACCATCGGGAAAACGCTTCTGAACTTCCTGAAATAAAAATGTAAAACCCATTAACAAGATGAGACTAAACCACTATTTCCAGTTTTTATCTCTTCTATGTCTATGGCCATAAAAAGGACTCAACATATATTTTCTCCACTTAAACCAGAGAGCAGTTTATCATGGCATTTGTTTTTGAAAACCTTCATTTGGGGGAGGTGGGGGACAGGATAAAACAGGGTCTTACTTTGCTGCACGGGTTAGGTTCAAACTCGTAATCCTCCTGTTCGGCCTTCTGATTCTGAATTACAGATATATTCTACCACAGTCTGAAAATTCCTTTTCATTTGCTACGCTAAAACTAACCGCTAACAGAATATATTATAATCCACTAATATAAATAGCATTGTAGTGTAATCCATTAGTTCTGGGCAAGGCATGGCTTTACTGGTAAAACCACTTCTGTATATTTATGTCACTGTAACATCTTGGCATAGTTAATATGTAACTATATTTCCTATCATTTATGTGGGAAATTCAATTTTTACATTATTTGGAGGCATGGGTTTTTTTCCAAAGACAGATGCTGGAACTTTAGCAGGTAAGCCACAGCCATGTGGCAATACACAGATTAATAGAAATGGGTTAAATTGATATGTAAGAGTTAGCCAATAAGAAGCTAGAGCTAAGCCGGGCGGTGGTGGCGCAAGCCTTTAATCCCAGCACTCGGGAGGCAGAGGCAGGCGGATCTCTGTGAGTTCGAGACCAGCCTGGTCTACAAGAGCTAGTTCCAGGACAGGCTCCAAAACCACAGAGAAACCCTGTCTCGAAAAAACCAAAAAAAAAAAAAAAAAAAAAAAGAAGCTAGAGCTAATGAGCCAAGCAGTGATTTAATTAACACAGTTTCTGTGTGACTATTTCAGGGCTAAGCAGCGAAGAACTTAACTAACAGCCTATTACAACAGATCATGAGTTCAGAGAATAGATAGCTCACTGGCTGGTTAATCCACCCACTAGAATTAAGTGTTGGTGACTTTGAAGGATAGATAAAATCAGAGTAGTCAGGAACTATCCCACGTGCACTGGGCCCTGGGTTCCATCCTAAGTATGGTAAACACAGAGTAGTGCAGACTAGCTTAGTGGTAGTGTGCACTTGTAGTCCTAGCTACTTGGGATGCTTAAGCATAGTGCTTACTTGAACTCTGAAGTCTGACACCAACCTAATTAACTCTCCTTATCTCAGAAAAGGAAGCACAGAAAGAGTAAAACCGGCTTTCTCTGCTCCATCTTGTGCAATGCTAGCCTTGTCCCTGAGACTCAATGGTGATGGTAGGAATGAATGGATTTGCCATACCGAGTGCCTGGTCATGGGGGCTGCCTCCAACTCTGGCAAAGACACTGTTGCTATCAATGACTCATCTCGGGCCCCACGTCTGTGATGGGTACAAACAACCAAAAATATGACAACTCACTCAAGACTTGTCAGCAATGCCTCCTGTACCATCAACTGCTTAGATCCCCTGACCAGGGTCATCATGACACCTTTGGCACGACTTATGACCATGATCTATGCCATCGTTGCCACTTAGAAGACTGTGCATGGCCCCTCAGGGAAGCTGTGGTGCTGCCCAAAACATCATCCCTGCACCCACTGGTATTGCCAAGGTTGTGGGCAAGCTCATCCCAGAGCTGAGTGGGAAGCTCGCTGGCATGGCTTTCTGTGTTCCTACCAGAAATATATCCACTGTGGCTGACAACTGCCTGGAAAAAGCCACCAAGTATGATGCCATCCTGAAGATGATGAAGAAGGCACTGAAGGGCTCATTAAAGAACATCCTGGGTGCCGGGCAGTGGTGGCACACACTTTTAATCCCAGCACTCGGGAGGCAGAGGCAGGTGGATCTCTGTGAGTTAGAGACCAGCCTGGTCTACAAGAACTAGTTCCAGGACAGGCTCCAAAGCTACAGAGAAACTCTGTCTCAAAAAACCAAAAGAGACAGAGAAAAAAAAAGGCATCCTGGGTTATGATGAAGACCAGGTTGTCTCCTGAAATTTTAACAGTGAAAGATGCCTACTCTTCCACCACTGGTGCTGGGGCTGGCACTGCTCTCTATTAGAATTCTGTAAAACTCATCTCCTTAAATGACAACAAATGTGCTACAGAAACGGTGGTGGCTTCGAGGCCCATATGTGCTCCAAGGAGTAAGAAACCTTGGACCACCAATTCCAGCAAGAACAGAGAGGAACAGAGGCCCTTGGTTTCTGAGGAGTCCCTGCTACTATTCAGCCCCCAACTGAGCATCTCCCTGCAGTTTCTACTCCAGACCCTAAGAACAAGGGGAGGGGTATAGAGAGCCTTACTCTCTTGAATATCATCAACAAAGTTCACTATACCCCTCCCACAACACACACAAAGAATAAAAACGAAAAATGCAAAGGGTTCAGAAATGTGAATACTGCGATCAGAAATAAGCTAATAATGCAAGTTGTTTCAAGAAACTGCTTGCTTTGTGCATACAGCAATTACCAGACAGGTTTGTTCAAAAGGAGGATGTGTCATTACTAAGTCATATAATCTTATTCATGAACTTGAATATTAAGAAACTGAGTTACAGGTTGAAGTATAAAGACAGAGCAATACTAATCTTTTGTTTTATTTTTGTTTTTCAAGACAGGGCTGCTCTGTAGACCAGGCTGGCCTCTCTCTATCTCCCAAGTGCTGGGATTAAAGGCATGTACCATCATGCCCAGCTAAATGTACAAAGAGGCAAAGAGGACTCTCTAGTCTTCACGTGAAGGAGTTCTTCTGGCACACGCATCTGCAGCTCTTCCTGCCTTGTGAACAGGGACTGAGAAAACCAAGAGAACCAGCCTATCCCATGTGGACAGGAAACATGAGCTCTGTTTCTATGGAAGACAAGAGAACCAGCCTATCCCGTGTGGACAGGAAACACGAGCTCTGTTTCTATGGAAGCTAAGGTCAAAGCAGAGCACGGCCTATCCCAGGGTGTTTCAGCAAGTAAGACAAGCCTGGGAGCTGGTAATTGATCTCAATTTCTAAAGAATAGGTAATCCTTTTTCCCCAGACAACAGCAATATTTATGCTAACTAAAAAATCAAGTGTTTTTCTATTCAGTTATGGTATTATTATGAGTTATTAGAAAACAATTCATTGAAATGCTATATTTCATTTTACTTCCAAGACCTATTTATTTACTAACAAACTGGTTCACTACAGTTCTTTTTCTTTAAGAATATTTTCTTGCCGGGCAGTGGGGCGCACACCTTTAATCCCATCACTTGGGAGGCAGAGGCGGTCAAATCTCTGTGAGTTCAAGGCCAGCCTGGTCTACAAGTGCGAGTTTCAGGACAGGCTTCAAACCTACAGATATTCCAAAGAATATTTTCTTAGAATAATACATCTCCATGTTTGTTTGTTTGTTTATTTATTTATTTATTTAAATTTTCAAGAAAAGCACACATTTTAGAAGCCTATGGATCACAACTTAAAAGTTTGTACTCTAAGGGCTGGAGAGATGGTTCAGCAATTAAGCATTTGTTGCTGAGTACCCAGGTTCAATTCTTAGTAGCCACATGGTGATTCACAACCATCCATTCTTCCAGATCCAAGGGACCCAACCTCCTCCTCTGACCTTCACAGGCATGTTTACATACATTCACGCAAAATACTCAAACATTAATAAAAAACAATCTTTAAAAAGATTCCTACTCTACAGGCTCCAAAACCACAGAGAAACCCTGTCTCGAAAAAACAAAAAAAAAAAAAAAAAAAAAAAGATTCCTACTCTAAAATGAAATGTATTTACCATTGTTTTCTCAAATTCTAGAGAGCCTCTCTGTATAGTAACGTATAGTAATTGCTATTCAACTGTTTTTAGCCAATTTTTTCATTTATTTCTGACAGAAAATAAAAATTTTGAAAGTTGTATATTTCCTACTGAAAATAAAGCATTTATTTTAATTAATTAATTAATTTTGACTTTTTTGAGATAGGGTTTCTCTGTGTAACTGCCCTGGCTGTCCTGGAACTTGCTCTGTAGACCAGGCTGCCCTCAAATTCACAGAGATTAGACTGCCTCTGCCTCCACGTGCAAGGATTATAGGTGTACACCACCACCACTACCCATTCAAAAATAAAGCATTGTAATGAATAAAAAATTTTATTTCTTATAGGACAGTGAAGATGAATAGTGCAGTTTATGAGTCTTCCTTTGTTATATACATTGACGCTGTGCTCAGAACAGATCTGCAATGACTCGTTTTATGAAGCAAACTCATTATGTGTTCATATTTTGTCTGAAATATATTTAAAATCCTCTCAGTCATTTTTAGGTAAATCCTATTTATGTAAGATTTATATTTAAGTTCTAAACTAACATACATACCTGTATGGACTTTAAAACACTCTGTCTGTTGTCCACAGGCCGAAGGTCCTTCGGGATGTAAAGCCTAACAGTGCTGATGGCAGACAAGAGATGCACCAAAACTGGGACAACCTACAAAATGTTATAAGACTACAGATGAATTCCACATTTCCAGTTATGTCTACATATGTCCAAAGGAAGTAGCATTTATAGTATGTCTCAGATGAACTGCTTACCATGAAAGCCTAAACCCTAGTATGTGAAAACTACCGCAAATCTTAATAGTCACACAAATGTTACATTAAAAAAGGTTTACTGAAGACTTCTCTTCAGAGTCTAACTTATTCATGTTTGTATTCTCACTACTTGGCACTTTTAGAAACATCAGCACTACAGATGAATGCCCCTGTGTAAGAGGGTTAGAGAGCCTAGGAAAGAACATAAGGTTCCAGATGGAGTGAGATGGGGAAAGAAGAAAGGGCTCTTTAAAGAGGAGGAAATGCATCCCCTTACACATCGTCTTCCAGAATACACATCTGAAAACTTTTCCCCATGCTTTCTCCAGTTAAGTATGCCTCCCCTCACCAACAAATACATTTTGCTTCTTTGACTGCTATAATCTGGAGCCTAAACCCACAAGCAGCAAGGCAACCATTTCCTAAGCTCACATCTGTCAGTACTTAGTCTTCCGCAGCCATACTATATTTATACTTATGGTCCCCAAAAGACTTGCTGCCTTACTGACAACACAGACCTGCACAGGCAAAAAGATGTGAGTAAAGCACTGGCCTTCTTCAGTGGAAGTAGTATGATGGTTTATTACACATTCTATACTTAAGATCACCGGTGTTTGAAGTCAACCTTCAGGTAGCTCCAGCACCCTGGACAAACTACCTAACTTTTCCTATGTTTCAATTTCTTCATCATAACATGTGTTAAATTATTATGCATAAAATAGTTCGGTATGTATCCTTAAGTTTAGGAAAAGGAACGTCTTAAGAGTTCCCTAATTAGAAATATGAAGTTTTGAGGCCAGAGAAATGGCTCTGTGTAAATGGTTCAGTATGGACTGCTTCTGCACAAGCTTTTGTAACGCTAGCTCCTTTTCCATCCTTCACAGGCAACTGCACTGGTACACACACTCATGTGTTCAGTGTACACAAAACTAAAACATAAATCTTAAAAAATAAAACCCAGGAAGATTTCCAGTTAGGGGTCAGAGGCTTCAAAATGAAATAAATAGGTTTCAGGTGTGCAAGCATAACCCTGAGTTTTGTTTCCAGCACCCATGTAAAAGCTGGCACAGAGCCAGGTGCTTGTAACATCAGTGCTGAAGAGGCAGAGGCAGAAGAATCCATGGGATTTCTGGATCAGTGAACCTTATGTTCAGTTGAGAGGCTGTCTTAAAAAATACGGTAGAGTAAGCTGGGCAGCGGTGGCGCATGCCTTTAATCCCAGCACTGGCAGGTGGATCTCTGTGAGTTCGAGGCCAGCCTGGTCTACAAGAGCTAGTTCCAGGACAGGCTCCAAAGCTACAGAGAAACCCTGTCTCGAAAAACAAACAAACAAACAAAAAAGGAGGTGTCTATCCTATACTCACCTTTATCCACATACAAACATATGAACATATGTAACACACACACACTACACTGCCCGTTTTCAGTAACTGGGGAACAGACTGTTAGACAGTAAGCAACCTAGAATTACAGAGGCCAATGTTTGAGTATCTAATTTATGTTGGATGGATTCTATGACAAACAGCACCATATATTTGTCATCGTGGGAAGCCTTTCTTCTAGGGAACGTGACTAAATATAGTTTTCTAAGTGTTGACAAGATTGTCTGCACCCTGACTCTACATTCCCAGTCACTTCAGCTTCCTTCCATGCCAGGACTGTATAAACTGAAATAAATAGAATTTTAAAGCATCATTAGAAGCAGAGGAAAGAGCCTGAGTTTGTACAAGGTTTACTGAAGACTTCTCTGAAGAGGCTTTTTACTGAATTAAACCTAAGGTCAACAGGACTTCTGGTACCAAGTAAAAGAGGTGGGCTTTATAAAACTGGGGACTATAAACAATGGAAGACAGCAACTAGGCTTCAGCTAAAATGCTAGTACAAATAAACAATGAGGAAGTCCACTTTTATAGTAATAAATATAGCCGTGATTTACTACCAACATCCTCCTGAGAACAGAGACCCATGAGATGAGTGCCACACATCTCCTCTGTCCAGTTACAGTAGCTTCTAAAGTCCTTCAGGTACAGAATATGCACCAAAGGAGGAGTTCTAGCCTCTTTTACAGTTAGGCAGTCAGTAGGTGCAGTAAGTGGTAGGAAACTAATAAAAATGTCTTTTTATGGTAGAATTCTAGAGAACAAACTAGAACACTGAAGAATAGATATCAAAAGGTAGGCAGTATTCAGAACTATAGACTTCTAACTCATTTAAAAACATTCAATATTAAATTGTCTTTAAACATTGCCAAGTCCACATCCTATAATGATTTATTGGTCCAAATAAACAGTGGCAGATTTTATTTCCTAGAAACCAAGTTTACTATAACACATTTCCTAAAAACACCTAGTCAATATACCATGTTATTGACAAACAAAACTCTAGCATGATGTTAAGCTTCAGACAAAATCTCTGTAATAAGATTTTACTAATAATTATCTTACTTATACCAATATAAAAATAGAAGGTATATAGCTCAATGGTGAACACTTGCCTAGCATGCATCATGCACAGGACCTTGAGAGCAAGCCCTACTAACTGGGATAAAAACACCCACAGCAAACAAGTGAGCACTTCATATGGTAAGACAAGTGTTCTTGAAATTAATTTTTCTTTTGTCTCGTCTTTTTCAAATGTGTTACATTTAATCGAAAGTTTACTTAAATTAAATAACTTTAAGAAAGCTTATATAATAAATCTGAAGATGAAAAACTCACAGACCTGCATCTCTCCTTTCTCGTCAGGTTTTGCTGGCTTTGCTGCCTCGGTTGCAGAATTTTTCAGGCTTTCTTTGCTGCAGCGCAGCAGTACTTCTACCACATACAAAGGGTCCAGTTCTCCAGAATTAGGCTAGGAAAGCAGATAAAACAGGCAAGTGCGTTAACTCTGTGTGTGAACAGGGCTATTTTCTCAAAATTTAGCATTACTACACACACAGCTCAGAAAATGCTCAGTGCATAAGGCTGTCTCTGTGTCCCTCAAAGCACTCCTGCCGATGACAAAGCAAAAGAGTAACTCAGATGCCTATTAATTCTAACTTAATATTATCATCATGACTACTTGCAACATTAAATATCACTTGCAAATTTCCAATTAGTGTGCAAAAATTAGAAAAGCAACAAAATCAGTAAGGCATCAAAAATCTAGCTCTATGAAATATGATGTTGTTAATTTGTTAAAAGAGTGACTACTCTTGAAATTAAGTCTACTATTATTATTATTATTATTATTTAGTTGTAGTAGGTAACAATCTGATGGATTCGAAAAGGAGAAATGTGAACTCATGAAATTAGAAACCCCCCATAACTCTTCAAGGGCAAAGTTTACCTTAACATTTGACTTTTTTGAGAAATTCACTACTACACCCCAGCCAAAATCATCTCCTTCATTTTTCACCTGAAAACAAAACAAGGAAGCAAATAAAAAGTTTTTATATTGAATATACAATTGTAGCCTTCTATATCTACTTACATTATAGACTAATAAGATTTTTGAACTATCTTAATGCTTTTAAAATATCTCAAGGTATCAGTTCTATATTAAAACAAGACAAAAACACACAACACTAGATTCACCAGCTCTCAGAACTGCACAATAGGAACCTCTCAACTGGAAAACAAATGCGAAAACACAACACTGTTCCCAGAATATTAAGTATTTTATATCTAATGATTTGAGGCTTAAAACTGGCTCATTTTAGATAGCATTCCATAATTAGAAAACTGAAGTGTTGCTAGAAGCCTTCATGCAAACACCTAAATTGGGACAATGTCAAACAGGTGAAATGATGAATCCTAATCACATCCTATAGCAGGAACATTTTGCCAATATAAATAACAGTCTTTAATCAAAACATTTTAAGATATTGTAATATATACATAATTTATTCAGAAACCATTGCATACCTTTACCAAGCGACCTGGCTGTAGAAATGGCAAGCAGTATTTTGGCTTATGAATATATTCTTCAATCTCTTTTCCCAGTTTGGCAAGTTGTTGTCTAATCTTATAATAGATAACCACATTTTCTTCATTGGGGATCACTATTTTATTATACTGCTCTTCTGAGTTCTTGACCTCTGTAAATAAAGCACAGACGAAGCTATAAAAAATACTGCATAGTTCACATACATTACACCCAAGACTACTTTTCTACTATGATTCTACAGAACAAAGCCAGTCACTAAGATTCTATGAGTAGGAATTGTCTCGTCTATCTTGTCTCTCTTAAGAGTCACTTCAATGTCCTTCTGTAGCCATTATCCTCTGTGCTAACCCAGTGTGTATGGTTCTACTCCCTACTCTGCCCTTCTAGCATTAAGCTCCTTTCCAAAAGCACTCCATTATGCCTCCAATCCAGTGTTAAAACATACTCACTTAACCATTACAGCTGGTGGATGTGTGCCCGACATTTACTCTTCAGCTACTGTCCAAAGTGCTATAATAAATATTCATGGAGAATCTTTGTTTGAAAATGTTTTCAACTCAACCATGAGTCTCGAGTTGCTGGGTCATGTGGTAATTCTCCATTAAACCAAAGGAACTTTTTAACAGTTTTCTACAATAACATACCATTTTGTTGCGGTATTATCTTTTTAAAAAGTACCGATCCCAGTTAGTGTGTGAAGTGGTTTTGAACTGTATTTCTCAGAAATGATGCTCAGCTTCCAACTATGTACTTTTTACCATTTCTTTATGGTTTATCGCTAGTTTATTAAACCCAGGGTCATGCACATGCTAGAAAAGAATATAACCAATAAGCCACACCCCTAGTCCGTTTGTTCATTTTAAACTGAACTATCTTTTGTTGAGTCCTAAGAGTTTACTGTACATTCTATCTATGCTGTTTGAGTTTTCTAGTTTCAGCTCATAACTTTTGAATTCATTTTTGTTCATAATGTGAGTAAGGTCTCAACTTCATTCTATAGTTATTCTGTGCAAAACCCATGCACAATAGCTGTATGAATTTATAGTGGACTATATTCTTTTCTTTGGATTTATATCGAACTTTTCTTTAACCTGTATGCTTCAAATTTTTAACTGAAGAAAAGAGAGGATAAGAATAGTATACATACACAAATCTTTCCTAGAGATTAATCAAAACAATATATAGAATATTCCTAGCTGACAGTTTAACACAGTAACCAGGAAGGGTGCTGCAACTGTATTATTAGTCATTTAATTATCTTCAAACTTTGCAGAGTGCTCCCTAAGACAGATGGCCTTTTGTGTTCCTGGTTACTTTTATATGTACAGAAACTGAATTTAATTCACTAAAAACTATAATAACAGCACACATGATAGAAGGAAATTGCTGGGGGGAGGACCTAATAGTTTATAGAAGGGGATGACAAGATGGCTCAGTAGCTGAGAACTTGCTGTGCAAGCATGAGGACCTTGTTTTAATCCCTAGAACCCATGTGTTTCAAAGCTAGAGTTGATGTTCCTTCCTCTCTTTAGTTTTTAAGACATGGATTCATAATGAATGGAGTTCATTATGAACTAGCTAGCTAAAGTGGTCAGTCAGTGAACATTAGGGAATCCACTGCCTCCTAGTAAATAAAACAAACAAACCATGGATGCCAGGATCCCAATTCAAGTCCTCGTGTGTGTACAGTAGATGCGCTACTAACTGAGCCATCTCACCAGCCTGTTACAGAATCTTCTCGTGAGATGTCAAAAATAATAGATTAATCTTATACATCAAATTTTATATTGAGCTTTTTGTTACATGATTATTCAAGGACATGGAATTTTGGATAAAATATATATTAAAATCACAAGTTACAATGTGGTTAATCCAACTAGAAAAAAGTATCTTGTCAGAATTGTCTACATTTATTTTGAATGTTCTAGTCTATAAACACAGAATACATTTCCACATTTTTTATCTTAATGGTCATGATTTGGTTTACTAGGGGGGAAAAAAAGGATCAAAACAACGAGTAAGACAGTCACATCCAGTTAAACAAATGAAATTTTACACTTACTCTCTACTACTCCTGGGATTGCTCTATAATGCTGGAACTGGTAGAAGGATTTTTCCAGCATGTACTCAGGATTAATTTCTTCTACTCGTAATAAGTTCAAAACCATGTTATAGGTCAGATGGAAAGCACTATTCAGAGGATCAGCTGAGCCCTTAAAGAAAAAGCATGACAATTTTATACATTTCTAAAAGAAATTTACATAAGACTTTTAATATACTTTTTTTTTTTTTTTTTTTTGCTTTTTTGAGACAGGGTTTCTCTGTGGCTTTGGAGCCTATCCTGGAACTAGCTCTGTAGACCAGGCTGGTCTCGAACTCACAGAGATCCACCTGCCTCTGCCTCCCGAGTGCTGGGATTAAAGGCGTGCGCCACCACCGCCCGGCTTAAGACTTTTAATATACTTAATAATTTATCATAAACTAACAAATACAGGAATATACAAGCTCTATTTTGGGAGGGGGGATGCACCAAAGCAAAGTGATAAAATCGTTAAAGGGTGAATGAAATTAGTAGGAATAAAATCAGTAGGCTGTATGCAAAATATACTAAGCTCTCTCTCCTTCCAAGCACAAAGTAGGATTGCCTTTCTGGTCTCCCAGTGGACAGGATCAATAAATGTGGCAGAAAATGACATGAAACTTTCTGACCATGTGTTTAACTGCTAGTAGGAAAAGCTATATTCTCCTTCCTGGCGAGGCTGACACTCCATCTGGCTGGTTCTTTAAGGATGCTAAGCAGAATCTGTTCTAATAACCTGTGAAGAGCATGGAGCAGGTCAGAGACATAAAAAAACCTTAGGCTACTAAGGTTGAGGCTAGTGACTACAGCACAACCTGCTGTGTCGTGACAAAATATACTAATATTTATGAGTGGTATCTGGATAAAAACAATACACTGGGAATTTGTGACATAAAGATGCTAATATACTTCCCACATTATAAATCTTTCTCTGTACTTTGGTAAATCCTTTTCACCTCCATAATGTATTTGTTACCAAAGAAGAGACAGACACTATTTTTGCTGTAGATTTTTTACTGCAGAAAACTGTTAACTTGCACCAAAATTTTTATTCAGAATCTGCCTCAATTTCTAAGCTCACACTGTGTAGCAGCAGCTCTTGAGAAGCATTTTTTTCTTTATAAAATACTTTGCAAATGTGAAAGCAATTGTATATCCATACAGAAGAATCATTAAATTATTTTGGATCCTTTTCTCAGTTCATTAACCCACTTCCATTCTTGGGAGTGCTTTTTCCTCTCTTAAGTGGTATCTATTTCTCTTCCATGCCTAACTTTTTCCCATCTCTCCTCAAGGTGGCTGCCAGGATTTTCACACAACATAAAGAATGAGCATTTTTCTCTTAAACACCCATAAACTAGTTGCAAGTGTTTGAAAAGACGAAATCCTTAGAAGATGCACACTGAAACACAACTGTTACTATTTATGCCACACAGCACTAACTGGTGTATAAATAAATTGAACAAATGCTGTTAGAGTACTTATTGGCCAACTACTGGAACTTCAGAATTTTAAACGTATAGAGAGAAAGTTTTAAAGGATAGTACATACTTTTACTCAAGTTTTGGATGAAGTATTTCTAAATAAATAAATAAAAGGCAAGAGCTGCCTGCACTAGGGTACCAGCTACGGTGTTTCTAAAACTCTGACTTTCTATACTTTAAAAAGAAGGCCCCAAACAGGCAATGTTAACAGGAAACCTATATTCATGGAAAAGAAATGCAGCTTAAATTAAAACAGCTTCAGTACTTTGAAATTCTACAAATTAGATCCTGCCTTTAATTTTCTGGCTTTTTTCCTCTTATTACTTAAATAAACAGCAAATACTTATTCTAGTTCATCTGAGTGCTCAGTGCCTTGACCCCTAAAATGGCATTCCACATCCATGTGAACCACTTCTTTTCTAATTTAAATGATAAGAAATATGGTGATACCATTTACTCTAACTTGCTAGATCACATAGAAAGGACAGCAACTTAAATTTCAATTTATAAGTTAGTTCTTCTGCTTTATTCCTTCTTTTAAGTCAACTACTGTAGATGTTTTCTCCGGTGTACTTTAGACTAATATTTAGCTCATCCTTCTTATGAAACGGCTCATGTTTGGGTTCAGTAGTTACCATCCTAAACACCCTGGGCTCAATTTCTTTTATGATGCTGCCAACTAAATAAATATTTCTAAATATAATTCCATTATGATTCATGATTTTGTTCAGCCGTAAAATATGACAAGCACATTTCCTACATTCAGATACTGAAATCAATCACACACTTTATACCAAACTTTGTATTTTCTGTTCATAAAACAGATGAAAAATGACAGAGAAACATACTATTTTAAAAAGCTAGTAACTTTTCACTTATCAATAAATTTATCTGTCTGGTAGAGTTGAAGATTGAGCCTTGCATAATTTTCATGAAGAACTAAAGTTATGTGGCTCTTTATGAACAGGCTTTCAGGATTAGAGAGATGGCTCAGAGGTGAAGACCATTTGCTGT
This sequence comes from Microtus ochrogaster, assembly GCF_000317375.1. Taxonomy (NCBI): domain Eukaryota; kingdom Metazoa; phylum Chordata; class Mammalia; order Rodentia; family Cricetidae; genus Microtus; species Microtus ochrogaster. The sequence goes on from NC_022021.1 coordinate 59,048,065, forward strand.
TCTTCCAGAAACTGGGGTTCAGTTCCCAACACCCACACTGGATAGCTCTTACCCACCAGTGACTCCATTTCCAGGAGATCCAGCCCTCTTATGGCCTCAGGTGCTTGCAAAGAGGTGGTGCACATACATTCATGCAGGCACACATACACAAGCACACACATCTTTGATGATAATAGTAATACAAGTATTAATCATTGACAATGAAAATTAGATACCATAAGATCATGAAGTGACAAATGCCTATAGATAGTCTGAGCACTCAGAAAGCAAATTCAGGAAGGACTACAGTTCAACAGTATGAGACCTTGTTTCAGAAAAAGAACTACCAGTTGGATGCAGATATGATCAAGACACATTTTATAATATATAAAATAATCAAGAATAAATAAAAAATAATTTTAAAAAGTGCTACTGGCCAGGAGGTGGTAGCGCATGCCTTTAATCCCAGCACTTGGGAGGCAGAGGCAGGCAGATCACTGTGAGTTCGAGACCAGCCTAGTCTACGAGAGTTAGTTCCAGGACAGGCTCCAAAAGCTACAGAGAAACTCTGTCTTGAAAAACCAACGCCCCCCCCCAAAAAAAGCTACCATATACCATATGACTTTCATATACAGAAAGATGATATCACTCACATAAAAATGAAGAATATACACACTTTTATCTATTTTTTGCTATAGTATACTGTATTTAAAAATTTTCAAATAGTTCCTAAGTGTTAAAAGGCAAACAGCCTATTTCATAGACACTAACATAAAACTATGGTAACATGCTAAGGCTTCAGTTAAAGAAGCGAATGAGCTGGCAGTTAATGCTGTGTTTTAGTTGATGTTACAATTCTATTTCATTGGGGCTTTCATAACATCTAAGTGGAGAAGGAAAGCAACCAATGCCAATTTCACGGTGACACACACCTGTAATCTAGTACTTAGGAGATGGAGAAAAGAGGATCAAGACAAGTTTGAAGCAATACAGCAAGTCTGAGGATGACCTAGACTTACTTCATGAGGCCCTGCCTAAAACAAAACGAACAAAAATTCCAGACTATCCAAAATTCACAATGAATGCCAGCTAGATGGCTCATCAGGGAAAGACATTTGCCATAAGCCTGAAGACCTAACCTAATTTCCATCCCTGGAATGTATGTAGTAGCCTAAATTTGACTCCTGCAGGCTGTCCTCCAACCTCCACAAGCGAGCTGTGGCATACTGCCCTCCCAACATAAGAGAAATGGAATAAAAAAAGAAAAGAAAACTGAGGTACAGGGAAAGGTTGTTATAATAAAGTTGAAAAATGTAAGTTTATGATTAGTATATTTGTAATTAAAGAGAATGAACCAAAGGTGAAGTACTGAATTAATGTTTTGGGAGTTTTGCCCTTGCAAAGGTAAGTACTGGTATCCTATATCCTACCTTCTATTCTCAAGGTTAGAGTACTTTCCCACAGAGGAGGGAGGTAGAGAGCATTCTAACTCTGGGGGGTAAAGACTGTATTTCTGCCCTTTCTGGCCATGTTCACATCCGTTTTTATTGCATGAATTGCTAATTGCTCTTTGCCTATAAATGGTAAACCTCTTCTACCATCCTACGCCCAGATAGTTATAAAGCATCAACTCATCTTGAAAGGTGTATGAGGCAATAAAACCTAATTTAAAGCAGTCACTAAAGTATATTTCTAGAATCCTTGAGAAAACAGATTCTTACCTTAAGTAGTTGTTTTCCAATTGTTGGGCTCATCTTTTCATCTACCATAAGAATTACAATTCCTCTGTCATCCATTCCCCTCCTTCCAGCACGGCCAGACATCTGGATGTACTCACCAGAGGAAATCTGAATACGATAGCATTTTCAAGTTTAGGAGAAAATCTGGTTAAAAAAGTATATCCTGATATTTTCTTTTATTGTAGCATTCACAATTTACACATTTCATGAAACCATTTAAAAATGAACTTCTGGGAAAGTTAAGGCACAACAATGAAAAGCATGTGGGACTCTCATGAAACTTAGGTTTTTAGTTCTAAAATGACTTATCTATGCACTAAACCAACAACTGTCAGTATCTGAAAGCCAGCTACCAGGAAATACTGGCTAACATACTAACAAAAAATACCTTTCAACTAGATATTATGAAAACCAAAACAAAACCCCAAAACTTAAGAACACTAACAACAAAGCAAACTCAACAACTATAACTTCTTTCTTCACTATAATAATTTCTTAATCCTCAAAGTTAAATTAACACGAAAATGCCACCCACTCATGGAGGGGGGTACAATTCTTGGTAGATGTCTCTGGGGGCTAGTAGATTCACTTGTCAGAAAGACCATCTAGTGGGGAAAGATCAGGCTTTTTGACTGTACAAAGGCAAAGAAACTGACAACCTAAAATATTGGTATCCTGTTTGTCCAAGGATCTTAACGAGGCTGTGAATAGGCTGGGGGTGGGGGGAGGCAGCAAACCTGGAGGTCTAAAACCAGGTCTTAGTTTCACTTCACTAGAATGGGACAGAGCTGAGCCAACAGGTCTCATGAAAACCACAACTTATGGGTAACCATCAGTAAGCACCCCCAAAACCTTTCTGCTGGCTCAGCAGGTCTCCAAAGTACTTCTGTTAGCTCAGCAGGCCCCCAAGCCCCTCCAAAGCCCTTCTGCTAACTCAGTAGATGCCCCCCCCCAGACTTATGCAAGCTAAAGACAGCTTCCTCTACCCCACTATGGGAAGAGCCTAACCACTAGGCCTCCCACCAGTCAGCTCTCAGCCTAGTATTTCCTCCACAATCAACCCCAGATTAATCCCTCCTCTTTGAAATTCCCCTAACTCCGCTTAAAATGAACTTGTGACCTTCTTAGGGGCTCACTCTTTTGTCACCCCATGGTGGAATCAATAAAACGCTCTTATTATTGCATATGTGGTTGTTGGTCTTCTTTGGGGGCTTTTTCTCGGACCCTAGCAGCAGCGCTGAACCACCTGAACACACAGCCATGACTTCCACACGTGCCTGTGTACTTTACTCCTATAGAGAAGGTCCAGATTTATGCTAGACTTATGACTAAGGAAGAATTAAGAATCATTGTTTAAGAAGACATACTGATAGCTTAGAAAGAAGAAGGATATCAGAAAAAAGAACAAAAAGACTACTAATAAGATCAGATGTTTCAAAATGCAGCCCAAAAAATCTGAGTAGAATCCAAAGGCATCATTACATTGCAGGTCTCCCTATGTAGCCCTGTGTGGCCTAGAACTCACTATTACAGACTAAGATAGTCTCAAAGCTGCCCTTACCTTCTAAACGCTGGCCCTGCAGCTGTGAGCCACCATACACAGCTCCGGTTTTTGTTTTCACTTTAGGACCCCAGTATCTATCAGCACTCTACCTCTGCATCCTATGCTTAGTAACCACTGCTGAATGGGATATTTGCCTTGAGATCAGATTCACACTTTAGCCGAATTCAATGTTTCAGCAATACTCTCAACTTTCCTTCCTCCCTGGAAATGAGATGTGTACAAAATGTTGTGGCCCTCGAGTCTAAAAGGTGAAGTCTAAGTGGTGCTACTACAGCTGTTGCAGTAGTGTGCTTTAAGTAACTTCTTAAATCATTGGCACACTATTGCTGAAGGAAATTTGACTAAGGGGCTTGGGTATAAATCAAAAGATCTAAGGTTTAATATTGATGAAACTTGCTTCTTAACATGACTGGGAGTAGAAGTACTTCAGATTTTAAGATATCTCCACAAACCTGAGCATCACTTATCTGGAAATCTAACATCTGATATGTCTCCAATTCCAATACATTTGGAGACACTATATCAGTGTTGAAGCTTTAGACTTTGAAGTAGTTTAGATTTTCAGATTAGGGAAACTCCACTTCAAACTTATATTTGGAGGTCTTAAACATTTGGAACTTTAATCCCAGCACTCGGGAGGCAGAGGCAGGCGGATCTCTGTGAGTTCAAGACCAGCCTGGTCTACAGAGCTAGTTCCAGGACAGGCTCCAAAGTCACAGAGAAACCCTGTCTCGAAAAAAAAAAAAAAAAAAAAAAAAAAAAAACAAAACACATTTGGAACTAAAAACCTCAATGATATGACCCAAAGTCATGTGAGAGAAAATAAAGATTAGTTATTATTTTTAAATACAGTTAGTTACTTACCCATCTAAAATCCTTCCCATCAAATTTACGGGCATTTGTAAATAAAACAGTTCTAGCTGGCATATTAATTCCCATAGCAAAAGTCTCTGTGGCAAATAAGGCCTAAATAAACAAGCAATTATATAATTAGATAATGGATTTTAAGGTTAAAAACTGCTATAATTTACAAGCGTAACTAAAGCTAGCATTAATTTTTAAGCTTAGTTCTTTAATAATGCTTTGTAAAAATAACTGACAAGATGAATTCTGGATCTATTAAATAATAATACATATTACATAATATAACATGGCACAATTATGATGGGCAGAAGTATTGAATAATAAGCACAGTCAATTTTCCTGGCTTTTTCACTGATAATGAAGTAGTTCTGAAGATTGCTTTACAATTAGGTTTCTTTAAAAAAAACAACAACAACAAAAAAAAACATTAAGTTTCTAGGGCAGTACAGACTCATGACTGCTGAATCCGAGGCCTTTATCAACAAAAACAGTTGGTTTAGTCATACAAAGCTCTAAGTCAATAAAGTCTTAAATATTCATAAACAGGAAAGATAATACTTCATCAACTCAAAAGAATACTAGTCATTAGAAATGAACCATCTACATGCCAAAGTAACAACAGCAATACAGTAACCTTTTGTTTGCAAAAAAGTCATACAATATTTGAATGTATGCTGTGAAGATTTTTGGGAAATAGGGGGCAAGATGAACTTTCTTCTTTTATTTACCACTATTTTACTTTAATTCAACTCATACTCTTGAAAAATGATCCATTAATTATTAAGCTTAGCAAAATTTATAATTTACAGAAGAACATTATCAAGGACTTACTAGGATCTGAGTGTAAATACTAACACTTCACTAAAATAGTATTTCTTCTAAACGTTCTTTTTAAGGCTGAGGACTCTCAGGATAAAACCAGAAATAGTTATATAGTAAGTTGTTTCCTATTTCTAATATCCCACTTCTTGGGATAGGCATCAGGTTTTGTTTTTTTTTTTTTTCAAAAAAAAAAAAGATCAAACTAGACTCCCACTGAGTGCAACTGAATATCCTAAAAACAACTCATATCTAAACTAACCCTTTAAAAATCAATCAAGCCGGGCAGTGTGGTGCACGCCTTTAATCCCAGCATTCAGGAGGTAGATGTAGGCAGATCTCTGTGAGTTCAAGGCCAGCCTGGTCTACAAGAGCTAGCTCCAGGATAGGCTCCAAAAGCTACAGAGTAACCCTGTCTTGAAAAATCAAAAGAAAAAAAAAAATCAATCAAGTCTGAGGGAGATGAGCAGTTACCCAGTCAACTCAAGTCTATTAGCACATTTTGCATTGTACTGCAGCCAGGTGGTGTCACTTCCATGGGAAACTAAACTTTTTCTATGTATACTTCCCTTTTGAAAGGGCACTATGTCAAGTTCATCACCTAAAGTAATGCACTTTCCTAAGGCGTTCTTTACAAACTAATTTTGTAGAAAGTAGATGAAATACAAATCTAGCAGATGCATTAGCTCACACCCATAACCCAGCACACAATGGGCAAAGCAGGAGGACGGTTGCTGGAGGACAGCCTGGCAACTGTGTCAGAAAAAGACAAGACAAGAAAAGACCCCAAAAATCTGCCACTGGGTCTGGGTGGTAAAAGGCTGGTTTGGCCTCCAACACTGTGAATTTAAACAACAACAATAAACTCATCTGTAAGCAATGGTCACTAGAACTTAACATTGCTCATACAACAGAATTTTGAGACATAAAAAAATTAAAAAACAATACCTTTATCAATCCTTCAGAAAAGAGAATTTCTATAGTTTCCTTCAAAATAGGAAGTAAACCACCATGGTGAATACCAATCCCCCGCTTCAAAAGAGGAAGTACATGCTCAACCTGAAATTTTGAAAAAAAAGTTTGTTATTAGGAAAAGGAATTTAAAATGTAAAACTTGAAAAAATATGTAACTAAAATAGAAAATCTTTGTATTTAAAAAAACTTTTAAAAAAAACTTTCCCAGAATAAAAGAAAAATCAAATCCATATTCCCGCATATTAAACTAGAAATATAACTGTGGCCTAGCTTTAACATGACAACCATGTTTAAATACATACAAGTATTTTGCTCCTCAAAGTCGTAAGCTTTATGAGTTAACTCCCACAGGAAAGTCTAGGCCGTGGCAGCAGGAGCTGTAAAATGGCATGGCGGTTTACACTCATAGTCCCAGCTATTCCACAAGTTGAAGCAGGAAACCCTTTATCTCTTAGAAACTAAATCAATAAACTCAAAAGATCTTGGCAGTTCAAACTCTTAACTACGAAACATTAAAGTATAAACTTTAGAATCAAAAGAACAGCTAGCTGAAGAGTGCATTCTCTACAATGCTGCCAAAGCCCACATTCTAACTGTTTTAGGATAAAATGCACCAAGCCACAGAGCAGCCATTCAACACTCACCATTCACCTAGGAAGGAAAAGCATCTTAAAATTTCCAAGTTAAAACACCATTTGAAATTCCAAGAAACATGCCCCTGTAATTGTAGGGTAACCTAAATCCTCTGAAAACCAAAACATTCATTTGTAGAACACAGTATAACCTTCAAAATTTTCCTTTTGTCTTAATCTACAGATGAACAGCAAATTATATGGGAAATTTTAAAGATTCTACCAACTGGGATTCAAACTAGACCAATAAATTAAAATCCCTGGGAGTGGCACCTAAGTGTTAGCATATTTTAGATGCCAAATCAATTGCAACAGTGAAAGAAAAAGTATGAACTAGATTTAAGCAAAGCACCTGTTTCTTTCTTTCTTTTGTTCAAGACAGAGTTTCTCTGTGTAACAGTCCTAGCTCTCTTGGAACTTGCTCTGGAGAACAACAGGCTGGCCTTCAACTTCCCAAAAATGTGTGCACCACAGCCCAGGTGATAATTATTTCTTAAAGATTAGATAACTTTCATTAGGTATACTCTCTTTTTTCAATATTCTTATGAAATGAGAAAGTTAATGACTTAATAATCAACAATAAAATTTCTGTTATACAGAAATACAAGAAACAATTTCTAGATTATGCTATGTCCTCTTTTAAAAATCCCTCAGGTGCTGGCCAGTGGTGGCACACGCCTTTAATCCCTGCACTCAGGAGGCAGAGGAAGGCGGATCAGATCACTGTGAGTTCGAGGCCAGCCTGGTCTAGAAGAGCTAGTTCCAGGACAGGCTCGAAAAAGAAAAAAAAATAAATAAATAAACCAAAACAAAACCTCCCACATGTAGCAAATCTTTGCTTGGCACCCTTTTAGCAAGTTGAAACATATATGAAGGTGTTTGAGAGCATAGGCCAACTATGCTACAGTGCAATAAAATTAATAACTATGATATAAATGCCTGCTACCTGCTAAAATCCATACTTACTGTAGTAACTCACCTGAGGGAGCTTTTTATCTTCATCAGACAAGCAGTCAATTGCATTACTGAATACTTCTTCAACCATCTTCTTTTCTTCATCTGTGAGAAAAATATGAAAGTGAGTTGGTGATGCTAGGCAGTGGTGGTGCAAGACTTTAATCCACTCGGGAGGCAGAGGCAGGATTTGGATCTCTGAGTTCAGAACCAGCTTGGTCTACAACATGAGTTCCAGGATAGCCAGGGATGTTTCACAAACAAACCCTGTCTCAAAAAACCAGAAAAAGAAAAAAAAAGTCAGTGATCCTAAGATCCTAAATTTCACTCATTAAAAAAAAAAAAGTCTATATAAAACTAAAGAATCAGTTTTTTTTTTTTTTAAGCAACCCACCACATAATAAAATTTACTGTCCTTGACACTCACCTAGCAGTCTTAATCTAAGGAAAAGTTAATAAAAATAGTTAAGAATTTCAATGGGCTGAGGCAAGAGTGCTGTATGAATTCCAGACCAGCTAGGGCTGTAGTAACAATAACTACACCAAAGTGCTTTAGAGGCAACATTAACTTCTACTACCTGCAGGTTCTTACACATCTGTTACCACTCTGAGGTAACTGGGGCTAGTGTAAATAAGCACTGCACTTAACTGAAGCGAAACAATTCCAAAGCCCATACTGCTAGTGGCTACATTTTGTCTTTACTGTGTCAATCAAATAACAGACTGCTCAAAAAATACTTGATAAATTAATCAAATTATAACCCTGAGTCCTAGCATGCTTACAAGTGGTGTTTATAATACTGCAAGCTATAAGCTAAGCAATTTATCTGCCATCTTACTTTAGCCATGGGAAAGATTTTAAGTACATAAAGAGAATAGGACAACTAAGTTTTGGTTTGGGTTGTTTTGAGACAATATCTACTATGTTGCCCAAGCTGGTCTCACATTCAGTCCTCCTACCTCAGCTTCCCAAGTGATGGTACTACAAGCATCTCCATACCTGGATACAACTAAAATTAATTTTGGGTTACTCAGTATTTCTTAATATATTTATTATTTGGATTACCTACACAATAGGCAGGACTGAATAACTCCTTGGCTGGCAGTCTTGGCTAGGTTATGCTACTATACAGATGTACAACTTTAAGTGAGGTACATTCACAGTGAATCTACATCTGCTAAATGTTTTAGAGAATTCAGCATACTTGAGGCAAAGAGTGGGTCTAGTTTGCTGTAAGAATGAAGGACAGTGCTTTCGATGAATTATTCTGACCAAGAGACCTACCCTTAATGAATCAGAGACAGATGCAAAATAGCTAAGTTTATAATAATGAAGTATAATAAGGTATGACTGTAATGGTTCTCAGTAATATTAGAACCATGCAGTTATTATATCTTCCAGTAAAATAGGAGAGGGCCAAAGATTTAGCTGTAGTGGTACAGTGCTTGCCCAGCATGCACTAGGGCCAAGGAGAGAGGGAGGGGAGGAAATTCAGAGACCCTTATAAAGCTTTTACAGGTGCTGAGCACATACTATTATTATAAACAAACTGCATGCTAGTACACAGACGTATGACCAACACAACACTAAAACCACATGGAAGCTATATAATACCTGTGTTGAAATCTAATTTAGTCATTTGAAGAGCATATGCTTCACAATCTTTCTTACTAAAGCTGAAGATAATTACAGGTTGAAAATTTCTTTCCATAATCATCTTCACAATCTTGAACACATTTGATGGACCTGCACAGGGCAAATAAATCACACCCCAAATTAACTCAAAATGGACAACAGACTTAAATATATAAACATATTATAAATAAATATATATTTAAATAAAATAAAAAGAAAGATCTTCATAATCAGCCGAACACAGTGGTGCATGCCTTTAATCCTGGTACTCAGGAGGCAGAGGCAGGTGGATCTCTTGTGAGTCTGAGGAGAGTTCCAGTAAGTTCCAGAATAGACAGCGCTATGCTGAGAAACCTTGTCTTGAAAAACCAAAAAAATTTCATATCTTCACAATCTTGATTAGACAAAGCAGCCGTGGCTGACATGAGGGGTGGAGGCAGTTACAACAAAAAAGAAAAGGTGAGACTATATTCACCAACATGAGAGACGCTGTGCTTTGACAGATGAGAGCAGCAAGTGGAGAACCAACCCCAGTCTACGATAACACAGAAACAACAAACTCAAGTTATCTACTGATATAGGTCTACCCAGAATATAAGAACTTTTATAACTCAACAAAGACAACTGAATACAAAGTCAGGCAGTGGAGATCCCGAGGCAACGGCCGGCTCAGCAGCTAAGAGCCCTTGTTACTCAAAGAGGACCAGAGCTGGCATTCCAGCACTCATGACACATGGCTCTAAAACATCCGTAACTCCAGCTCCACGGATCCCAATGGCACAAATACAAACAGATACACATACACACATAAGATAAATTTAAAAAAAGAAAAATAATTTTTTTAAAAGCATGGTGGTGCATGCCTTTAATTCCAGCACTTGGGAGGCAGAGGCAGACAGATATCTGTGAGTTTAAGACTAACTTAGTCCATAGAGTGATTTCCAGCACAGCCATGGCCGTAACAAAGAAAAACTCTATCTTACAAAAAAAAAAAACAAAAAAAAACAACTTTAAAAAAACTTTTAAATAGACAAGATTATAACAGATATTAATCCCATACTGTGAGATGCCAAAAGTATATAGTACGAAGTTCAGCATCAGTGACCACAGGAGACAGAGATAAAGAGCACACTGAAAGACGGCTTCACTGTTACTAGAAGGATTATAATCAAATAGATACACACTAAGTACCAGCCTAAACGTTCAAGGAAACGATACCCAGATACACTCCTCAGAGGAATAGCATGAAGAATGCTAAATGGTGTAGTTACTTTGGAAAATAATTTGGCAGTAACCAAAAAGTTAAACTTACCCAGGAAAAAATAAAACACATATTCCCACAAAAACTTGTAGTATAAGCCAAATGTTTATGACCTTATTCATAATCAACAAAAAAATAGAAACAACTCCATATTTACTCAATGTATATTCTTAGATTATTTGGCCACATAGAACATAATATAAAATCATATGAATCCCCCTCTTTTTATTGAGACAGGGTTTCTCTGTAGCTTTGGAGTCTGTCCTGGAACTAGCTCTTGTAGACCAGGCTGGCCTCAAACTCAGAGATCCGCCTGCCTCTGCCTCCCGAGTGCTGGGATTAAAGGTGTGCGCCACCACTGCCTAGCTGAATCTTATTTCACTCAAAGGAATCTGCTACAAAAGACCATAGGATTCTATTTTTGAGACATCCAAAAAAGGAAAATTCACAGACAGAAAAAAAAAGCAAAAACCAAAACTACTGATGACCTAAGTCTCTGTTATAAGAAAAAAAGATGAAGAATGATTGCTAATGCACAGGGTTTTGAGAGAGAAGAGTTAATGAACATGCTTTAGAAACATACAGTAGGGACAGTTGTACAGTTCTATGAATAGACTAGAAATTATCAAGATGAATATCTTAAAATAATGAATTACATAATATTTAAATTTTATGAAAATTTAGGGCTGACTTTGGATTATGTGAATATACCCAAACCCACTAATTACCCACTTAATGTGAGTATATTACAGTAAATTAGTTAATGCCATGTAAGAAAAACAGATCACCCATTATTCATCCAATTTTGTCATCTTTACATAGTTCCCTCAAAAAACATCAAATAAAAGACAACATAGAGTAATTTAGCTATTCAAATACATGTACAATTCCTGTCTAAAAACTAAGTTCCAAATTACCTTTTGTTCCTCCTTTCCGTCCCTTCTGATCTCCTTTGGCCAAATCACCTGCATCCCGAAGCACTTGCATTGCAGTATTAAAATTATCTTCTCTGAAGTCACCCTAGAATCATATTTTCTTCCATGTAACTGTGCAAATGTATAATCAAGGCTAGAGAGATGATTCAGTAGTTACGAGTAGTTCTTACAGATGGCCTAGGTTCAGTTCCTAGAACCAACTTGTTGGTTCAGAAATATTTAATCATAATCTAAACATTTCTTTGTTTGTTTGTTTCGAGACAGGGTTTCTCTGTGGCTTTGGAGCCTGCCCTGGAACTAGCTCATGTAGACCAGGCTGGCCTCAAACTCACAAAGATCCGCCTGCCTCTGCCTCCTGAGTGCTGGGATTAAAAGCATGTACCACAACTGCCCAGCTTAATCTAAACATTTCTTAAACGCAAAGTTTCTCCAAAGAATGAAACTTTAAAGCAAAAATAATAATAACAAAAGTCACTTAAAATACGTGACCTGTGAAAACAAAATGTGATAAGGGAGAACTGAAACTGAGAATCAAGATTAAAATATCTGGCATTTCCCCAGCCCTTGATTCTCTAGTATTTCAAACACTGAGAATAAAAGGAAGTAGTCATGCGTTGGAAGAAGGTCTTGAATACAATTTGTCTTTAAAGCACCATCTCACTAGGTTCACCTCAATGTCCTGGGGACAAGTAAGTAACCTTCCTATCTGAGCTTCCCAAAGCCTGCAGGTGAGCACCACCACAGCATCATCAAATACAGTATCTGAAATATAAATACTTATAAGTAATCATTTTTGAAAAGTGAAGTATTTGAGACTAAAATGTGCAGAGGGTGGTTAATAGTTTTCTACAACTCAAAATTAAGGGAAAGCAACATATAAAAGATGACATTACATGTGGATTATTTCCCTTACATTTTCGTCGACAAAGCAACATATAAAAGATGACATTACATGTGGATTATTTCCCTTACATTTTCGTCGACCACAAGGTGAAGGCCATCTCCCCCTGCTGGAAATATATAATGTTGCAATGGAGTAGGTCGATAATCAGTATAAATTACATGACAGGGCTATAAAAACAAAGAAAGAAAACTTTATTTCTTCAAGACAAAAATGTATATTTGATCCACTCAAAAAAATTTAATGCTTTCAAATAATTTTAAAAGCTAGGCAAGCGAAAAATGGGGAAATCGCCCTACTAATTCATGCGACCACCAAATTAATTTCCCAGTTCCTTAATCAAGACCAAACATGATCTGAACTTTCATTACCCATTAGCTCTTCTTAGAATACTGTAATTACAGACAACAATGCCTCTAGCTAATATGGTGACACAAGGCATCCTTGATATATAAAAACAAAACAAAACTCTTGTAGCACCGAGGCTTTTTACACAGCAGATTGATCTAGCTCTATCGAGAGGAATGTGACCGGACAACTTATACATAAAAGTAAGTTCTGGAGGTAACAGTGTAAAACAAGTGCAGAAAAATCCAATGTTTCGTTCAACACTCATAAACAAGTATTTGATGTAAAGTCTTATACAGACATTAAAGTTGTACTAGAAATTCAAAGAAGAAACAGTGATTACTAAATGTGAACATATTTACATAAGAACTACCAAATCAAATGGTCAAGAGATGAGTAGGTTCTTCTGATCCAAGACCTTAGAACTCTAACTATGTACTTATACCTCACTGTCAGAGTAAATGGACCACATTATTTCCAAACTTGGCAGATTATCAGGATTAACTTGGGAAATTAGATTCCAAAGCCCACCTCTTAGAAGCTTAGCTGAACTAGCCTGTAGATGGCAATTTCTAATTAGTCCGCTCATTCTGATAATCTACTTGACTCAAGAAGCAGATTCACATTAAACTGTCTTCTTTATCCTTAAGAGCATCAGGAAAAGGTATAAGAAGGGTATGGCAATCCCAATCAGTAACATTTTTAAATAATGAAGACATGAAAAGCATATGAAAGTACCTGTTTGTGTAGGTGGCAAATCCATTCAGCAAACTGTCGAGCATTCGGGATAGTAGCAGAAAGAAAGACATAATGGACATTATCTGGAAGCAAAATAATAGTTTCTTCCCATACTACACCACGCTCTGAGAAAAATAAATGGATTGGAATTAAGTGTTAACTAAGTGATAGTATCTAAAATTATTTTCTCTAATGCTTACTAATTGAACATGCAAACCACTTTTAAAAAGCATATTTTTAGCCACAGACACTTACTGAAACCTACTTTAGTTCATGAACCTTTGGAGTAGGTACAATAAGGAAGCAACTTCATGCGACTCGGGAAAAAGCAGCTCCAGACTGTACCCTTCCCCTAACAAACAAGAGCCCCAGTACCAAGGCAGCTAATAGTAGTTCTGCTTCAGAGAAGCAGAGGTTAACAATGCCCAGCAACATATTTGAAAGATATGCTATTACTAGTCCATATGATATGTTATCCAAATTACCCTCATAATGTCAGAAAATAAAAGATGGATCTGATGAATAGTAGATATAAAGTTGGTAAAGCTCTGTTAAAATGTCCTAGTAACATTAAATCTATCTCTAAATTAATAATATTCGCTACTTGTTTTATAATAGACAGTAAGTATTAAAATACTTTTAAAATATCAATGACTTAAAATACTTAGTTGAATTTTTTATACAGTTTCAAAGTTTTGAATATATAGTTTCAAAAGCAATGGCTCTTTGTTCTATGTAATTTTTGTTTCCCTGTTCGCATCTGAATATTGATTTGAATAAATCAAGTTTTTTAGAACTTACATAGTATTATATTTAACTTTTTAATCATAGTTAAGTTTGCATATCACATGATTTGGGTTAAGAGTCTATAAAGTGTGGGTGGGTGGGGGTGTGCGCACACCCCCATGGCACGGTATTTGTTTGGATGTCAGAAAAGAACTTTTTAAGAGTCTGTTGTCTCAACCAGGCATGGTTGTGCACGCCTTCAATCCCAGCACTCTGGAAGCGAAGGCAGTGGATCTCTGTGAGTTTGAGGCCAGCCTGGTCTACAGAGTGAGTTCCAGAACAGCCAGGGTTAAACAGGGAAACCTTGCCTTGAAATATCCAAAAAAAAGAGTCAGTTCTCCCCTAATACACAGGGCCTGGGATTGAGCTCAGGTGGCCAGTATTAGTGGCAAGAGGCACAACCCACTAGCTGGACCAAAACCCATTATTATTAAAGCAAATAGAAAATGTGTTCAGAAGTATCTATGTGAATTTGGCAAAGGTAAGTATTGATGTTTTCTTACATTATATTATTTTAGCAGTTCTCAACCTGTGGGCTGTAACCCCAGGGGGATACATATCGGATATTTACAATTCCTAAAAGTAGCAGAAACACAGTTATCAAAGAACAATGAAATAATTTTTTGGTTGGGGGGGTCACTACAACATGAGGAACTGTATTGAAGGGTCATAGCATTAGAAAGGTTGAGAGTCACTAATATAGACTCAGTTCTTTAAAAAAAAAACCTCAATCTTCCCCTCCCTGCGACAGGGTTTCTCTGTGTATCTCTAGCTGTCCTGGAATTCATTCTGTAGACTAGGGTGGCCTCAAATTTACAGAGATCCGTCTGTCTTTGCTTCCCTGAGCGCTGGGATTAAAGGTGTATGCCACCACTGCCTGACAATAAAACTCAATCTTACTTTGAGTGTGTACATTTTAAACATTAGCTTTAAATTTATCAAATTTCCTGGTAAACCCCAAATTGCAACTATAGCAATTTTATTTACTTATTTCATACCTATTGTATTTTTTGCACAAATATGCATTCATAGGTTTATAAAACCAAATTAACTTAAAAATTACTAAAGTAATCTTTGTAAACCATAAGTTCCATAAATTTTTTCACATTTTTCACATTAAATAATTACTGAGAATTGAGTTTTGGTGATACACAACTTTAATGCCAGCACTCGAGAGGCAGAGGCAGGTGGGTAGCTTTTAGTTCGAGGCCAGCCTGGTCTACAGAGCTAGTTCCAGGACAACCAGCGTTACACAAAGAAATCTTCTATGTAAAGCCAACCCCCCCCCCCGCAAAAAAATAAAATAGTTATTGGGCTTCTAATGTGGGGGAGGAAAGCAAGGTCTTGGTAGGTGGCCTAGATTCCCATTTACCTCATTTCTTCCTACCTCTGTCTCCCCTATCTTCCTGTCTGAGCTTCACAACTGCTAGGATTATAGTCATGCACCATGTCTGGCTTAGTGAGTTCTATCTAAAAGCAGGCTACTTTTCAATTCCTACTGGGAAAATTTCATGTTGTCCACAATTTGAATATGTAATAGTAAAGTAGGATTATAGACACAAGAAAACTGAAAATAAATCCAACAATTCTTAATCAAAAATATTAATGGCATTTGTCAAAAAAAAAAAAAGCATGGCATTTATCTCAACACTGCAAAATATACCTGAATCTCTCATGTAATGAATTTCATCAAATATGACCCAAGCAACTTCTCGCATAACTTCAGAACCTCTATACAGCATACTTCTCAAAATCTAAAAGGGGGAAACAGATTGAGCAGGACTTTAACATAACATCCAATAATTAGACAAATACTGCTTTTGTCCAACAGGGAATTTTTAATACCTTTGCTTTGTGGATATATTAAATATTATAAAGCTACTTATCTTTGACTTCTCAACATGTATAATCAGATATTCACAAAGATACTATTATCATATCTACTCTTTCATTTGGAATATGAACTCAACTTTCTCTGTGCAACATCTTCCCAAAAGACACACTATGAAAATATGTATAAAAGTCCTAATAAGGGAGCCTGGTGAGATAGTTCAGTGGAATCTAAGTTCAATCCCCAAAAATAAATACATAAGGGCTGGAGAAATGGCTCAGCCATTAAGAGCATTGCCTGCTCTTCCAAAGGTCCTGAGTTCAATTCCCAACAACCACATGGTGGCTCACAACCAACTGTAATGAGGTCTGGTGCCCTCTTCTGGCCTGCAGGCAGAAGCATACAAAATAAATAAATAAATAAATAAACAAACAAACACATAAAGGTGACTCCACAACATTCTCCTCTGGCCTTGACACATGCACTGTTGTACATGTATCCCCCCCACACTATACACAGAGATACATATATGTACAATTTTTTAAATACCAACTACAGTAGAAATAATCACACCCAAATCATGTTATATGCAAAACAATAGTGATTAGAAAAAGCTAAGTATAATGTGGACTATATATTTTTTAAAGTTGATTATTTATTTACTGATTATAATAAATACCCAGGCACAAAAGTAAAAAACAAAACCAACCAACAACAACAACAAAGAAAACACCATGAAACAAACAAGACAGTATTTGTATGAAACAATGTATTCAAATCTTTGAAACTATACATATATAAAATAACCAAATATTTTCAAGTCGCAGTAATAACAAACTATTACAAATACTTTTAAAGGTGTCTATGTTTTATCAGAAGTAATAAATATTATTAATTTAGGAAATAGTCAATGCTACTAAGGCACTTTACAGTAATTATGCCTTTTTCAAACAATTCTATCCACAGATAATCATTACATTTTATCAGAAAAAAAGCAAGCTGGATAGACACACTGACTAAGCTATAATGAAAAAGTCAGGGGAGACTCAATGTAAATCACCTCTGTAGTCATAACAAGACAAGATGCTGTAGGATTAATAGTGACATCTCCAGTCATCAGACCGACATCTTGAAATTCTTCATACATTTCACGGTATTTCTGGTTACTAAGAGCCTTAATTGGGCTGGTAAATATTACACGCTGCTTTTCCCTTAAAGCCAATGCAATTGCATACCTAAAAATATAAAAACAATAAGTAAGATTTCAAGTTTGGAGAGCATTCATTCATAATCTACTTACTATAATAAACTATTACACTATAATCATGATTTATCTGATCTGAAGTAGTCTAAATAAGCAAGGACTTCTTAAGGAGTTAAAACAATTGGTTTATCAGTGGATATCCTAGTTCTCACTGGAAAAGCCTATCGTTCTACTGCTAGGCATCCAAAAGTCCATCACTCAGTCCATACAGATTACAAGTAGTAAAAAAACTACAGAAATGGGTGGATTTTTCTTCTACAGCTTCATAGAACAAGTTAATCCATATGTGCTCTTTTTCTTCATGTAATACTTAACAAATCATTTCTTGGCTTATCATAGGTTCTGTTTATCAAAAAGTTCTTTCCTGGGCATTAACAGAATTCAATACAATTGTATTGTTTGCTTTTAAAATTCAGTTTAGTATTTAACTACAGGACGATGAAATTAAGATTTAAGAAAAAACACTGTGGCAGAGGCTTTTTAAAGATATAATTCCTGCACAAACTATGCTTATCACAGCAGTCATTCTCTACATTATAAGAGAAATTTTATAAAATTAATAATTGTTCAAACATGTCAAATAGTAATAGTGAAAGATATATGGGGGAAATCAAATATAGAGATGTTGCTTATCTTTTCAACAACAACAACAACAAGGAATAGAAAACAGAAAAATATGATCTGTACTTAGGGAAAAGTACACATAAAGAATTGAATGATTGGGTACAAAGGTTGGATTTGTCAGAAAAACAACTTCAAATCAGCAGCAGAGATAGCAATTTTCAGGACCATGTCCCTCAAAACACTGGGGACTATGTTCTTAGAATTAAAAAGAAATAGGACAATAACTCCACAAGCAGGCATTCTTAACATGAAAATGTAAACTATTAACAATCTAAGCAAATGGAAACTCTACATAGATTGAGGAAGTAGCTCAATAGTAGAGAATTCGCCTACATACACAAAGTTCTGGGTTTAGTCCCAGAACACTGGAAACAACAACAAAACAAGCTGGAGAGATAGCTCAGTGGTTAGGAGCACTGGCTGCTCTGACAGAGAACCTACATGGTGGCCCTCAATCTATCTGTATTTTTAAGATCAGTTTGAGGGAATCTGATGTCTTCTTCCAACTTCTGTGGGCACAGGCAAAACATAAAATAGAAAATAAAAGTAGAAAAAAACAGCCAGGTATGATGGCAAACAACTAAAATCTAGGGAAACAAACACACACAGACATTAAAAACAAAACAAAACAAATATTCTATGGAACAACCTTTAGGTTAATGGAAATTTCAAAATGATAAACGACATAAAACAAAAACAAAAAAAAAAACCTTTAATAGCTAATGTCTGAATCTAGGATTATGACCAACACCAAAAATAAATAAACTGAACTTCCAGCAAAAACATCAAAACAACTACTATAATATCTAAGATGAAACATTCATTCTCCTTTGTCTTTTATTTGATGTTTTCTCAGGAAGCTACGTAAAGATGACAAAATTGGATGAATGAAGGGTGTTCTGTTTTTCTTACATGGCATTTCCAAAGGATCCAACATCACCATTGGCATAAGCAAGTGTGCGTACACACACATATAAAGTCTTCAAAGAAGCCAAAAGGAAGCAATACATTACATCCAGAAGAAAGTAAGAATGAGAGAGATTGCTTGCCAAAACTTATGCAGATCAAAAAGAAATATTTAAAAACAAATGTTTTAATAAATAAGCATAATTTTTTAAAATGTTAAAGCAGTTTTTCATCAGGAGACTTGTACTGAAATACTTCAAGAATTTCTTCATGCAAAAAGAAATGGTATCAGTAGAAAAATCTGGACCAGCATCCACAATAATGTCTTTTTATATTAAGATATATTATTTTAAAACAGTAAAACATTTCACTAATAGTAAAAAAATCTGTAAAACTATATAAACTTTAAATGCCTATTAGGAAAAGGAAGGTTTCAAAGCAACTACTTCATTTTACTTAGAAAGTAGGAGAACAAAGTAAGTAAATGAGGTGAAAGTACAAACCAAAGAAATGGAAACAGAACAAAGAAAAACCAATGAGACCAAAAGCTGGATTTTGTCAGAGCAACGTAATACTAGACCACCTCCAGCTAGACCAAGAAAAAAAATCAAATATCAGCTTGATACAAAACAAAAAAAAGACATTAATAATAAACAAAAAAGTCCAATGTCCCTCAGAATAAAGATGTGAAATTTCTAAATAAAATTTTAATTCATCAACCCAATAATAAAATATAATCATACATCATGACAAACAGAAGTTATCTAAGGATGATTCATTGGACACCCAACAACACATCTCATCACACTAGCAAGGAAAGGCAAAATCCATATCCAAAGCAAAACAAAACCCCACATCATTTCAATACAAGAAAAGGAACTTAAAAAGATCGAGTTCATAAATTCATGCATATGAACAGAATAAGAGACTAACTGCAAAGGAGGAACAGTAGTCAAGCTTGATAAAAACACATCTATGAAAAACCCATAAGTAACATCATGCTTAATGATAAAAAAAACCAAAATATTTCACAAATAATTAAAACATTATACTAAAAATCTTCAATATTTTAATGAAGGCAAGAAAAAAAACCTTAAAGGTTACCTAACAAGCAAAACCACTCTTATTTGCAGAATACAGATAGAAACTTAACTAAAACTTAGCTAAAATAACTAAGTGACTTTTTCATTTGCGAACACTGTTGGTTACTTACTCAGCACACACAGTTTTTCCTGCTGATGTATGAGCAGACACTAACACAGACTGATTATTATCGACACACTGAATGGCTTCTCTTTGGAAAGCATCAAGAATGAATGGGTATTCCTATAAAAGCAAATTGACAGACACATGAGAATGTTAAGCTATCTAAGGAACGCTTAAAAGAACAATTATCCTTCCAAAGCCTTCTAGGATTCCTTTCTGATTCAACCACCACTAAGCAGTGAAAAAAATGACTTCAAAACAGTTTTACCAGACAGAACAAGCCTTAATGCTGCTGTTTAACATTCTCAATATATTCTATTTACACTAAAATCAGGAATAAAATAATCGTTACATGTTCTGTGGTACTGTGCAATAACTTTGCATATATCATAAATCTTCATAACCCCATAAAATAGGTGCATGCTTAATTTCCTTTCCTAGAGGAAAACTCTAAGGTTCCAAAAGATAAAATTCCCAGCATTACTCAGCAAAGGCAGAGAAATAATTTCTTAAACAAAAAAGTTCATATTTGCGGGGCTGGAGAGATGGCTCAGTGGTTAAGAGCACTGCCTGCTCTTCCAAAGGTCCTGAGTTCAATTCCCAGAAACCACATGGTGGCTCACAACCATCTGTAATGAGGTCTGGTGCCCTCTTCTGGCCTGCAGACATACGCACGGACAGAATATTGTATACATAATAAATAAATATTTAAAAAAAAAAAAGTTCATATTTGCTTCTCTGCACTTCCTTTTTTTTAGAGAAAGCTGTTTGAACCTTTACAAACTTTTTAAAAATCTAAGGAAGAAGAGTGAGGAGTAAGAGGTGTACACGTGTAACCCCAGCACAGTGGAGGCTGCAGCAGACACATCAGGAGTCTGAGGCCCCTCTGGACAGCCAAGAAAGCACACCATAACAAAACAAACTGAACTTCGGCTTCCTTAGAAGCTGCTGAACTTTCAAACTATCAGTAAAACTTATACATCATGCAATTTTTTTCTACAGAAAGGTTGACAAATTTGTTAGATTCTTTAAGAAGGGTGATAAGCACTCTTTAAATGTGTAAAAACATAATCACACAATGCCTGGTTTCTAGCATGGTTCTTTACTCAGTTACCACTCTGTTTTGTAGTAGGTTTTTTTTAAGGCACACACACAAGTAAATTTAGAAATCTCATTTGAAATCTTTTCTTTTTTAAGATCTCACAAAACTTTCCAAATAGTATAGTACAGACCTTTGCAGCCTTTCCAACTCTAGGTTTAAGTGGTATATATTCTTCATCTGCAGGAAGAGCAACCTGATGTCAAAGTTTAAGGAGAAAACAAGAAATGATTAAAATTCAAGACTCCAAAACAATGGATGGTTTAAAAAATGAAAATGATCAATGAATGTTTCTGTTAGTCTTACATGCTAGAAAGTCAACCAACTACAAGAACAAGGAAAAAAGTAAGTTACAATGCTCAGAAGACCCCTCTATTAATGCTGGCTTGAAGGCAGTGCAATCAAAAACATGCACCATTATTTCCCTGAAGAAACTTTATTAGCCAAGATAGATCTACAACCTATCATGGCTACCATTATCTTTCCATATCTAATATACAGACTTTACATGGCACAGATTAATTCCTTTTCCTCTCAGGGGATATGACAGGAGAGGTGGGCTTGCCATAGGGGTTTACAGTCAGGACACTCGAACTTGACATGCTCAAGCACCTCGGTGAAGGAAGACACAAGGTATATGAGGAGAGAGTGCAAAATCAGGGGGTGGGGGTGGGACAGGAAGGATAAAGAGCTTCTGCCCTTTTCACAGCAGGCCCTGGATTGTTTGGGGATTTTTTTTGTTAAATCAGGGCATTGGACAGGGTCTAAAGTAAGAGTTAAAAGTGATTAATTGGGCATTATATCTCACAAACAAGTGCCACTTCTAGAAAAAGAGATTTTCAGCAGGAAACCAATTTTTAAACATATAAAGTTCTAAATCCACACCAAATGCCATTCTTACTAATCTGGAATTTCTCCACTCATTAAACAGTCTCTTAAGTAAGAGTAATAATAACCTGCTGTGAGTTTTTAAAAAATACTTTTAATATTTTATTTATAGCCATAGAAAGGCACATGTACCTCAGTACAGTGTGGTCATCTCTCCTTCCACCCTGGGTCCAGAGATTGAAGTCAAGCCACCTAATTTGCATGGCAAACTCTTTTATCCATTGAACTATTTCGGCAAGTGCAGAATGACACAAAGTTTCTTTGTAATGATAAAAGACTTAGCAGAATGAAACTGAATGTATAATTACACTATATCCTATGTGTATACATTCTCACTTCTAAATGGATGCTATAAGCCATCAGTGACCACCACCTAATAGGAATTTATTAGTCACTGGAGCATGACATGAAATAGCATGCAAACTGCAAAATCAGAGCTGGTCACTTTAAGAATATAAGAATAAACAAATCCTAAACACTAGTTTTGTGCTGGGTAATTCCCCTATTATTTTTTTAATATAATCTTTACAGCTATCCATGGGGCACATCTCATTGTTCTAAATTTATAAAGCAAATACACAATGTTCAAAGATTAAAAGAGAAATGCTGGGCTAGCCTCTGAACCCAAGGCTCCATCACAGAGCTACAGCTCTTCCACCATATCTCATGCATCCCACAGAAATGATTTGATCCCAGAGCCTTCAATGCTACAGCCTGCTGACTATCCCATTTGGCAGTACAAAGAAAACCAGCATTTGTAATGCTAACCTATTGTAGGTTGTTGTACTTACCTCATGTGTACAGCCTTCAACTGTTTCAACTGATTGTACCTTCACTCTCGGCATCAAGTCTGCCAAACTTAAAGTTATTAAAATGACAAGAATTATTTTCAATAATTAGATCATAAGCCTATCTGTACTGTTAAACAAAATGACACCACCCAATTATAATACTGTAAATCCAAAATATTTTAGCTATTATATTCAGACATGTCAAGTGTCTTAAATAAGCTGAAAATTAAAAATGCTACGATCATATTTTGTTATATATAACAGACTGCTACATAGATTATTCAATAAATATCAGCTTAGCTCCACTATTTTAAATAAAATCTAGCTATTCAAGCACTATCACTACCTCAAAACACAAAGTTGATTCAAAAAATATTACACAACAGAAGGGTAAAAAAATATATTTAGATGTTGCTATAATTTATAGAGATATTCTCATTGAAATTCCACACTATGCTCATCTAGGCTCTCTGAATTCTGAAAGGACTAAACTATAAATAAATTAAACTAGATGTATTTCTATATTAGACTCATTATTACGTATTATAATATAGTCTACTGCACTCCTGTGGGCAAATGGCACTATCTCTGATTTTTCAGTGCCCTTTTAACATCGTTTATAGCAGATAATTTACCAAATAAGGAAAAACAAAATCGTAAACAGCATTATCACAGTGACAATCAAGTCATTCAAATATATTAGTATAAGGAGTAAAAGTTCCAGCTTTAAAATTCCAAGAAATACAAATATCAGACAATCCTTTGTCAGAGACATCTATGGGTCTCCCCCATCAAGAGAAGTAGTTTGACCATCAAGCTATGGTACTACTTACAGCAATGAAAATCTACTCTTTATACTTGTACATATTTATTTCTACCACTGGGTCAGTGTTATCCTACCAGTAATGAGACATCTGTAAGAAAACATCTTTTCTGTTCTAAAAAAAAAGTCTTCAGAATTTTTCTCAAAACTGGATTCTAAAAAATAACAAAAGAGGAATCATTTGTCTCCTAACTCTCCAATTTAAACAGTTGCTATATGTTTCCATGCTTATAAAATTTTAAAATAACACATTTTAGAAAACTTTATGACTATAGAAACACTACCTTAAGTCTTCATTAATTGAATCGTCTATTCTGGGCTTCTTGCCAAAAATTGGTTCATCTGTGCCTTCAACATCTGCATCTCTCTTGTTTTTAACACCACTGGCTGATTCTGACTGTAATTTGGCATCCAGTCGTTTCCTGAAAAACAAACAATTAAGGAGTGATTCTCAACCTACTGCTGTGACCCTGTAGAGAAGACCAAGCAGATGCTCTTTGCCATCTTGCCTTTGTATGGGATGGCAGGCCCCAGCATGCTGGAAAGAAAACACTCTTGCATACATGGATGGTAGTTTGTGGGACTTCTCCAGAATCCTAACATCTTCAATATAATTCCACATATGGTAAACCCCACCATAAAATTATTTCATTGATACTTCATAGCTGTAATTTTGTTACTGTTATGAATCATAATGTAAATAAATTATCTATCTGGCTCTATCTGCAGGATATCTGACATGCAACTTTCAAAGAGATTGTGGCCAACAGGTTGAGAAACGCCAATTTAGGATAAATTCCATAGCCTCAATTCTAATTTTAAAGTAACCCCATATTATTTAATATATTATATATACTTAAAAAAGCAAAGTCATCTTTTAAATAAATGACCCAAACAAATCAAAGCTAGCCAAACTGAGAAAATTCTATAACTAGTAAAGCTGAATATTATTCCTTATATATTACATATTTTTTTGGAAGGGTTGCTTTAAATACTAAAATTCCCATTTTAAAGAAAGCAACAAAAATTTCATTAAGTTCATTATTCCTTAAAACAGTAGACATTAACATGAAGACTGCAAACTTTTAAAGCTCTCTCTACTATTATATTATCTGGAAGAAAAAAAATTGTATGGTTAGAGTTGAAGGTCAAAGTCACAGAACTAGGGAGGCCAAGGTAGGAGGATGGAAATTCAAGGGCAGCTGAAGCTGTACAAGTGAGACTCTATTTTGAAAAAGACAAAGACAAGAAAAAAAGTCCAAAAAAAAAAGAAGGCAAAAAAAAAAAAAAATTCAAAGTAACACTAACTGGGGCTTCATAGCTTGAATATCTGTAACGAATTCAATCTAATTTCTACCTAGACCCTCCTCCCCCCAAAAAACAATTTCATGCAAATTTTAGGTTTAGCTGCAGAGGTCAAAAAGAAATAAAATAGGGATGGAGAGATGACTCTGCAGTTAGAACAGCACTTGCTGCAATTCCAGAGGACTCAGGTTTATTCCCACTACCCACCCAGCAGCTCTTGACTCTCTGTAACCGGAGTACCAGGGCATCCACCCCTGCCACCTTCTGGCTTCTATGGGCACCACACAGGCAAGTAGCACACACAAACAGACATGAAAGCAAAACACTCCTACATGTAAAAGTTTTTAAAAATTAAATAAACAATAAGACATGGTGCTGCATGCAGGACTTTTATTCTGGTACATACAGGCAGATCTCTCTGAGTTTGAGACCAGCTTGGTCTACATAGTGAGTTCCTGGACTGCCAGGCTACACAGAGAAACCCTGTCTTAAAAAACAAAAGAGGAGGAGAGAGAGAGAAAGAAAGTTATTTTATTTTGTCTTTTGCTTGAATACATGTATGTGCACTGCATGCATGCCTGGTACTCATTATTTATATGATTCATATTTTCCCATACTAGGTATAAAACCAAAAATTTAAAAATTTTGATTTTATTAACTCACTTTGAGATGGCAGTAAGACTACTACATGTTAGTGTAACTCTGTATATGTGTATATATACTCACGCGTCCAAAGGTGCACATGCATGAATGCCTACAGAAGCTAGAGATCAACAGCCTGCTCTACTCAAATCACCTTCCATCTTATTTTTTCAGGAAACAAGTCACAGAGATTCTCTTGTCTCCACCTCCCCAGTGCTGGGATTACAGACATGCACTGCTCTGTCTGGCTTTTCACATGGATCCTAAGGATTTGAACTCAGCTCCTCATGGTAACATGGAAAGCAATTTTCCAACAAAGTCATTTCCCTGGGCTCCTTTTTCATTTTCTTAAAACAGGTCCCACATTGCAGCCTTAAGCTCATGGTAATCTTCCTGCTTCAAACCTCAAGTATTAGGATTATGAGACATTATTCTTACATTTAAACTATCACATGTCGAATAAGACTATCATGTAGCCTGCCAGTGGTGGCTTGTACCTTTATTTTCAGCACTTGGGAGGCAGAGCCGAGCAGATCTCTGAGTTGGAAGGCAGTCTGTTCTACAAAGCAAGTTCCAGGACAACCAGGGCTACACAGAGAAATCCTGTCTTAAAAAAATAGAGTAAAAAGACTATTACGTAATTTTGAAGAATGATTTAGAGCAAAAAAAATAGGTATTCATATTGGAGTTGTTTAAAATCCTGCATTAATTACATCAGAAGTGTACAAATTTTATTTTTCCACAGAAAGATTCCCTAAGCAATTTGTACTGAAAAACCTAAGAGCAATGGAATCAAAAAAACAAGCACTTTCTGCACTAAATAACATTCACTATTAAAAGAAACCTAAGGCTATTTAGAATACAGCTTACTCCAGCTCTAAGGCACTGACTCTATAGAAAGCATACGCGGTACAAAGACTGATAAGGTCTTAAAAACTCAAAAGATAGGCCTGCAGAGATAGTCCAGTCTTTAAAAGCACTTGCTATTCTTGTAGATGGCCCAACTTTGATTCCCAGCATCGACTTGGTGGCCCACAGTCATTGCTAAATCTAGTTCTGGGGGATCCAAAGGGACTTATATGTGCACATACATGCATTCATATAACACATTCATACACATAACTTAAATAAATCTTAAGAAATAATCCCTAAGAGCTAACTTGAAGAGCTCTCACTGATTTAATGACTGCAAATTCAAAGAGCAAGATAATGGAAATAGTGCTCAGTCATAAAAGCACTTGACGAACAGCCTGAAGACCCTTTTCCAATGGAAAAAAAATACCAAAAACCCCACCCTTTTAAAAAGGCAGATGTGGTGACCTACATCTGTAATCCTAGCACTCTTACAGTGAAGATGGAAGGCAGCAACAAGATCATTGGCCAGAAGCTTACCTATACAGTGCTACAGCTGAAACAAGAGATTCTTGCCTCAAAACAAGGTAGATGAATAGCTGTCTTCTGATCTCCACAAGTACACTGTGGCACAGGTGTGCCCATCCCACACAAACGGTAACGATATGGTCATTAAAAGGCAAAAGTATGAGCCAGGTGATGGTGGTGCACGCCTTTAATCCCAGCACTCAGGAGGCAGAGGCAGGTGGATCTCTGAGTTTGAGGCCAGCCTGGTCTACAAGAGCTAATTCCAGAACAAGCTCCAAAACTACAGAGAAACCCAGTCT
>NC_022021.1:59075353-59082058 GCF_000317375.1 Microtus ochrogaster
AAAAAAAAAAAAAAAAAAAAAGATAAACTATGCTGAAATGAAATTTAAATGTTAAATTTAAGCAAATTCTAGATGATGTAAACTGCTCCACAGAGATGGGAAAAACAGGTTGCATAGGTGGAAGGCTAAAGAAGACAATGCAAAGAAACTCTGAGAGGTGCAGAAATCGCTCTGATTGCAGTGAGGGTTTAGAGTGCTTCAGTTAACCAATGAAAGGACAGAGGGTGGAAGAGGGAGCAGAGGGAGGTGTGCACACCTCATTTCCCTAATACTGATAAGCAACCCGGTGTGGTGATGCACACCTTTAATTCCAATAGGCGATCTGCTAGGCAATAATGGCTACGTAGTCAAACCCTGGCTCCAAGAAAACAGATACAAACCAAGCACTAAGCTTGCCTCTTCCTTATGAACTTATTTCAAGGTAAAAATGGACAGCTGATCAAAGTTCTAGCATGCTTTTTGGTTGCTGTGATAAAACTCTGACCAAAATCAACTTGGAGAGGAAAGGTTTTATTACAGCTGGTGGGTGTTTACAAGCCATCATCCAAGAAAGCCACAGCAGGAACTTGGAGGCAGGGACCTAAGCAGAGACCCCAAAGAGAGGCTCATTGGCTTGTTCCAATCCCTTAGACTGCGCAGGCCCACCTGCCGGGAAGCTAGCACCCTCAGTGTGCTGGGCCCTACCACAAAAGTTAGCAATTAGGAAAATGACGAAGACTTGTCCACAGGTTAAATCTGGTGACCACAGGTCAACCTGGTGAAGGCAATTCCTCAGACTGATGACTGAAACTGACAATGAGGTGGATTTTTTTTTTGAGGGGGGGTGTCTTATTTGTGTGGTACCTACACTTGTGCACATTACACAGACTGGAGGACTTCCAGCATCAGACATTATTCCCTTGACATGGAGTCTCTCGCTGCAATTACTCGGAGGCTATTCTCCTGTCTGGGTGTCCCACGGTGCTGGGGTTACAGGTGTGACGCATCTATGCGCAACCTTTTATGCAGGTCCTGGGGACTCAAAATAAGGTCCTCATCCTTGCACAGAAAGCCCTCTTACCCACCGGCCACCTCAGACCCAAGAGAACGATTACATGTGCCTATATATAGACCAGGTAAGAAATGCAGAAAGAAAGGACTAGTTTTACTGAGTGTAGTGGGGCACAGCAGGAATTTCAGCACTAGGGAAGCCGAAATAAGAGAATAGCGAGCTCGAGGCCTGCCTAACTTACACCAGCGAGATCCTGAATCCGATTAAAAAAGAAGATAACAAAATAACAAAACCCTACAACTTAGAGATTAAGTCTCTTCCTTCTGTAACTATTTGCCTTTGCGGTTTAAAAACTCTTCCTACTCGTTTCAACCTTGGCGCAACTAGTTCTTAACTTTTTAAAGACTGCATGACACGTTTTGTGCTGGTGACACAGACACACACACACACCGCACACCGTAGCTTGCGGGGTTAGGGTTGCAGCCAGCAAGCGTGGCCGGCCTCAGGAAGTGTAGCGGCAGAACCCACGCCTCCTGCGGACACGCGCGAACGCCAAGGCAGTATTTCCCCCCAATCAACGTCTTCTTCCTCCACAACTTCTTCCTCAGACTCCTTCGCCTCCCGACTCCACTCCGCAAATACCCACTTTCTGTGAGTCGGGTTCCTTCACTAGCACCCAAGACAGGAAAAACAAGACCATCTCGGAAGTCTTCCTTACCCGGCCTTGTCCGTGGCCCCTGGTGGCCCCTTCCATTTCTCCTTCTCCTTTTCTTTGTCTTTCTTGGCTCCGGCCGCAGTGGTCGAATCATCCTCGAAAACGCTGAAAAGCTCGTCTCCGAAAGCGTCCGCCATCTTTCGGAGTTCTGAGACCGAATCTCCCTCCTACCCAAGAGGCCCCGCGATCGCACCGACAGTGACGCCAATAGAGACTCTACGGTGGCCCGCAGGCATCAAAAATGAAGGAGTCTTGAGGCCCGTGTGACTTTTCCCCTTTTAGTCTGGCTTTTGACCCTTCTCTTCTTTTCCGACCCCTGCAGCGTGGGCAGTTCAGTCACCAGAAACCTAGCGCTAAATGACGCACGACACCAGACAGGCCGCTGGTTCCCGGGAGCCAAGAGGCGGAGCCTGGCGAAGCCGACCAATTGGACTGGAGCCCCAGCAGAGGAGCCCGGATGGAGGAGGCTGGGTGGAGGCGTGGGAGCCGGCTAACGTGAGGCGCTCTCCGGCGTCTTGTTTTGTGGCCGCCGGGATCTTGATCTGGAAGAACGCTCTCCTGCAGCTGAAACATGGGCGGCAAAAACAAGAAACACAAGGCTCCCGGAGCCGCGGCGGTGCGGGCTGCGTTGTCTGCTTCCAGAGCCCGAAGTTCCGAGGCTGGAGCTGTTGGGGAAGCCCAAAGCAAGAAGCCCGTGGCCAGGCCGGCGCCCGCCGTATCCACCAGCGCCCGGGAGCCCCGAGTCAAGCAAGGTACGGCCCGATCCAGTGCACAGGCTTACGCTCTCAGTCCTTGCTCTCTGTCCAGCAGAGGATAGTCAGAGCCGTGCTGATGGGATCCGATCTTCCACACACGAGCTTGCTAGCTGTCGGTGGAGTGGGCGGCCTTGTAGATCTGTCTAGGGGCCTTTGGCTATTAAAGTTACGAAAGTAACTCCGTTACGGCATGGCATCGTCTTTCTGACCCACTCGTTTCTCCTTCTAAGAGCAAAGTAATGGCATCTACTGTAGAAACGGCAGGAATCTACCCTGAGCTGTCAAAACAGCTACTCTGCTAGTGCAGAGTAGTGAGTAGTACACAGTCAAGTCCTTCTGTCCTGACGCCAGCGCTGTTTGCTTTCCGATCTTCTTTCACGCCTTCTTCGGCATCTATGCAGTGACCTTGTATGTTTCTTTTCTAAGTCAGTATTTCCTAAGAATAACAGCACTTACACATTGAACACTGGATTAACTTACTGTAAAATCCCTGTACTGCTCCTGCAGACTTGCATTTTTGCTTACTCTGCAGATTGATTTGATAACCTGAACGTGACTAGTACCTGCCACTATTACGGCGTTTCAAAAGTAGCAAAATTATGTGCTGTTTTGTTCTGTTTGCTTTGCGTGTACTTCTTATTGTGTCTCATCAAAAACTTGCAAGCATATGTGTTTCTATATACACAGATACTTACATATAAACTGGTGGTAATAAGACTGATAAAATAGAAGCGAAAACCTCTAGGACAGCTTAGGAAACTAACTTATTAACCACACAGACATATTGCTTTATAGTTGTTAAGCTCCCACAAAGAAAAGTCTGGGAAGAGAGTTAACAGTTTATTTCTGCTTTTACAATGAGGACTAATGAAAAAGTTGACAGTCGAGTGACATTAGAGACTGTCCAGAAGTTAACTTTGTAAAGCCTGGGAGACGAACATGCCAAAGATCTTGAATTAAGAAAGAGCTTGGGCCTTTAATTCCAGCCCTCGGGAGACAGAGGCAGGCGGATTTCGGTGAGTTCGAGGCCAGCCTGGTCTACAGAGCGAGTTCCAGGACAGCCAAGGCTTCATAGGAAAACCCTTTCTCGGAAAAAACAAACAAACAGAAAAAAGAAAGGAAGGAAGGAAAAAGGGAAAGAAAGAAAGAGCTTGGTGCTCTCGAGGAGTTCATAGAGTAAGCATTGCAGACAGAGGGGAAAAGATGACTGGCAAAATAAGCTAGTAGTACACTTATATACTAGAAAGTAGCGCTTTGTAACTGCAAATTATTATTAGCTCTGTGGTTTCAGATATAACACATTTCTTCCCTAGTATTCATGAGCAGTTGCAAACTGCAGACCAGGGTCTTTTTCTCTCCCTACCTCAACAGAC
This sequence comes from Microtus ochrogaster, assembly GCF_000317375.1. Taxonomy (NCBI): domain Eukaryota; kingdom Metazoa; phylum Chordata; class Mammalia; order Rodentia; family Cricetidae; genus Microtus; species Microtus ochrogaster. The sequence goes on from NC_022021.1 coordinate 59,079,188, forward strand.
TGTCTTCACTGGATTCTCTCAAGCTTCTGATAGTCATTTGTTGTATTTTCTTCCTTTCCCTCCAGCCCTAAAATGTTAACTTTCTCCAGGTGTCTGCCCTTGACAGTGTGGCTCCCTTTTACAGCCCTCCCAGGAGAGGTCCCTGCTTACTTGTGTCTTTGCCATGGTATTGTCAACACCTTCCAGTCCTGTAGATGACTTCGCATTGCCATTTCTTACACTGGCTTCGTTTCCAAGCTCAAGACACCATTCAGCATTTTCTTACACCGTTTTCCCGTGTTTGCGTGTGTGTGTGTGTGTGGGGGGGGTGTTCTTGTTTATCCCAGATCAAAGGTTCCTTTCACAAATAGTTTTAACATCTATTATTTGGTGTATTATGAATATACGCATGTGCACGTATGAGGACAATTTGTGGGAGTTAGTACTCTCCACTGCGTGGGTTCTGAGGATCAAACTCAGATCATCAGACCTGGCGGCAAGCTTCCTTATAACCTAGGCCATTTTGCTGGTTCCCTTGGTTTGCATTTAATCTTAGCATACCCTTTGATTTGTCATGTCTGGCCTGCATTCTCATCTAAGTATTCACGTGGAGTACCGACAGAGCCTCTGAATAGGTCCTAGAGTTGTGCTCTTTTCTCCTCCAGTTAGTCCAACATGGCAAAGGATTGATCTTTCAGAAATGCTACTTTGGTTGATCATGTCCGTGCTCTTCCATAGCATCCGAGTGACTGCACTAAGATCCAAACCATTCAACTAGCATAGAATCTAGTGTCTTTGCTAATCTGTTTTTGGCTGTTGTCAATCTGGTGTTTTCCTGGTTCCAAATAGAACTTGGCTTTCTGCCTCATTGTCTATTTTTTTTTTTTGAATGGGATGTCATCTGTCCCTAAAAGCATCTACAAAAACCCTATACCACCCATTTCAGATATCAGCTCTTTTTTAAAGATTCTTCCTGACCTCTGTAGTCATGATTGTTTATATCATTCATTTTGATATTTAAGTCTTCCTTTACATAAGGAATTATACATTTTATATAACTTACAAAATTATAGTATATAATGGGTATGTGTTAACATCTCTGAAATATCTAGCCCAATGATTTTTGTAATTTAAAAAAAAAATCTTTGGATAAATGACAAGAAGACAGTCAGAGGCGTTATTAACACCAATAAATTGAAAAGGGGTTACTTCCAAATTTGCACAATTTACCAAGCAGACACTTCGTGAAAGACAGAAAATAGTAACTTGGTAAAAACTGGATGAGACTTCTGTTTCGGTTTGGAAAAGGGGTGGCTCCCCATATAAAACATTAAGCTGAGATAAAGCGAACAGTTGTTAGAATTCCTGGAGACAGTAGTGAGGCAGAGGAAACAAGAAGCTCAAAGCCCTGAGGGAACAAATGTGGTAGGCATAAGAAGAACGTGTGGTGGGAACGGAAAGGCAAGAATTAAAATGAGGCAGGCGCCTGGGAAGGGCTAGACAAAGTCCAGCCGGGCGTGAGCACTGGTGGCAGTCCTGAATAGTGAGGGGACTAACCGCTTTGCATTCTTAGCTGACTGGGTCCAAAGTGCTGGCATCTGTGCGCGTTCTCCTAGGTCCTAACAATTTCAATTGTCTTTCTCATTGAACCCTCTTAGCACTTGCGATTTTCTGGTCACAACTGATTCTGGTATTCATTTGCTTACATTACTCCCCTATGATATGAGCCCCGTGAGGATAGGTGCTGGATTTTTTTTTTTTTTAACCACCAGAGTCCGTGTTTGAATGTTTGGCTGATGAAAAGGAAATTAGAGCTAACTCAAATGTTTTGGTGATAAGGGAGACATTAGCATGGTTGTGGATATGAAAAATAACACAATTTAAGAGGAACAGGCTTGCCGGGCGGTGGTGGCGCACACCTTTAATCCCAGCACTCGGGAGGCAGAGGCAGGCGGATCTCTGTGAGTTCGAGGCCAGCCTGGTCTACAAGAGCTAGTTCCAGGACAAGAACCAAAAGCTACAGAGAAACCCTGTCTCGGAAAATAAAAAAAAAAAAATAAGAGGAACAGGCTTCAAGAAAGTCTTAGACAGTATGGAAGTGACTCTGGTTTATTTCTTCTTTAATCGGTTGAATCACTTTGAAGATGCTGTGTGATACATGGTTACATGACCGTTTGGTTATAAATTTGGAATTTATTATACTTTTGTTTTAGAGATAGATGCTGCATACTGACACTCTTCTAGTTAGATTTCTATTAATTTCTACCATCTGAAATAAGTGGTAAGGAAAATAGCTGTCATAAATCTTAAGCATTTTGCTTGACATAAGAATGGAAACCAACTTTATTCATTGGCTATTTACTTAGAATTATATTTATTGTATTTTGTCGTTGTTTGTTTTCTGTTTCTGTTTTGTTTTGATTTTGGTACAGGGTTTCTCTGTGTAGCCCTGGCTTTCCTTGACCTCTGTAGATCAAGCGGGCCTCAAATTCAGATCTGCCTGCCTCTGCCACTGGAATTAAAGGTGTGTGCCACCACCACCCATCTTGACTTAGAATTTTTTTTTTTTTTTTTGGTTTTCTCGAGACAGGGTTTCTCTGTAGCTTTGGTGCCTATCCTGGAACTAACTCTTGTAGAAGTAGAGTTACTAATTTAGCAAGCATTTAAATAGCTACTTTCTCCTTCACGTTTTCCTGGAGAATGGGTTAGAAACGTACCAGAAGCTGGTAGCTTGACATTTTGGAAATCGGCAACAAATAGGGGAGGAGAGGAATGAGCCACCAATGGGAAAATTGGAGCAAGGGGGTGGGGGTGGGGAGCAGGATGGCTCAAGTTTAAAGCCTGGTGGCCTGAGTCCCCTGAGTCTGATCCCTGGGACCATGAGGTGAGAGA
>NC_022021.1:59082665-59093785 GCF_000317375.1 Microtus ochrogaster
ACTTGGTTTTGGGTTTTTGAGGGTTTTTTTTCATTTTCATTTTTTCGAGACAGAAGAGGTTTCTCTGTGTAACAGTCCTGGCTACTCTGGAACTTTCTTTGTAGACCAGGCTGGCCTTGAACTCACAGAGATCAGCCTGCCTCTGCCTCCGGAGTGCTGGGATTAAAGATGTGCATCACCACTGCCCAGCTAAGATACTTGCTTTTTGTGTTAACACTAGTTTTGAATTTTAGGAATACCTAATATTTCAGAAAATGACTTTAAAGTCCTTGTAGCCTTTCCTTTTAGAAGCAGACCAGTATAATTCAAACGACTTTTTAAAACAAAAGCATTTTTCTAGTCTGTCAAGTGAGTTTCCAAACAGAATAAGCATCCCAAAGTCCAAGAAACCACTGTTTATTAAACAATCTGTTTAGGTGGGGCAGAAAAATATTTTTATGTTCTCAGACCTTAACATATGGCTTACAATGTTATATATGTACCAAAGTAATTTTTTTCTGCAGTGAGGAAAAAAAATAGAGGAAAAAAAAATAAAGAAAATTAGGATTTTCTAGTTAATTAATTAATCCTAAAATTAGGATTTTTCTTGGGAAATTGGAGGAAAAGAAAACCTATGAGTTTTCAGCACCCCATTAATAGTGCATTAATAGATATAACAATGCATCATAAAAGACTTTGAGTTTTTATTATTGTACTTTGTAATGTGCCAGGAATTGGGTTTTCATTGGGATGAACTTGAAAATGAGAACTGCTAGTATCTCTCTGCCCTGTAGAATACTGCCTAGTATGAAAATGCTCTCCTTGGTCCCAGTTTCCTCCCTGTGGATGCCTCTCTGTCCCCTCATGGTCTTCCGGGAAGTTAGCTTTTTCTTATTTATACTGGAACTTGGAAAGGAAAGCAAGGAAGTCAGACAAGTGAAAGTTTAGGTGAAAGGTTCTGGGGACAAATGGGAATTTGCTTCACTGCGTTCAGTTTGCCAAATTCAAACAACCCAACAGTGTTCGTACAGGGCTTTACAGTCTCAGCCCTGAGGAAGCCATAATTTTTTTTCACGGTATAGGCTTGGTTATTTATTTATTTGAAGACAAGGCCATACTTGATAATATTCTGGGGCTATTGCTATAAAGCAGTGGCTCTCAGAAGTGTGCTCGGGAAGGCCTGAGGAACTCCTGACACTTCTGGGGACAGCTCTGGTGGTAAAACTGTTGTTGGAAGAATCCTAGACTCATGAGTTGTACAGTGTAGTTTTCTGGAGTCTGCATGGTACAGATTAGACCCATTAGACAGAGTGCAAAGCCAGGTGGTACAGAACAAACGGGTGTGTTCCTGAATACATGTGCTGAAACTCTTAGTGCCCAGGTCAGCTGTGTTTGAGTAAGGCCAGTAAGGAAGTGATCACGGCTAATAATACTGGAGGGTGGGATCTGTTCAGTGACTTAGTGTCCTCTTAAGAAGGCCTCCGGAGAGCAGTCTTTCTCTAGGTTTGCACACATGAAGAACCATGTGAGCACACAGCAAGGTGACGGCCACCTGCATAACAGAACAAGAGACGCCAGAATAAACCCATCCTGCTGGCACCCGGATCTTACCATTTCCGGCTCCAGACGGAGAAATACATTTCTTGAGTAAGCCTCTCAGAAGTATTTATTAGTTTGTCATGGCTGTCCAAGCAGATTAAAACTCCAACTATGTGAGATTTTTACAGAAGGCCATGTGTGTGCACAGGAACAAAGAAAGAGCTTCTCAGAGCATGGAAATATATTTTGTTTGTTTTAGAAACTATGTTTTACTAAAGTTTTGTTTACATTAACATACAGTCTTATTTTAATGACTAATAAATAAAATTTACTTTTTAATTTATGTAATGATGAGTCAATCGTTATAATCCATGTATATAAAAATATACTTGAATCCTCAATAATTTTTAAGAAGAAAGAAGACTTTAACCAGACCTGTTGGATAGAGGCCTGTAATTCCTGCTCCTCAGGAGGCTGAGGTGGGAGGCTTACAAGTTCAAGGCCACCCTGAACTACAACACAAGTTAAATGTTAGGCTGAACCAGTTAGTGAAAACCTTTCTCAAAGCCTAGGAAGGGGTTGGCAGGATGGTCATCAGCCCCCATGTGGTGGGTGGAAAGCCTAGCTCCTGCAGGTGTCCTCTCACCGCTGCACACAGGCTGTGTACATTCCAGGGCACAGGCACTCTGGTGGGAAGGCATGGCAGCAGGCAGGAAAGCGTGGAAGTAGGAGCAGGAAGCTGCTCTCATGTTCGTCAACACATGGGAAGCAAAGAGCAAGAACAAGAGGGTGAGACTGTGCGACCTCAGCGTCACCCGCAGCCACGTGCTTCTTCCAACAAGGGCCATATCCCAGAACTTCCCCAACAGCACCGCCATCTGAGAAATAAGTGTTCACACCACCACAGTGGGTTGTCAGAACAGCACAAACTGTGAAGTTTGGAGGGTAGATGTGAGTTACATCTAACATGATACAGGGGGAAATACGGGGAGGAGCTGGAGGAGGGAAATGGGGGTATGTATATGATCATACATCATTGTATACATGTATGAAATTCTCAGTTTAAATATATGGCTTAAATCCTTGAGAGGGAACTCTCAAGGTTTGATTTTGGACTTTGGAGCAGAAAGGACAGATTTCCCTTATGTGTAGGCATCAAGTGTGGTGGCTTCTTATGACAGCCCTTAGAAGCTCGTGCAAGAGCCCTGGGCTGAGGCCAAGATGGAAAGATGAGTCCTTCTCCAGCCTGTCTCCTCACTCAGCATCCCACATTCAGGGAAGAGTTATTTTCTCAGCAGATTTGACCGTCTTCTAGAAACCCCCAAGTCATCCCAGCTAGATGTCAAGAGTAAGAACATCTCATCTGGGCAGCTGTGGTGCACACCTTTAATTCCAGTTTGGGGGGGGGGGCAAGCTGAGCTCTGTGAATTTGAGCCCAGTCTGGTCTACAGATTGAGTGAAAACAATCAGGGCGATATCAAAAAACAAACAAACAAACAAAAAAGCAACAAAGGATAAGAACACCTGATTAAGAAATTTGAAGATAGGCTGGGTGGTAGTACCTCGTCTTTAATCCCAGCCCTCTGGAGGCAGACATAGGAAGATCTCTGTGAGTTTGAGGCCAGCCTGGTCTACAGAGTGAGTTCCAGGGCAGCCAAGGCTGTTACACAGAGAAACCCTGTCTCAAAAAAAAAAAAAAAAGAAAAGAAAGAAAGAAAAGTGAAGATGAAGATATTTGACCCCAAATATATATAGACATTTGAATTTTAGGCAAAACTAGTTTCCTTTGAGGAATGCTAATTGATAAAGTAGTTTTGAAATTTTTGAGGGGTTGAATTCATGGTGAAGTGGGGGGAAAGAGCTAAAATCAGAGGTTTACTCTTTAGCGCCCTTAAGAGGAAAGTTAATGGCATATTGAATATTAATCATTAAATTCCCTGACAATTTGTTGTCTATTATATACAGGTCCAAAAATTTATAGTTTCAATTCTGCAAATGATTCCGGAGGTTCTGCAAATATGGACAAATCTATTTTGAAAGTGAGTAAGCAAGGTTTTCCTTCATTTCCTGAAGCATTACAGACGTTAAAGACAAACTTGTCAGCAGTTAAGAGTGCTTGCTGCTCTTGCAGAGGACCCAGCATGTTTTCTCGCACTTATGCTGAACTGCTCACAGCTGCCTGCGCCTCCATTGGGGGGTGGGGGAGGCAGCACCACCTTCTGGCCTCTGCAAGCACCCATACACACACACACACACACACACACACACACACACACACACACACACACCTTAATAAATCTCTTTTAAAGTTACATCCTCAAATAAGAAGAAAATTATGGGATGTTTAATTTTTTTTATGAATAATATCCTGTCTCCCAGGTAGATGTAAGTCAGACGTGTGTTGAGAGCTCGCGAGAAGTAAGGTCTGGATAAAGCTTTCTTTGGCCCCGCCTGATATCCTTCATAATTTACAAGTCAACATCTTAGTGGTGATATTAGCATTTAATGTATCTTCTTAAAGCATTATCATGCTGGATTATAGCTTTCTATTCTCCCAGACTAGACGAAATTTCTGAGGTGTGTTTGTGCTCACTAGAAAACATTTAGTTAAGTAATAAAAGGAAGCTATTTTTGTGGATAAAATACTTGCTTATTTTTTCAGTTAAAAATACCTAAACAACAAGTAAATGGCTAGTGCAAACATAGGAAACAAACAGGGAGCCAAAGACTTTATAACCTCTCGTTACCCGGTAGATGAGCTTACTTTGACTTGGCACATCCTCTGTAGTGTAGTCGTCTGTGATGCTGTTTGCTTGGGCTGCTTTATCTGGACAGGATTCTGGTTCAGTGTGGCATTGCTCTGTAATCCTCACCCTGGCTACCCAAGAGTGACAAGTGACCTAAGACATAGACCTGGGAGGCTCTATAAGAGGGTTTTCCCCCGTGCCATATGTGATAATATTTTCCAGACTCCAGTTGGAATATGACCATGTTGTAGCAATGCAGTCAAATTCGTGGCGATCCAAAAAATAAAGCTATTTGCTATATCTTCTTTTAGCTAAAATTTGGGGTTTGTTGGAAGGAATATAAGAAAACCGTATGATTTGCCAATAATATTTTGATAATTTGGTTTGTAATTACTGTAAATATTCTTGACCTCAACAGGTGGTGATCAATAATAAACTAGAGCAAAGAATTATTGGCATGATTAATGAGCATAAGAAACAAAATAATGACAAGGGAATGATTTCTGGAAGACTTTCTGCCAAAAAATTACAGGTATTCACCACCACCACTCCCTCCCTCCCTCCCTCCCTCCTTCCCTCCCTCCCTTCCTTTCTCTTTCTCTTTTTTTGTTTCTTTGTTTTTCAAGACAGGGTTTCTCTGTGTGTCACCCTGACTGTCCTAGAGCTCACTCTGTAGACTAGACAGCCTTAAACTCATAGAGATCCGCCTGCCTCTTCCTCCCAAGTGTTGGGATTAAAGGTGTGTGTCACCACTGCCCAGCTGGTTTTTCTTTTCTTTGAAGCAGGATGCCAGTAGCCTAGGCTGTCAATACCTGACTTACTGGGCTATTTTCCTCCTTCCAGAGGTAGGCATTTGTTGGGGATACTTTAGAGACAGCCCTAGATGTAAAAGTGAATCTTTTAAACTTCCATTGGGGTCACATGTAGATGGCTTCTAACTGCAAGCAGGGAGAGAATTGTCTCTGATACAAGTGCAGACACTGAAATGGTGATATACACAGTAAGTTCTATATCCAAGCTACGTCATTGAGTGCCTGCATGTTACACTCTGCTCTGCATTTTGCTTACATGCCATGACATGTTAGTCCTACAAAGCTGATGCATTTGATCTTTTCAAAGGACAGACTTGAGACTTGGAAAGATGCCACATTATGGCATAAAGTTATTGATTAGTAAGTATCTAAATAAGCTTGAAACCAGTTCTGCTTAACTTTTTAAATATAATGGTAGAGAGGTATATTTAAATACTTTATACAGAGGTATGTTTGTTAAAACACTAAAGAAAATCCTAGGAATTCACATAGAAAAATGTGTACTTAAATTAAGATATATCTAACTATTAAAATTATTAAGGAAGGGTTCATTTCTACTAAGTAGACATAAGTCAGACACATGTGGAAAGCTTATGAGAAATTAAGAAAAGGCTGAATAAGGAAGTTCCTAATAATCTACCGGACTTGGTGGCCCATGCCTTTGATCCCAGTACTTGGGAGGCAGAGGCAGGCAGGTCTCTGTGAGTTCAAGGCCAGCCTTGTCTATAGAACAAGTTCCAGGATATCCAGGCCTATATAGAGAAACCCTGTCTTAGAAAAACAAACAAACAAAAAACCCTGTAGTTCCCAAATTTTTATTATAATGAGCGCATCTAACTTTAACTACCAGGTTAAACTACCTTCCCAACCTCCCTCCCTTTCTCTTTCCCTCTTTTTGGGAGTGCTAGGGGTTGAGCCCAGAGTTTTTAACATGTTAAGAAAACACTCTCCCACTGAGCTACCTCTCAGCATTCCACAATAAAATATTCTTGAAATTACAGTGTATCCATTTTTGATTTAAAATTGAGAAAATGAAATTAGGAATTAAAAACGAAGATCAAATTAGCAAATGTAACTTATATTTCTCTTTGATAGGATTTATACATGGCTTTACAAGCATTTTCCTTTAAGACTAAGGATATTGAAGATGCTATGACCAATACACTCTTGCATGGAGGTGACCTTCATTCTGCCTTGGATTGGCTCTGCTTAAATCTTTCAGATGGTAAACAGTATTGTCATTAATTATTTCCTTGTCTAAAACAGACTTTGTCTTTGGTTTGGGTTTTTTGATTTGGTTAAAAAGTGGCTGTGTCCTTGCGTAAATAATAGCAAAAGGATATAGTTGTAACCTTTGGTAGGGACCTAAGGTACAGATAGCCTTAGTAATTGATGGTGGATACAGCCACAAAGCCAACAAAGTGAGGTAGGTTAAAATCTTTTTAAAGAAAATTTCAGAGTTTAACTAGTGTGGTGAAATAAATAGCAGCTAAAGGTGGGCCAGATGTCACCTGATGAGGGCACATGCTTTTAATTTGACACGGAAAAGCTGATTTTTCCTACGATCTCTCTTAGGAGGTGAGGGAAGAATGGAATTAGATGCTCTAAATCTTGATGGGGTTAATGTGTATACTAAGTATTTGTGGTTTGGTGTATGATATGTATATCTATCTTCAACACATTTTGATTTAAGATGCACTTCCTGAGGGATTCAGTCAAGAATTTGAAGAGCAACAGCCAAAAAGTAGGCCAAAATTCCAGTCTTCACAGATACAGGCTACTCTTTCACCTCCACTGCAGATGGAAACCAGAAAACAGGAAGAGCCTAAGGTTAAGGTAATTGAAGAATTAAATATTTAGAGGAGGTTGGAGAAGGTGGCTCAGTGGTTAAGAGTACTTGCTGCTCTTTTAGGTGACCTGAGTTTGCTTCCCAGCAGCCATATCAGGCAGTTCATAGCTGCCTATAACTCCAGCTCTAGAGAATCTGATGCTCTTCTGGCACCCACAGGCACCAACACACATTTACACTCACACACACGTACACATTGAAAAAATTCTTTTTATTTAAAATAAAACTTTAGGCTATAATTCTATCATTCGTAAGGCAGAGGCAAGAGGATCACTAGGATAAGGATAACTTGACTATGATGTAAGACTCTGTCAACAAAGACAGAGTGTCTTTGTTAGGGTTTAACTCTTTATACACATTCTTATTAAGCCTCTGCTTTAATCATGCTTGATAATGTCGTATTGGTTGAAGCAAGTCACGTGACCAAACCCAAAGTCTCTGCATGACAGCATGAATACTGGGACTCTGGGAGGTGTAGTTCATTATGGCATTTCTCGTAAGTACTCTATGTATTATGAAATGCCTTGGAAAACCATGCTTTCAGCAACAACACTAGCTTCAAGGGTGCTGTCTAATTCTTTTCTCACTCTGTAAAGTAGCGCAGTTAGATAGAAACAAGAAGGCTAGCATGCTCTTCTCGTTGATTTGTTTAGTATTCGGTGGGAACTGGCTACGTATCTGAGGCTGAGCTAAAACTCACAGCCCTCCTACCTCAGCCTCCCTGGCACTGGGATTATGAGCAAATGAGTAATCATATTCCTTGTCTTTTGTAAGGTTATACTTCTTCTTTTTTTTTTTTCGAGACAGGGTTTCTCTGTGGTTTTGGAGCCTGTCCTGGAACTAGCTCTGTAGACCAGGCTGGTCTCAAACTCACAGAGATCCGCCTGCCTCAGCCTCCCGAGTGCTGGGATTAAAGGCGTGCGCCACCATTGCCTGGCTAGGTTATACTTCTTTAAAAATGTTTAGCTTGTTTGTCTTTTGCATATTAAATAACATGACTTTTGCAATTTTTCTGTCTGCTGTTTTTGTAGTATGAAGAACTTATAAAGTCAGCTTAATAGTTGGGCAACTTTCTCTAACTCAGTCTTTCAGACATATGTTTTCTCTTTTCAGCCTAAAAAGGAAGAAAAAAATATGGAGATAAATATGAAAGAGTGGATTTTGAGATATGCTGAGCAACAAAATGAAGAGGAAAAGAACGAGAGTTCTCCAAGCTTAGATGATGAAGAGAAGTTTGACCCTGTGAGTAGAAGCCTGGATCCAGCCTCTAGTGTCCTGTGCACTGCCAGGCACAGTGCCGACCCTTATTTACTCTTTGTTTCTCTCACTTTTGAATTGGACAGACAGCTCTCAGGAGCAATGTAAAAACTAAATAGAATAACATACAGGTAAAATGTTGGCACATGGTAACTAGTAAGTGTCAATTACATTTCTCCTATGTTTAAAGAGGTAAACATAATATTTTAATACGACTATTATGTGTAAATAGTATATTAAATTCTTTGAGTAATAGAAGAAAGGCAAAGTATATTCCCGTATAGAGGAAGACAGCAGTTGGGAAAGAAAAATAGGTATCTTGAGAAAAAAATAAAAGGATGAGGCTGAATGTGTTCATTGGCTTTGAGAATTAATTGACCATAACAACAACAGTGAATAGGATCAATTTAAAATATTAAAAAATATTTATTATGGCTCCCAGCTTCAGAGGTTTTAGTCCATGATCATTGGGCTGCATTAATTTGGGGCCTGTAATAAGGCAGGTAATGTCATGTTGGCAGTGCCGGTAGAAGAGCTGTTCACCTCATGGTGCATAGGAAGCAAAAGAGCCTGGAGTCTCAGTTTCCCCTTGGAGGGCACACTCCTGTTCATGTAATGTCCAACAGGCCCCATTTCCTACAGTGCTACCAGAGGCTAGCAACTAAGACTTTAGCATATGGGCCTTGAGGACACACTTAAGAAATTAACAAATTAATAAATTTAATAAATTAATAAAATTAACAGTGAAAAGGCAAAGTTATATCTGTAATTATATGAAGAACTTAAAAGCAAATACCTCACAAATAGAATGAGTGGACAATAAACATGTTAAAATAATTCAGTGTTGGGGGCTGGAGAGATGGCTCAGTGGTTAAGAGCATTGCCTGCTCTTCCAAAGGTCCTGAGTTCAATTCCCAGCAACCACATGGTGGCTCACAACCATCTGTAATGAGGTCTGGTGCCCTCTTCTGGCCTGCAGGCATACACATAGAAAGAATATTGTATAAATAATAAATAAATAAATATTTAAAAAAAATAATTCAGTGTTACTAGTCACAAAAATAAAAATACCATTTGATTGATTAAAAGATACCATTATGGTTGATTAAAATTTAAAGATCAGTAATACCAAGTCTAAGGGAGGATGTGGAGAGTAGTGGGATTTGTTGACCCTTTGTCGCTGAGTTAAACACATTGACTGTTGATAAATTCCCAGGTAAGGTAAACAATATCTACTTGCACCTTCCTAAGTCTTTTCTTAGTTAGCTTTCTATTTCTGTGATAAACACCATGACCTCAAACAACTTGGGGAAGAAAGGGTCTATTCTAGTTTACAGTCCACCATGAAGAACAGTCAAGGCAGGAACTCAACTTGGGCAGGAAACTGAAGGTAGGAACTGAAGCAGAAACCATGGAGGAACACTCCTCATGGCTTGTTCAACCTGCCTTCTTATATAACCCAGGACCTGCCCATGGATGGCACTGTCCCCAGTGGGCTGAGGCCTTCCACGTCAATCATTAATGGGGGAAAAAAACCCTACAGACTTGTAGAGAGGTAATCTGATGGAATATTTTCTCAGTTGAGGTCCCTTTCCCAGGTGACTCTAGCTTGTGTCAAGTTGGCAGAAAACCAACCAGATTTCAATTCTTCCAAAATTCACCAATGATTTTATTGGTCTTCCCTACAGACCATGAGTGAGGAGATACAGGAAGGAACATGGGTGACCCTAAAGCAGCCATGCTGGGGTGTCTACACCTACAGGAATGGCGGTTCCCATGTGTCTGAGTAGATGCCCTCTTCTTGCCTTCAAGCAAACACACAGACAGAATATTGTATACATAATAAATAAATATTTAAAAAAAATAGAAAAAACCCAAATGGATCCATCATATAACACATACCACTTTGTAACTCTGGTTACCATGATTTCTTTACCCATTTGCCTAGGTCAGATAGGGCTGCCTGCAGTATTTGGCTACTGTGATAAAGACTATTAAAGATTGTATACAAACTTCTCATTTTTCTTAAGTCAGTATCTGTATACAAAATTGCTGGGTCTTGGACCCTGAAATGGCATTCCAGCCACTTCTCCCAGTTATTTGCATGCAATTTGGCTCAAATTTCATGTGGTCTCCAGGTTTAGTGGAGACGCTAGAGTAGGTAGGATGGGAATACTAAGGAAGGAATACCCTAGGAGAAAGGTCATCTTCGGGGTTGAACTTTCTGCTCTCTAGCTTTTGCTACAGAGTCACAACCTTGTGTTTTCTCAGTTTTCCTCCACCCTTTTATGTCTCTTACATTTGTCTTGTTTTTCTCTGAGAAATTCTAGAAAGTGATTTGCTAGTCTAAACTTCGTAAGTTCTGACACAAAGTAGTGGTCACAGATAAACTGTTCTTAGACTTTTTTATTTTCTCTTCATTATTTTACTTGGAAAAGAATCAAAGGTACTTGAACCTTTCAGCCAAACTTCTGGACGCAAAGGAGCAAGCAGCATCCTTTAAACTGGAAAAAAACAAACACGGCCAGAAAGAGGCTCAAGAGAAAATACGGAAGTTACAAAGAGGTGAGCACTTTCGAATTTTTACTTGTAGAAATGTAATTGTGTGCCTGTAGTTTGCTGACTGTTTAGACTTAAGATTGTTTAACTTTGCCTATAACAAGCCAAATGATAAATACTGTTGAGTTTGTGATGGACCTTACAATCTGTTACAACCTCTCAAGTGTTACAACATAAAGGAGCAGCATCCGGTTAAAAATGTGTTGTAACCAAACTTTATTTGTGGACAGTAACCTATATACTTCAAGACACCAAGTGCTATTTTTTGCGTATGTCTGGTATATTCATGTGTGTGCTAATGCACTTGCCCCCATGCGCACATGTGGAAGCCAAGCACCAATAACAGGCATCATCCTCTCCCCACCTTATTTTGTTGTT
>NC_022021.1:59094507-59104228 GCF_000317375.1 Microtus ochrogaster
AAAAAAAAAAAAAAAAAAAAAATGTAAACACTTTCTAGCTCACAGGGCATACAGCAATAGACAGTGGGAGAATTTTGCTGTAGGTCATAGTCTGCTGATCCTAGGGGTGTGTGTATATATTATAAAATGCTATTTCCATTCAAGAAATGTAAATGTGATCTTATATGTACTTTTTTCTAATGAAGGTAGTAATTTTTTAATCTATTGTACTTACTAATTCTTTTTAGTATACAATATGGAATATTGACCCAGCGCCATTCTGTTAACAGAGGTTTCTGTCCCACCTGATCATCCAGTCCCAAAGAAACACACAGAGATCCACATTAATTAAAACTGATTGGTCTAGTAGCTCAGGCTTCTTATTAACTCTTGTAACTTATATTAGCCCATAATTCTTGTCTGTGCTAGCCACATGCCTTGGTACATTTTTCCTCGAGGCAGTCACATCTTGCTTCCTCTATAGCTGGGTAATGACTGCAGACTGAAACTTTCCTCTTCCCATAATTCTCGTTGCCCTGCCTATACTTCCTGCCTGGCTACTGGCCAATCAGTGTTTATTAAACAAGCGCAAGAAACACATCTTTACGGGGTAGAACCATTGTCCCACAGCAATAGAAATTAATAAATTGCACTTAACTTTTAGCATAGATTCCAAGTAGGAATTAAGTACCTTTTTTTTGTTTGTTTTTTGGTTTTTTTTAAGGCAGGGTTTCTCTGTACCTTTGGAGTCTGTCCTAGAACTAGTTCTTATAGGCCAGGCTGGCCTTGAGCTCACAGAGATCCATGTGCCTCTGCCTCCTGAGTGCTAGGATTAAAAGCGTGTGCCACCACTGCCTGGGAAGTAACTAGTTTTAAAAGGAAAAGAAGACATGCTGTTTTAAAACTATATTTGCATAATACAAAGCATAAAAAGCAAATATATGAAACTAAACTTTTTTATTGGTAGAAATGGAAACTTTAGAAGACCATCCAATATTCAACCCAGCCATAAAGATTTCACATCAACAAAATGAAAGAAAAAAGCCTCCTCCAGCCACAGAAGGTGAAGGTGCTCTAAACTTGAATTTATTTGAAAAATCTGCAGCTGCCACTGAAGAAGAGAAAGGTAAAACTTAGGGGAACATGACTGTTACATTGCATTTTGGCATACTACTTAAACTGACAGTAAATTACACTTTCATAGATGTTGTATAAAAGTAATAACAATTATGATGACCATGTGTAACATTTTGTCATTACAAAGACACTGGCTAAGACCCATCTCTCTATAGTTCATCCTCCAAACTTGACGGCTAGATTTTAATTGTCAACTTGACACTGCCTAGAATCGTGTGTGTGTTGTATGCGGGCTTGTACATGAGTGCCAAGGAAGCCACAAGAGGATATTGGATGCCCTAGAACTGTACTTACAGTTGCGAGCTGCTCCACATGGGTGCTGGGAACCAAACTCACGGCCTCTGCAAAAGTGGTATATGCCCTTAGCCACAGTGAGCTATCTTTCCAGTCCCTGAAAAGCAGTCTTTATCAGATTGGTCGTTGGGCATGTCTGTGAGTGGTTATCTCCATTGATAATTGATGTAGAAGGACCCAGTCTACTGTGAGGGGCACCATTCTCTGGCAGGTGGTCATTGGCTATGTAAGCAGGCTAGTTAAGTGTGAACCAGAAGGTGATCCAGCAAGCATTCCCCAAACTTGTCTTAAGTCAGTGTTTTATAATAACAGCAGAAAGCAAACTAGGACATGGTTTTTCTGAGAAATGTGAATGTGAGTTTATGTAAATGCAGGTTCTTATTTTAAACCTTTTAATTTGTTGCTTCTGTTTTTTTAATCTTGGGAATCAAACCCAGGGTCTTGCACATGCAAGCAAGTGCTATGTAGTGGAGCTGTGTTCCCTGCTCCTCCAGTGAAAAACCTTCAGTGGCATCAGTGACAAGTCCAGGGCCTTTCATGGCATTTGAGCTTTCGCATCTTGATTCACTTGTATCTTTCCACTCTTTTCCCAGTGCTCTAGCCACTTCATTCCTTACATTTGTTTTCGACAGCTCCATTCCTTTTCAGCTTGCTAGCCCCTAGAGCTTAGGCACAAATCAAACAATACTGTTTCTTTGACTTGCTAAGTCCTCCATGACCCTAAGAGTTGAGTGATCATACACATCTGTGCATTGCTGCACACACTGGTCATATTCTCTGTGCATTCATCAGATTATAGCACAGCTCACTCCTATATTAAATGATAGACTTTTTAAAATTATTTACTTATTTAGTGATATTTATTGAATCATTGTTATGCAACGAAAAGGAGTTGATATAAGCAAAATAACCCAATCTCTTTCCTTTCATTTGTGCAACATAATTATGGAATGTGAGCACGGATAAATTGTATATTTTTAAATCATGATTTGTGCTTTCGGAGAATACAGGGTTTTAATAATAGAAATAGTAGGGCTGGAGAGATTCCTCAGCAGCTAAGAGCACATACTATTCTTACAGAGCTAAGTTCAGCTCCCAGCTCCCACTTTTAGTTGCTGTAACTCTGGCTCCAGGGGATCTGACATCCTCTTCCGGATGTCCGTACTCATGTGAACATACCCACACAGGGACACACACAAATACAGATGTAATTTAAAGTATAACAATAGAGCAGAAGGGTATGATTTGAACTGGAGCCACCTTGCTGGTAATATTAGCCGTGAGGGTAATCTGATAGTCTGACAGATAATCAGGTGTTAGCTTGGTGGCAAAGAGTACAAAAGAGAGATAGAGAGTTAAAAATCTTAAGGTAAAAGTGTGTTTAGAGTGTCACTATTTGACAGATTTTCTGTGGTGGAGATATACTATATTTGTGTTATTTGATAAGGTAGTTAATAACAAAACATGAATATTGAGCACTTAAGATATAACTAGTGTACCTAAGAATTTGAAATGGTAATTGATTTCTAGCCACAAGGCTGGTAGCTACTTGGCCAGGAATACTTTGAACATTTAAAGAATTGCCTGAGGGCCAGTGTAATCACAGCATTTGGAAAAAACAGCATTTAATATATTGGCAAGGGTGGACCACAGAAACCCTTTGGGATAGTTATCAAGAATGAGTACTTAATTTTAGATGTGCCAGGAAGCCACTGAAGGCGGTGTTGATGGCAATGGCCTTGATAAGTAGAGAAATGGTATTTTCAGTAAGTACATGGAGAGAATTTTATCAATTGTTGTTCAGTAAATATGAACATGCCTAAGGTCCTCGAGGTCAGCCAGGTGTGATGGTGCACACCTCAGATCCCAACACTTCTTGGGAAGAAGACAAAGAGGATCAGGAGTTCAAGATCATCCTTGACTACAAAGCAAGTTTCAGGTCTTCCTGGGCCATGTGAGACCCTGTCTCAAAACCACCACCAGCACCACCACCAACAACAAAAGATTTGGGATGTTCTGTGGTTCAATCCATGAAGAGGATTGCATCACCGAGAGAAGAACAACTTTTTTCTTCCTCCATCACCTGTTCTCTTCAGAAATGCTGTTCCCAAAAGGGAGAGCACATTGACCACTCCACAGAGAATTTATATTGCTGTTACCATTTTTAAAGAACAAGTCTTTGCCTTCCATTTAAGGTAAAAAGAAAGAACCTCATGATGTAAGAAATTTTGACTACACTGCTCGAAGCTGGACTGGAAAATCTCCCAAACAGTTTCTAATCGATTGGGTCAGGAAGAATCTTCCCAAGAGTCCAAATCCTTCCTTTGAGAAAGTTCCAGTAGGTAGATACTGGAAATGTAGGTATGTTTTTCTGGTTAACTGAATGAACTTTTAGAAAACTGTGAAATGAAAATCTTTTTGTTTCTTGTAAATTATGTAAACATTTAGAAATGTCAGGCTTGGTGGTTCATGCTTGTAATCCCAGCGCTTAGGAGGCTGAAGCAGGAGTTCCAGGCTGGCCTGGGCTACAGACTGACTTCAAATCTAGTCTGGCCCATAGAATAAGACCTTATCTCAAAAACAAAACACAAATCAAGTAAGCAATTAAGAAACTCTTAATTCCTTATTTCCTATTCATATTGCTTATAAGTCATTATCTGATACAGTGCCTTCCATGGAAATACATAACTGTTGTAAGTTTAAATTTGATGTTAATGAATTTCTGACTTTTTGATCTGACCTCATCAATTTTTTTAAAGGTTTTATTGTTATTTTTTACTTTGTTTTAGGGTAAGGGTTGTCAAGTCTGAAGACGATGTTCTAGTCGTCTGCCCTACAATCTTAACCGAGGATGGCATGCAAGCTCAGCACCTGGGAGCTACATTAGCCCTTTACCGTCTGGTGAAAGGGCAGGTGGGTCCCTTTAGATGCTTTAGAAATCATGAAATTATGGCCATGCAAGTTGAGCGTCCCTGATTCAAAACTCACAGTCTAAAAGACTCTAAAACCCAAATCCTTTTCAGCACAGACATGACGTGACACTAGAAAATTCTGCACCGAGAAACTTTCATTTGTGAATGAAATTATTAGAAGTATGGCATAAAATTACTTTCAGACTCTGGAAGGCATATATAAAACAAACAGAATTTGTGTTTAGACAGGTCTAGCCCAAGTCTACTCCATGGCGTATGTACCAGTAAGTCTAAAATCCAAACTTATAGTTCCAAGTTTTGGGGATAAGAAATGCCTGTTCTACAATAAAATTATACCTTGAAACTCAATTTTTCAACTTAAAAATGCAGGCAAGTGGTTCCATTTTCAACTTTAGGTTATATTAACTATGTGCTTAGCATTTAGAGAAAGGTTAGGTGCTGCTGAAGGAAGACGCTCTCTGAGCGAACACAGTGCTCATCTCAAAAGTTAGATTGCCAGCATTTCCTTTTCATAAAGAAGTGTTTCTCTGTCTTTGAGGGAAGTGCCTTACTGAGTGTTCTAGTGCTGTAAAGAGACACCACGGCCATGGTAACTCTTAGAAAAGAAAGCATCTGGGGGGCTGGAGAGGTTTGGTGGTTACGAGCACTGGCTGCTCTTCCAGAGCTGGTTCAGTTCCCAGCACCCACATGGCAACTCACAACTATCTGTAACTATAGATAAGGGATCTGACATCCTTACACAGATAAAACACCAATGCACATCAAATAATAAAAAATAATTTTTTAAAAAAATCATTCAGATAGGGTCTTGCTTACAGTTACAGTGGGTTAGTCCATGATCATAATGGCAGGAAACATACAGACATAGCATTGGAGCAGTAGCTGAGAGCTTTCAATCCTGATCTGCAGGCAGAGAAAGACACACACACAGACTGGTGTAAGCTTTTGAAACCTCAAGTCCACTCCCAGTAACATGCTTCCTCTAATAAGGTCACAGCTCTTCCAACAAAGCCACACCGCCTCATCCTTCCAAATAATCCCCACTAACTGGGGACCAATCATTCAAACATGAGCCTGTGGAGGCTATTCTCATTTAAACAACCACAGGAAATTAGCCCTTAACTAGCCCCTTTGGAGTCTTTTCCAAGTTGTGCCAAAGTTCATGTCTTCTTTCTTGCATTTTGCAAAGTAAAGTATCATGGGCTGTATATGCTTAGTAGAAATGACTATTGATATCACAGAGGTAGTTGGAGGTTCTTTGATGGCAGAGAAGTAGAACAACTGAAGGTTCCATTTGTGGTCATCCTTTTAAATATGCTTTATTTATTTTATGTGCACATTTGTCTATGTGAGGGTGTCAGATTCCCTGGAACTGGAGTTATAGACACTTGTGAGCTACCATGTGGGCTCTGGGAATTGAACCCGGATCCTCTGAAAAAGTAGCCAGTACTTTTAACCACTGAGCCATCTCTCCAACCCTGGTGTTGTCCTTTGAAATACTTTGACTTATAGCACTATACTACTGCCAGATCCCATGGGGAGCTTTGTGTTCAAAATGCTCTGTGCTTCATTCACATATTATATAGTACACTGCAGTAATATTTAATGAACACTCCTTCTGTAGTTTATCAGACTAAAAGTCAGCATTTTCCAGGCACTCTGCAGAGACAGAAAGCAGAGCTCTTAACTCACTCCCACACAGACACAACCATTAGGTCAAGAAACACAGTTTGGGGGCTGAAGAGATGGCTCAGTGGTTAAGAGAGCCCTGATTCCACATGGCAGCTCACAACTGTCTATACCCTCACACTGATATACATGTGCATAAAATAAATAAATCTTTAAAACAAAAAAGAGACATGACTTGATAGCCTATGCAGGTGTCTCTTATGTTAATGACTTTAACATTTACGGATAAGGTTACATTTTAAGACTAGCCTGCATTCCACTGAATTCTGATACCTAATCAGCAAAGTAAAGCATTGCTGTTGTTTCCCTTTCTAGTCTGTTCATCAGTTACTCCCTCCTACTTACCGAGATGTTTGGTTGGAGTGGAGTGATGAAGAAAAGAAAAAGGAAGAATTAAATAAAATGGAAACCAATAAACCGCGTGATCTCTTTATTGCCAAACTTTTGAGTAAGTTGAAGCAGCAGCAGCAGAAGCAACAGCAGCAGCAGCAGCAGCAGCATCTGGTACATAAAAAAGAGAGCTCTGAAGACCCCGAGGAATCTTGGGAAAACTTAGTTTCTGATGAGGATCTTTCTGCACTGTCCTTGGAGTCAGCAAATGCAGGTGACTTGGAACCTGCCAGGAACCTCTTCAGGAAGCTGCAAAGCACACCCAAGTATCAGAGACTTCTGAAGGAAAGGCAGCAGCTGCCTGTGTTCAAACACCGGGACTCAATTGTGGAAACTCTGAAGAGGCACCGGGTTGTGGTCGTGGCAGGTGAAACAGGGAGTGGCAAAAGTACTCAGGTCCCACATTTCCTGTTGGAGGACTTGCTTCTAAATGAGTGTGGAGCAAGGAAGTGTAACATAGTCTGTACCCAGCCCCGAAGAATCTCAGCAGTGAGTTTAGCCACCAGGGTGTGTGATGAACTGGGCTGTGAGAATGGACCTGGAGGAAGGGTAAGGCTTGTTCTCTCCTCTCCACCTCTGCCAGTGCTGATCTGAGGCTGCTTTGCTCTTGGGAACCTGTACAGGATCCTAGGTCTCGTCACTGAATATTCAAATGTGTTACCATTCAGATATGTTATTCAAAGAGTAGGCACAATCAGATCTGTCTTGCGTACATCATAAATCTTTCCTGTGGATGTGTCCCTGAGCGGTTCCCTTCTTTTCAGTGAACAGAGGGGGAAAGGAGGGTAGATACAAAATGCTAGATTATTCAGAGAAGGAGAGAGCAAATGATGGGGCTGGAGCAATGTCTCAGAAGGTAGAGGTGGCAGTGCACTGGCTGCTGACCTGAGTGGAATCCGGATCTGTTAGGGTGGCAGAAGAGGAGCAACACTTGTCCTCCTGTCTCCACGTGTACACCATAGTTTGCACAAGCCTACACTCATGCACACTAAGTAGAACTTAAAATTTTAAATTATCAAGACAAATCTTATAGCTTCAATTGAAAATCATAGAAATACATGTTTTTGGCTTTTTGAGGCAAGATTTCATACTATAAGCCCAAGGCAGCTTGGAACTCACTGTGTAACCCAGGCTGACCTTACACTCACAGTGGTGCTCTTGCCTCAGCCCCCTGAATGCTAGGACTACAGGGATGGCCACCATGTCCAGCTAGAAGTAGACTCTTGCTAGTAAGTTGCATAAGCGAATCCGCCTAACTGTTGCATGGAGTACCGAGATGAGCACAGGGGCTGCACTCTGCAGTAATCTTATAGCCGCTCTGTGTTCTCCCTGCAGAATTCTCTGTGTGGCTATCAGATCCGGATGGAATCCCGTGCTAGTGAGTCTACCAGGCTACTGTATTGTACAACAGGCGTTCTGCTAAGGAAACTTCAGGAAGATGGTCTTCTGACAGATGTGTCTCATGTCATTGTAGATGAGGTGAGTAGGTTTTATAACTGTGTCCAGATAAACTCTGAACATGTTTATATTAAAAAGATGTTGGTGACACTGACATTTTCTTTGTGCTTACTACATATCAGAGACTGTCCATCGAATGATTCAGTTTCATCCAGCAAATGCCTTGTGTAATAAGTACTACGTCCTATTTGCTGCATGCCTGGCAGTGTTCAAAGGCTCACACAGACACATGTTCATCTAATCTCTCCAGCAGTGCAGTGGGGTAGATATTTTTACTTCCCAGTTGAAGAAATGGGGGTACCCAGAGGTTCAGTTGTGTAGCTAGTGTCTCAGACACTTCCCTGTTAGCTTCCTCACTGACCTGTTTCGGGATTGCTCCCAGCTCTTTCACAGAGGACAAGAGACATCACTGTGCATTTCATCTTTTCTCTAAATATTCTTCTCGAGTCAGATTTGAGGGCATACTTGAATTATGCCCGAAGTTTTATGTTATGACTGTTTCAGATGTTTACCAGCCTACTCAAGGAAACTAATTTGTTAGTATCTTTTTTCAAGGACAGATATATGGCAACTCTCTTTTCAAAAAGTGTTATTAAGTTTTTCTAGCAAGGCAGGATAGCTGACACCTCCATATCTGAGCACTTGATTGGCTGAGATAAGAGGATTGCCTCAAGTTCCTAGCCAACATGGAACAGTGTGAGACTCTCTTAACATGGAAAAGGAAAGAAAAAGAAAGAGCAAAGCTTGATAATGGTTTTTATGAATGTCTGTTAACTTACTAAATTATGCAGAAGTAACATTTTATCATGCTTTGGGAGTTTTGAGACTGTGTGCCCAGGCTGCCTCCCCACATCAGTCTTCCCATCTTAGCCTTCCAGGCGCTGAGATGAAGGCGTGTGACACCACTCTCACTCACTGGTTTGTAATTTATAGACCACAGATAGATTACTTTAGAGGTTACTCTCCTCTTCTGGGCTAGGAAATACTTAAAAAATAAAAATTACAGTCTTACAATCCAAGAAAAAAATTTACCATTTAATTCATGCTTTTATGGGCGTGCATTCCATATGTCTGTTTAGTTTGTGAGTCTTTCAGATCACTAGTGTACGAAATATGGATTTTGTTTGTTTGTTTGTTTTTTGAAATAGGCTTTCTCTGTTTAACAGCCCTAGCTGTCCTGGAACTAGCTCTTGTAGACCAGGCTGGCCTCGAACTCACAGAGGTCCACCTGCCTCTGCCTCCCGAGTGCTGGGATTAAAGGCGTGCGCCACCATTGTCCAGCCAAAATCTTGATTTTTAAATCGCTTTATAGTACTATATAATTTAGATGTCTTCTATTTATTTTCTTATTAGACAAATTTTAGGTAAAGGCGTTTTTCAATCTAATTAATAGTCTGGTAATAAATAAGTGATAGTAATTTCTTTATCTCTGAGGGATCTCTTTTTTTGTGGGGTAGGTAGGAAATTGCACTGTGGTTGATAAGACATTAGAAAGAAGCTGAGTGGCTGTTGGCTCACCCCATGGAAGAGTTTTCCCTAGGATATAGAGGAGGATATACACAGTTTTCCAGAGAACACAGAGGTCATAATTGTTGTTTCGCAAACCCAGACCTAAATATCATCAAGGGTCAATGTGAGCCAAAGTGCTATTCTTATATATTATTTAGAACTTTTATTTATATCAGATCATAAGTTCTCTTGTAACTTAAATAGTTAGCAGAAAATTCCTTTAAAGACAGACCAGCCTACAGAAGCTGTATTCTTTGCTAGTTTGACATGACTAACTGAATCAGCCCCTTGATGTAAAGAGTGTCCCAGTAAAAGAATCTCAGGGCGGGGGG
>NC_022021.1:59104438-59138831 GCF_000317375.1 Microtus ochrogaster
CTTGCTGCTCCTCCAGAGGACTCAGGTTCAGTTCTTAGCACCCACAGGCATGGCAGTCACATCTGAAACCCCTGTTCCAAGGGATCTGGCACCTTCTTCTGGCCACTGCAGGCACCGGGCACACATTTGGTGCACATCCATATATGTTCAAACAAAACCCTCATAAAATAAAAATAAATCTTTAAAAAGTAAAAAAAATCTTTAGGTCCCAATGAAATTCAGCAGCACTTAAGAATACAAGAGATTTGGGGACAGTTTGTTACTTTATTCCGAACTCTTTCAGGACAGTACCTCTTCTGGCTGTGTTACTAGGAATTGTGTGCTGTGCTGTGTTTACAGTTGGAGTGGAATCTAAGTAACATTCATTGTTGGCTGTGCTCATAGCTCCATTTTCTGACCACCAGTAAGAGGTGTGCTTGACGCTATAATTTTTATTTGCTCTAGTGTATGTTATTATCTTGTTTGTTTCTTTACAATCTTGGTTGCTACTCATTTTTATCTTTCTGATGAAAGTTTCCAAATCACTGTAGTCCACTGGATCTCTTTTCCTGACCTTCAGACATAAATCTCCAAGTGCTAGAAGGACACTTTCCAGTCTTGGGAACTTCGGGTTCGGGGTTTCTAGAACTCAGAACGTCTTGCCACACTCCTCTCTCCTGACCAGTGAGGGAGCCCTGCCATTACTTGTCAGCCACCGAAGGAGAATCACCCAGCATTTTTCGCTCATGTCCTCTTTAAATTCAGCCACCAAATTAGGAATAACTGCAGCAGCATCTCATGCATTAAACTGGCTGCTCTCATTCTCTGCCCTGTAGCCAGAGTCCAGAGTAGCTTTTTTCTTTGACACAGAGTCTATACAGGCTAGCCTTGAGCTCAGTGTTCTTGCCTCAGCTTCCAGGGCCCTAATATTAAGGATGTGTGCCATCATGAACAGCCAGCTCCAAGTACCTGTGTCTCTTGTTTTTTGGATTATAGAAAATACTTAGATCACATGATTCTGCTTTAAGATGATTTAGTCACCAGACTTATAAGGTTTCCATGGCTATCACTTGGTACCTCTCTAGCTTTATTTCTTGTGTATTTCTCATCGCAGGGCCCAAGTCTAGTATTTTAGTTCCTAAACTATATTGTAAGTCCTTTCTCTCTCTCTGTCTTCCTCTCTGTCTCTCTCTCTCTCTCTGTCTCTCTCTCTCTCTCTTTTTCTCTCTCAATGTGTATGGATGTTTTGGATGCATTCATGTCTGTTTACCAGTACATGCCTGTTTCCTGCAGAGGCCAGAAGAGGGCATCAGATCCCCTGGACCTAGAGTTCCATATGTGTGCCCAAGTGCAAGAGTAGTCAGTGCTCTTGACCACTGAGCTATCGCTCATTCCCCTTGGTTGTTTATTTGGGGTACTAAGAATTGAACTCAGGGCTTCATATATCCATTGCGACTTGGTACACAGGTCTGTCCCTTGACCTACCTCCTTTCTCTTCCCTTTCCTGTCCTGTTTTTCTCCTGTGCGAGCACCCAAACTCATCCATTGGTTTTTAACATCACTGGCAAGTTCTCTTACAGTGTATACGACATCTTCTGTCTTTATCAGTTTTTATCTCTTAGCATATGCCACAATGCAAGGTATTTTCTATTTGTTAGGCTTTGTTCTGCAGGCCTTCCATTGTCTCATTTGCTTATTATACAACTCCATAAATTTTTTATTATTTTTATGAATGAATAAGTAGAACCAGAGATATTTATGTAACTTTCCCAAAACCATATTGTAAGTGGTCATGCCAAAACATGAACCCAAGGAATTGATCCCCAGGCTTGAATGCTTAAGCATTATTGTCTGCCTTCCAAGCAGATTGTGAAAATTACTTATTGTCTTAATATATTTTCTCTTTATATGCTTCTGTTACAAATTAGGACAGAAATGTGTAAGGGTACAGAAAGTTTGAGCACGGACATACATGTAGCAAATATTTGTATTCGGGCAGCATACATCATCTATGCCCTGCAGCAAGGTTGCAGCGACCTCCTTACATCACCACTGCCTTGCAGTAAATTTAGAGTCACTTACATGTGTGTGTGTGAGGCAGGCAGGAAAATTCTTTTTTTAGATGGTGATAGATACCTGGTCAGATTCCGACTGCTCAACTCAGTTTCCTCCTTAGTAGTAAACCACCTATCTTCTGTAATGGCAATAATGGAGTTTTCCCTGTTTAGCAGAAAGTTGGAGTCAGGCTGACTTCTCCATGAACCTGGGAGGCAACCTGATGTTGTCAGCCACATATGGTGTGATTTCCAATACGTCTCCTAGTGCACAGTCCTACTGTTGCTGTTATTATATGCTGACTCTTTCATTGACTCCAGTCTTACAGAATAAACTGAGTTTTAATTCTGAAGCTCAGCCTTATTTAAGCATCCCTTAATCAGCCCATAAATCCTCGTATTATACTCAGATATTAACTTTTGGTAGATTATTAATTCCCAGCCACTAGATGTGACTGATTTCATGTTGCCTTTCCATTAGGTCCATGAGAGAAGTGTCCAGTCAGATTTTCTGCTCGTTATCTTGAAGGAAGTTTTGCAGAAACGTTCTGACCTCCACTTGATTCTGATGAGCGCCACTGTGGACAGCGACAAGTTCTCCACCTACTTCACACACTGTCCCATTCTCAGGATTTCAGGAAGAAGTTACCCCGTTGAGGTGAGTCTTCGTGTGTGTGTGTGTGTGTGTGTGTGTGTGTGTGTGTGTGTGTGTGTGTGTGTGTGTGTGTGTGTGTGTGTGTGTGTGTGTGTGTGTTTGTGTAGTCAGGTGGCTGGTGCTTGCCTGAGGCTGGGAAGGATGGGAAAGCATGCTCTAGCATCCTGATGGCAGACCTCAGGAACTAAAACTTAGTTCCACATCGAGTCATGTTTATACTGAAGGTGGCATCTGCCAGTAAGGTGCTCTGTTCTCAGCCATCCTCGGGCCTGGGGTTGTCTGTCTGTCTATTCTTCTGACCGTATTCTTTTAAAACCAAGGTGTGAGTGTCCGTGATCCTTTAGCAGCAGACTTTCTGTGTCTGCTATGTTCTTCAATCCAATTATGCTAATGAAAGCGTTCCCTCCTGTCCTCACTTAAATTAGTGACATTTAAAGACGAGGCTCTCTGTGCTCTCGTTAAGGCGTTCGCTGGAGTGACTTTCGGTCGTGTCTGTGTTTGCCTTTTCTGCAGGTTTTCCATCTTGAAGATATAATAGAAGAAACGGGCTTTGTACTGGAGAAAGACTCCGAATATTGTCAGAAATTTCTGGAGGAGGAGGAAGAAATCACCATCAATGTTACAAGTAAAGCTGGGGGAATAAAGAAGTACCAGGTAAAAAGAAAATGCTCAGAGTACAACCTGCTTTGTGAGTTTCCAGTCATGTGGCCTAGCACTGTGAACTGGGGAAACAGTCGTGACGATGAGTGAATTTTAAAAGCTATCAACTTTAGTCCTTAATTTGTGATATTTTATTGTCTCTTATACTATTTGAGGCCATTAGGTATATGTAGAATAAAGATTTCATAAATGTGAAGCAGCATTGAGAACGGCTTCAGGCTTCATTCGTAGCAGTGATTCATGACTGGAGAGGATGTCTCTAGTGATATTTTTCTGCTGTGACCCCCTCTTTAGCAGTGGTACCAGAGCCGGTCTCAACACTACATCTGTGCAGCTTGGTTTGTATCAAGTGCCTGAGTCCAAACTGTTGCAAACACAAAATTGGTCTGTGTTTAAATTAAACAGATACATCAAGAAAGCATAATCTAAGATCTTTCTCTAAAACCCCAAAGATAAAAATTAAAAACTGAAGAAAGGCTTAGAAAGATATTTCAGACGGGACAGTGAGAACTTGGTAGCCAAGACAGAAGGTGGAAAGAACGGGAAGGTGTAAGCGACCTTTAGTTAGGTTGTTACAGGGCCTGTGGGCCTGTGTGCTTTTTCACTGCCCTGAAAGTGCACATTTGAGTGTGGTACGGTTCTACAGTTATTTCTGTATGAGCATGGAGAAGTAGACCGTCTTGCTGTTCATCAGTTAAAGGATAGGAGAATGATCAAATTTCATGACACTTTCCACAGTTCCTACTCCTAAGTGGTGCGTAGTGATGCAGACATGCAGCCCCAGCTGCTTGGAATGTATTGGTAAACAGCACCCTTTTTCCTTGTTTCTGTTATAAAAATAGAGTTTGATTTTGGTTTTTGTGGTTTGTGCTGTTGTTTGTTTGTAGCTGTGAGGATAAGCAAATGCTCTCCCACTGAGCTAAATCTACAGCCCAAAAATATATAATATTGTTTTCATCTTTCTCTGGTTGGGTTTTCTTTTAGGAATATATCCCAGTTCAATCTGGAGTAAGTACTGAATTAAATCCATTTTACCTAAAGTACAGTAGCCGTACTCAGCATGCTATTCTCTACATGAACCCTCATAAAATCAACCTGGATCTGATTTTGGAACTTCTTGTGTATTTAGGTATCTTTCTATTTGTTTTAATAAAATGCTTCTATCAACTACATTTATTAATACTTTATATGTTTGTTTCCTGTCTTACATTGAATTTTTTTATCTTTTTAAAATTTCAGACAAAAGTCCTCAATTCAGAAATATTGAAGGAGCAGCATTGATCTTTTTACCCGGTCTTGCTCATATTCAACAGTTGTATGATCTCCTGTCAAATGACAGAAGATTTTATTCTGAGCGGTAACTACAAATCTTTATTATATTCTTTGTAATTTTAAACCAGAATATCTGATACATTAAAACTCTTGATCAGAAATTTCAGACTTTTCAACTTCAGTTAAAATTGTGCTTAGTAGGGCTGACTAGTAACTCAGTGGTTAAGAGCACTGACTACTCTTCCAAAGGACCCAGGTTTAGTTCCCAGCACCCGCTTGGCAGTAACAACTATCTGTAACTCTATTTCTAAGGGTCTCACGCCCTTTTCTGGCCTCCACAGATACTTTATACACATTTTGCCCAGAGATACATGCATGCATGTAAAACACCCAAACACTTTGTTTTGTTTTCTTTTCTGAGATAGGGTTTCAAGTGTAGCTCTGGCTGTCCTGAAACTCACTCTGTAGACCTAGCTGGCCTTGAATTCAAAGAGATCACCTGCTTCTGCCTCTCAAATGCTAGGATTAAAGGCATGTACCACCACCACCCAGCTCACATTTTTTTTTAATCTCTACAGTTGTCCATGGATATTTTGTGTTTGTTCATTTTTATCTAGTGAAAATTTGTAGGCACTATATCTGCATTTGTGTTTTTTTAAAAAATATTTATTTATTTGTTATATATACAATATTCTGTCTGTGTGTATGTCTGAAGGCCAGAAGAGGGCACCAGACCTCATTACAGATGGTTGTGAGCCACCATGTGGTTGCCGGGAATTGAACTCAGGACCTTTGGAAGAGCAGGCAATGCTCTTAACCACTGAGCCATCTCTCCAGCCCCCCATTTGTGTTTTTTTTTTTAAATTTTAATCTGAGCCAAGAATTCCTTGGTTAATTATAGATATATTATAGATGATAACTCCTGACCCACTGAGTTTTCCAAAAGCCAACAAAGTTTTGCATATTAGCAACCATATCTATTAAAATAGCCATTTATTTGTTATTATAGTTTATTACTCTTATTGTGGTTGCCATATTAATATCATAACTCTAAAAATCATTTAAGGGGCTGGGAGATGGCTCAGAGGTTAAGAGCATTGCCTGCTCTTCCAAAGGTCCTGAGTTCAATTCCCAGCAACCACATGGTGGCTCACAACCATCTGTAATGAGGTCTGGTGCCCTCTTCTGGCCTTCAGGCATACTCAGAGACAGAATATTGTATACATAATAAATGGATAAATTTTAAAAATAAATAAATAAAAATCATTTAAGCCACATTATTTCACATACAAGCTTACTCATCCTTAAACAATACAAAATTCAGAATCTGGAATACTTATGGTCTCTGGCCTTTCAAAAGAGGGATGCTTAACCTGTATTTGTTCATACTAATTTTTCCCCTCTGGCAGGGATATTGTGGTATAGTGTATATTATTAGACTGTTCTGTGAAAGTCTGTTTATTTAAATTTTTTCATATTAAAATCCTGAAAGTTGCTTTCTATACGCAAATAAATTTTGTTATTCTTTGCAGTGTCTTCTAAAGAGAAACTCTTGCTAAGAACTATGATTTTAACTTTCAGATATGAAGTTATAGCTCTGCATTCTGTTCTTTCAACTCAAGATCAAGCAGCAGCATTCAGACTTCCCCCTCCAGGAATCAGGAAGGTAAATGCAGGACATGAGTATGTGTGGTCTGAGAATCAAAAAGTGAGTTAGTGCTGAACACACAACTGACTTCAAGTCTTCTGCAGCTCAACATATCAAAGTGAACTTAATACTGAACATCATGCATTTGGGGCTGGAGAGTGGCTCAGTGGTTAAGAGGATATGGGCACAGTTTGGTCCTGAGCACTGCACTGGCAGCTCACACTTGCCTGTAACTCCAGCTCCAGGTGATCCTTCAAAACCTCCTGCCTTCTTAGGCATGTTTACTTACATCATATGCATACAGACATCCACATAGAAAAGAAATATCTTTTTAAAACTTTTAGATTCAGACATTTGATTATTGTGGGCTAATAAAGAAGCAATACTTGAGGAAAGTGGCAGTTGGAAAATGTGATATGTGTTGTAATTGGAGCGGCGGGGCTGCGTCCCCAGCGTCTGGCCGCCCGCACGGCTAGCTTATGCCCCGAAATAATTACACGGAAACTGTATTCATTTAAACACTGCTTGGCCCATTAGTTCCAGCCTCTTATTGGCTAGCTCTTACATATTGATCTAACCCATTTCTAATAATCTATGTAGCCCACGAGGTGGCTTACCAGGGAAGATCTTAACCTGCATCTGTCTGGAGTGGGAGAATCATGGTGACTCTCTGACTCAGCTTCTTCTCCCAGCATTCTGTTCTGTCTACTCCGCCTACCTAATTTTCTGTCCTATTAAAGGGCTAAGGCAGTTTCTTTATTTAATCAATGAAATCAACACAAAACAGAAGACTCCCACATCAGATATGTATGTTGCTTTTTAAAAGGAAAAAAAAAAGACTACTTTTTCCTAAGAAAGCATTATAAACTGGACATGATGGCACACACCTTTAGTCCCATCACTCAGAGGCAGAGGCAGATGGATCTCTGAGTGTGAGGCTAGCCTGGTCTACAGAGTGAGTTCCAGGACAGCCAGCACTATGTAGAGAGACCCTGTCTCCAAGAAAAGAAGAAAGAAAGAAACTGCATCATGAAGGAGATTGGATGTCAAGAGCTATTTAAGTCCTGGAAGGATTCCTGTTCTCTAGACCATTGGTTCCTTCAGCCTCAAGTAGTCGGTCATTCCTTTCATTAATATGCTAATGTAGAATCCAGAAAGGTGCTCACTCCAAACTGCTCTACCATTGAGCCATAGCCCAGCCTCAGTTGTTAATTCCTGATTGTAGTTCACGGACAGTGGTTTATGGAAGTAATTGGTGCCCTCTGATCAGAGTTCTGAGTGAAGAGATTCTTGACAAAGAATTTCTCAGATTTGAATCTTCCCTCAGAAGAAATTATTAAAAATAATGTAGTTACGTTGTGAGACAGGGTGGAAAATGGAGAACAAGCCTGACCAATGCACAAGACCTGGGTCCTCATCCCTAAGCCGACCACCATTCAACTTCACCTTTTCTTATTGAGTTTTCTAACTGTCTTCTGAGAACTCCAGAGGTCCTGAGACTGCTCTGAACTTTAACATCTGCTTCTCTGTAAGAAAGATTTTGTTTGAAGAGTTCACCTTAACAAAAGAAATCTTAGCACTGCCGAAGCAGAATGACCACGTAGGTTCCACAGGCCTCATTAATCTGGGAGCAGTCAGTCAGTACTGGAAAACACAGGTAAAATAGAGCAGTGTGCCTTGGACTTGACCTAGACTGTCCCAGAGGTTTTACCTCCAAGGTTTCAGCACGAACATCAAGAGTGCACAAGGTTGTACTGTTCAGCTGTCACTACTTAAGAATTTTAAAGCTAGACCTAAAATACCTGTTTCTGTACCTCCTTATTTACAGCTGAGGTTTGGAAGTCCAGGGGTAAAGGGACTTGCTGAAGCTGGGGACCAGAACAACCACCCCACTCTTCTCTATATTTCTTTCCTAATAATTGATTGTATAGGATTGAATTGAACTGTCTCAGTTCTCTTACTGTCAAATTTAAGATGACTGACTGGGGTTAGGGAGTGGTGTTTTTGCTGTGATGGCGATCTGTACCATGTGCTGGAGAGATGCTGAGCAGTTAGAGCACTTACTGCTGCTACAGAGGACAAGTTCACTTCCCAGGAGCCACACTCCAGCTCCAGAGGGGACACTGTTGGCCTGCTCAGGCACTGGCACTCATGAGTATGTGAACACATAAGAAAAAAAATGAAAGTAAATATTTTTTAATCTAACAATCTCATTAAAATGAACTGATGAAACTGTACAGTGAATTAAAAGTATGGAACAAAACAGTCTAAATTTTTGTGACCAGAATTGAAAGTGACTTTCTTTTGGGCCCCCCTCCACTGCTCCCTTAAAACTCACCTTTAAAACCTCATCAGCTCTGTCTAAAGAACAATTCAGGGTACAGTGTCAAGAGCTTCTTGTTTCTTTGCAGATTGTCTTAGCAACAAATATTGCGGAGACGGGAATCACTATTCCTGATGTTGTGTTTGTCATTGATACTGGAAGAACAAAAGAAAATAAGTAAGTTTAACTTTCTCACAGTGAAAATATTTAGTGTTTAGGGTTTTTGTTTTTTTTTTTTTGAAGAAATTTACAGAATCGTATCAGGGAAATTCAGATCCTAAAGGTCATAATTCTACCCAAAGCAAAAAGCTTTGGTAGAAGTGTGGGTAAATTTAAAATATCAGGGAATAATTTTTTAAATGTCATACTTTGGATTTTACCAAAAATAATGCCAGTATACCACCACTTAAAAGTGCTACCTGGGCAGAATTTTACAACATAAATTTTTATGATTTTTTTGCTTATTACATAAAGTGTTGAACATAACATTATTTGAAGAAGGATGCTTAAAAGAAATCCCACACTAGCTCAGAATTGAGTATAATAGAGGGTTATTTATTTAGGGGTAGACTCACAGATCACAATCCTCTGCTTGTACGGGGGAACAGCAACTGAATCCCACAACCAGAACAGAGAGAGCAGACGCACGCTTTACATCAGCATATATAGTATATGAGGCCCCGCCCAAGGGGGTGGGTAACTTAAAGGCTACTGGCGGTCGGAATTCCTACAGCAGTTATTTATGGGGTTGTGATAGAAGCATGAACTTTGGAGAACTGGACATAGATCTCTGATCTGAGCCAAACAGTACTTCTAATCATCAGGTCCTTGTGTACTAGTGAAGAAAATGACAGTTTCACAATCGCAAACGCTGCATATCACAGCCAGAACATTAGTGGTGCCTTAATGGAAACTCCCACGAAATGGTACTACTCTCTGAGTAGTGTGTGCCCTATAAACAGTGGAGACTACCGTTAACCAATTGTAGTCTATATACTATCCCCAATATCAGAAAACTACAGCAATATATGAAAAAGATGCTGTGTAATAGAAAATCAATTCTAAAACAAATGATGTATCTTTAGAGGAAATGTTCTCTTGGGATTGGTGCTTTAAACTGTGATGCTGGCTGTCTGCACCGCCTTGATGTGTGATTAGTAGGTATGTGAGGAAAAATGAGTTAAACAAACCATTTTTTTTTTTTGTAGCAAAGCTTTCCATTTGGCAGTATGGATAAGCACTTTGATAAAAATGTTTAATCAGGAAATATGACTTAAGAAGTGTTGTTGAGTATGCACGGTGGTGTACATCTTTAATCCCAGCTCTCAGGAGGAAGAAGCTGGTGTATTTCCATGAGTTCAAAGCCAGCCTAGTCTATGTAATGAGTTCCAGGACAGCCAAATCTACATAAAGAGACACTGTGTCAAGCCCCCATCCCCTAAAAACGAAATGTTTGTTCACAATAGAAATGAGTTTGATGACGTTTCCAGCTCTTTCTGGTTTTGCTGAAAGTCAGTAATCCACATGCTCTCTCCTCAAATGTGTCTTTAGGTACCATGAAAGCAGTCAGATGAGTTCCTTGGTGGAGACCTTTGTCAGTAAAGCTAGTGCCCTGCAACGACAAGGGAGAGCTGGGCGGGTGCGAGATGGCTTCTGTTTTCGGCTGTACACGAGAGAAAGGTAGGCACAATGCTGGACATTCACAGCTCGCGGATCGGCAATGGGTGCCATTACTCATGATGTATCACTTTTTTTTAGATTTGAAGGTTTTCTGGACTATTCTGTACCTGAAATCTTGCGTGTGCCTCTGGAGGAACTATGCCTTCACATTATGGTAATCCCAAAGCACCCCACATGAGGTTTTTGTTCCTTAGGGAAATCTGATGACTTACGTGTTTTTAATAATTATTTGCTTTACATTTTCAAGTGTTATATGTTTAATATCTGCACTGTAGAGTTTATATGGCAGTGGCTCTCAGCCTGTGGGTCACAACCCCACTGGAGGTCGAACGACCCTTTCACAGGGGCCACCTAAAACCTTCAGAAAACACAGACATTTACATTACAATTCTTAACAGTAGCAAAATCACAGTTATAAAGTAGCAATGGAAATAATTTTATGGTTGGGAGTCACCACATGAGGAACTGTATTAAAGGGGCACAGCATTAGGAAGGCCGAGAACCACTGCCATAGGTATAAGTAACTCAAACACCCTCGTAATCGAGAGCAGTGGTCTCATGGGGGCCATGTTGTCTGCCAAGGGTCTGTGGCATTGTTTCAGACCTGCTGAGACTGGGGTACCACCTGCCAACAACTCCCTAGACTGAAAGTTACTCTTGATTCTTGGATTTTAACAATAAAAATCAGTACTGAAGAAACTAAAATATATAAACTGGGAGATTCCACCCTTGGGCTCACCTAGGATGGCCTTACCCATTTACCCTCTTTGCTCAAGTTTTGATAAATTCAGACTTTGGTTCCAGTGTTATCGCCTGGTGGTACTGAATCCTCTTGGTCTCTTTCATGTGCAGAAATGTGATCTCGGCTCTCCTGAAGACTTTCTCTCCAAAGCCTTAGATCCTCCTCAGCTTCAAGTGATCAGCAATGCAATGAATGTTCTCCGGAAAATTGGAGCCTGTGAACCGAATGAGCCCAAATTGACTCCGCTGGGCCAGCACCTTGCAGCCTTGCCTGTCAACGTCAAAATTGGCAAGATGCTCATTTTTGGAGCCATATTTGGCTGTCTAGAACCAGTGGTAAGTAAAATGCTGCCACAACCTCACTTCACATGCCATTTGGTGGGGAAATTATTAAGCATTGGAAACAAGTTTAAATGTTGATTTCTTTTTTGTTTGTTTTTTAAGACAGTGTTTTTCTATGTAAGCTTAGCTGTTCTGGAACTCACTTCATAGACCAGGCTGGTCCCAAACTTAGTGATACAAGTATCTCTGCCTCCTAAGTTCTGAGATTAAAGGCCACCACTACCCAGCTTAAACTTTGGTTACTTTTTTTTTTTAATTTTTTTTTAATTTTTTTTTAATTTTATGTGTATTGGTGTTTTGTCTGTGTGAGGGTATCGGATCCCCTAGAACTGTAGTTAAAGACAGTTGTGTGTGAGCTGCCATGTGGTTGCTGGGAATTGAACCAGGGTCCTCTGGAAGAACAGCCAGTGCTCTTAACTGCTGAGCTATTTCTCCAGCCTCCCTAATTTCTTAACAAAACACAATCATTAAAACCTAGATGACTTGAATATCTGATGAGAATTTTAAAATATATTTAACTTTTTATAATAATAAACTTAAAAATCTATTTCTCCATTTACTTACATATAGAAAAATGCTATAGCTGGGTGTAGTGGAGCACACCTTTAATCCTAGCACTTGGGAGGCAGAGGTAGGCAGATCTGTATGAGTTCGCAGCCAGCCTGGTCTACATAGTGAGACTACGTCTTGAAAAAAACAAAAAGAAAGAAAAGAAAAATACTGTTGTGTGAGTTTGGCTTGCCTAGGTTGTTGCCTGTTGCCGTCACGTAGCCCCCACCTGAAACATTTATTTAATTGAATATGTAATAATTTATAGAAACTTATTGACACCATAGACTTTAATAGAATGGAAAACTTCCTTTATTTGAATTATTTCTAAGCCAAAAATTCTCAAGAGTCTATTTTCTCAATTGATTTCAGAAATGAGCTCTGTCCATTTATCTGATTCTCTGGGTGTGTGGTCTTACAGTACTTTCTTTATCAAGTGGTGACTTTGAGTACAGATGAGAAAACAGGGCTCCTTACCCTTGGCCTCTTTTTCTCCAGTGTTAGAAGTAAATGTGGGGCTAGGGTGTGGCTCAGAGACACAGAACTTGCCGAATGTTCATGTGGCAGTGGGTTCAGTCCCCCAGCAGTAATGACAAGGCAGGATCTCGGGGTTCTGGGGAGGGAATAGGGTGGTGTCAGGAACTTGCTAAATTCAAAAAGCAACATTTGCTATTATAGTTTGTATGAGAACTTGTAACAAGTGGATGGTTGTATAGTCCCCTTACACATTTCTTAAAATAATGTGACAACTGACCCCAGGGCCTTATGCTTGCTAGGTAAGCACTGAGCCATAACAGCAGCCAAAACTTGGTGGTGGTGTTCATTTCTAACCAACAGTAGTTTATTTCCCACTTTTAGGCAGCTGAGAAACCCAGCATGTGGGACCATACTCAGCATTTGGTGAAGGTTCTCCTCATCTGTGAAAGGCACTGTAGCCAATGAAAACTAGAAGTCTAAGGACTAAGCTATAGTTTTGAGATTGCCTATGAATAACTAGCAGACTATAATCACTTGGACACATTTTCAGTTTTCCCTCTGATTCTGGTACTGTACTTCCTTAAATCACAGAGGTGTCCTAAGGATAAAGAAATAGGTTTTCTGAGTTCCATGAAAGGAGCTAAGCTAAAGTTATAAAATTGTTATGAAATTATAAGTTGACAGTGTTAAATGCATTGAAAATAAGAAATGGATGGCTTGATTGTGACTGTTTTCGGATTTATTTTTAACAACTTCTTTAGTGATCAATATATTTATGGGCAGGCAACACTAGCAGCAGTTATGACGGAGAAGTCTCCTTTTATCACACCCATTGGTCGGAAAGATGAAGCAGACCTTGCAAAGTCATCTTTGGCTGTGGCCGATTCAGACCACCTCACGATCTACAACGCCTATCTAGGGTAAAGAAATAACTTGTTGCTATCAGTAAGCCAAAGGTTGGAAATGGTCGACCTGTTTAAAAATGTATCTTTGTCGTTAAAAGTATGCTTTCAACAGTTAAATTTGTTCTTCGTACTTTTAATCTGTCAAGATATAATTATGATAAAGACTCATTTAAGAAGAACATATTTGGCCAGCGGTGGTGATGCGTGCCTTTAATCCCAGCACTTGGGAGGCAAAGGCAGGCAGGTCTCTGAGTTTACAGAGTGAGCTCAAGGACAGCTAAAGAAATTCTGTCTTAAAAAGCCAAAAAAAAAAAAAAAAAAGAACATCCTTGTTATTATATATGCATATGTCTCAAATTTGAGTCAATTTTATAATTTCTGTTATGCTTAAAAAATACTGCAATTGAAAATGGCAGCTGCTACAGTAAACAAGACCCCTCTTCATAACGAATTGTAATTTTGTTAAACCTTACTTGTGGTAACACTGAAAAAGAGCTTGGATGGAGCCTCGGTGGCCTTTATCTATTGACACATTTATCTAGGTGGAAGAGAGCACAGCAAGAAGGAGGCTACCGTTCTGAAATCACGTACTGCCAGAGGAATTTCCTCAATAGGACGTCGCTGTTGACACTGGAGGTAACTCTTAATACTGCTCTTAGCAATGACTACGTATTCGGGAAATGGTTTTTATAAAGAGATGGCATGAGGCCGGGCAGTGGTGGCGCACGCCTTTAATCCCAGCACTCGGGAGGCAGAGGCAGGCGGATCTCTGTGAGTTCGAGACCAGCCTGGTCTACAGAGCTAGTTCCAGGACAGGCTCCAAAGCCACAGAGAAACCCTGTCTCGAAAAACCAAAAAAAAAAGAGAAAGAGATGGCATGGTTCATGGAAATAACACTAGCTTGGGAATAGGATAGTCAACTTTTTATTTCTTCGGTTTTCAGGAGGGTTGTTTAAATAAATGACTCAAAGGGTATTATCCACAGTTCTTCTCAACTCTGGCACTCAATTGTTATTTTCCTTAATCATAGGAAATTTCAGAAATATAAAAAAGTAAACGAAATACTATCATGAACTTCAGTTCTCCCATTTTTTCCATGTCCATTAATTGGCATCATGTGGTCAATATTGTTTTATTTATATTCCCCTTACTATCTGCCCTGTTGACTACTTTTTAAGTAAATACAGATACTAGATTATTATGTATATCTACAGTATAGGACTCATTTTTTTCTTTGACATCACACCTTAAGACAAACAACCCATATCATCAAATTATAGCATTTGAATAACCCTCATCATCTCATAATTTTGTCATAGCTAGTTCAAATCATGATCCACCCAAGATTTACTCATCACATTTGGTTGATATGTCCCCTAAGTCTGTGGGGTTTCTTGAATTCTGGAAATAGGCACTTCTGAGCTGGCAGAGTCAGTATGTGGACACCCCAGATAATTGGCTCACAAGTGACCATTTCTTCAAATTACTCCTTTCTCCTTTTCTCCCTTTATTGTCCTCACCCTCCAGATCGCCTCCCACAAACTTCTTCCTCCAGCCTTGTCTCTGGGCCCTGAGCTTCAGAGATTCAGCCCCATGGTCACAGCAGCTGCCTTTCCTCCCCTGGAGTCTAAGCTCTAAACCAAACCTGAAGGAATCCCTGTGGCTCCTGTAGCCTGAGCTTGGGGCAGCCCTGCCCTCCCCGGGTGGTTCTGCTGATTTGCACTTGTCAAGGGGCAAAGTATTTTAAGCTGCAGTTTTATTAAGTGATGAAGTTGCCTTGAGTAAACTTCAGTAAACTTCAAGATCTTTCAGAAGAAATTTCCGGAGACAAGTAGAAAAGCAGCTTGTTTTCAACTATCAGGATTCCCTGTAATTCTTCCTAATGCTATCCCCACTGACTAAAAAACAAAATAAATGTTTAAAGGAGGGTTATATTTAAGTTGATGTGAATGAAAATATAGTCAGACCCATGCCATGTCCTTTGTTCTCACAGACTTATATTTTATGACATAAATTCCATCAAAGAACAGCTGACTTCTAACCCTTCACCTCCCAGAACCTTTGCTCTCCACTCAACTTTTGGGCTGCGGTCAATTAAATGATACTTTGGTATCCTATTTTATAGGAAACAGTACTATACATTTCAAAGTTGTTTGGTAATTTCTCTGCTTTAATAATTAGGATTGTGTCTCATTTTAACATAAAATCTAGGATGTGAAGCAGGAACTCATGAAGTTGGTTAAGGCCGCAGGATTTTCATCTTCTACGAGCTGGGAAGGAAAGAGAACCTCACAGACACTCTCTTTTCAAGATATTGCCCTTCTGAAAGCTGTCCTGGCTGCGGGCCTGTATGACAATGTGGGGAAGATAATGTGTACAAAGTCAGTAGACGTCACAGAGAAACTGGCTTGCATGGTGGAGACAGCCCAAGGCAAAGCACAAGTCCACCCGTCCTCAGTAAACCGAGACTTACAAACTTACGGGTGGCTCTTGTACCAGGAGAAGGTAAGCTACTCATTCTCAAACCCTGTATGCTGTTCTAGAATGTCCTCATAACCAGTTCACTTGTCCTGGTGGGTTTTCTCAAGTAGAACTATTATTTTTGTTCACATTTGAAATCCAGATGCAGTTTATCAAGAAAAAGCAAAACAAAACAAAAAACAAACAAACAAAAAAACCCCAAATATATCTCAGTAAATAAGAGAAAGATAGTAAAATTTCTCCCCTGACTGTCATCACTCCTATTTAGAATATAGTCAGTCATAGCAACAGGACTTTGGTTAATAATCTGTCTGTTCTCAGAGTGTTTCAGTAAAAGTGGTTGACTCAGAAAGAAAAAGATGTGTGCTCCATTACTAAATAAGGGGGTGTTAGGTAGAGGAATATGGTTGTATAAATGTATACAATTTTCTATTAAATTTGCAAAGAAAATACATACATGAAAAATAACTACATGAGTTCTTATATCTTTAGACTATGATGTGCTTCCCTTTGTCTTTGTAGGTGAGGTATGCCAGAGTCTATCTGAGGGAAACCACCCTGATAACTCCTTTCCCAGTCTTGCTTTTTGGAGGCGACATAGAAGTCCAACACCGCGAGCGGCTTCTCTCTGTGGACGGCTGGATCTATTTCCAGGTATCCATCCACGTGACTTTACTGATTACGTGAAAACGTTCCAATTCCAGTGTCATTGGGGTAGATTTAAAGTTTTTACTGAAGCTTGCATAATACTTTCCTGTGTGGTTCACAGCAGAAAACCTCATCTTACCTTAAATGTATAGTTTTAAACCTTTAGCTCTGAAAATCATGTTATTATCACAGAACATGTTTATTGATAATCGTTATAATTGCTGATGCAAGGTATATTGACACCAATTTTACATTGATTATCCCAAAAGATAGCTTCATTTTGAAACAATGAAGGCATAGGGAGAAATCAACCTTTCTAGAGTCTGTGGGTTAGTTGGTTGTTGATTCCCCAAACTCAGACTTATTCCACATTTTTTTGGCCCTTCTATACAAAAGCCGAACAGATTCACAGTTTTTAACACATGCAGAATTCTCTGGATAAAGTAAGTCAATCTGTGCTTATTTACAGAGGTAAGCCCCACTCGCCCCTCCACATTGACAGGTGTAAAGTAACTCTCACACATCCTGTTATTACAGCTGTGTGTCTAGAGCCAGAGGACTGAATTGTGCAGTTTTAAGAAAAAAATGTTTTGTTCATGCCTGGAAGCTGGAGTGGTAGAGATGCTCTAAAAATTGGTTGTAGTGATATTGGTAAAAAACTACAGATTTACCAAAAATCATTGACATTAAGCACTTAAAATAAGTACATTTTTATGATTTATATATTATACCTCAATAAAACAATTATAAAACGTTTCCTCAGAGCAGGTGTGGTAGCTCACACCTTTAATCCCAGCACTCGGGAGGCAGAAGCAGAAAGATCTCTAAGTTCAAGAACCAGCCGGGTCTACATAGTGAACTCCTGGCCAGCCAGGCTTACCCTGTTTCAAACCACTCTCCACTTCCCCCATTCCTCCTAGTCCTAGAGTCTTACATAAAGAGAAACTAAGAATTCCTGGAATAACATAGCGGACAATGAGGACTACAGAGAACTCAAGAACAAGGGCAATGGGTTTTTGATCCTACTGCACATGCTGGTTTTGGGGGGGCCTGGGCAGTTTGGATGCTCAACTTACTAAACCTGGATGGAGGTGGGCGGTCCTTGGACTTCCCACAGGTCAGGGAACCCTGATGGCTCTTCAAGCTGATGAGGGAGAGGGACTTGATCGGGGGAGGGGAGGGAAATGGGAGGCGGTGGCGGGGAGGAGGCAGAAATCCTCAATAAATAAATAAATTTAAAAAAAAAAGAATTCCTGGAATAAGTTGCTGTATTGTGGCATGAGATAGCAGACTCTAGACAAGCAAGAGGCCATGCACTGAGCTCCCAGGGTAGCCTGGCTGATTTGGGCATGCTTTTCCCATTGCATTTTATGGTAAATCCTGGTGCCCTGAGTCAATGGAATTATCAGGTACTTATGCTTGCATTGGCCTATCTAGACACATGCCCATGTCCTGATTAACATTGTCCAACGTGGCGTCTCTCCACAGGCCCCAGTAAAGATCGCCGTTATTTTTAAGCAGCTGAGAATTCTCATTGATTCTGTTCTAAGAAAAAAACTTGAAAATCCAAAGATGTCTCTCGAAAGTAAGTGTTTTATTGTGATACAGGTAAAAGAAGATATATACACAGTATATATTGAGAAGAAAATATATTTGGGTAGATATAGACAGATAATAAATAACATTAAATTGTTTTAGAACTTCTTAAGAACCTGAGAGATTGATTCTAGAAATTATGATTTAATACTGGAGTACCCTGTAGCACACTGAAGCCATATTTTTGATGTAATATTAATAAAATTTTATTTTAATAAAGTCTACTTATGCTAAATTCTATTCAGCTCATTTAGCTTATTCTCTTAAAATCTTTACTCCTGATACTTCTAAACTGTCCATTTCACAAAGAAAAATAAATTTTGGTACTCATTGTTTCCTCTGCCATGCGCTTCTCACACATACAGTTAGGAGTTGGTATCAGTGCATTGGCCGTCAACAGAAGTCTGAAATCAAAACTTGGTTTAGGGGGCATGCTGCAGTACTCCCCTAGCTTGACAAATCTCCACCGTTCTCCTAAAGCTGACAAATGATGCCAGGCTCAGAGCCCCATCCCAGGCACTCTGATTTCTCTGCAGACTTGAGATGTGTCATTTCTGCTGACACTTCCCCTCCTACCATTGCCCTTTAAAATGCAGATAATTATTGTAGTAAACCCTACCTAGGCTGTCCCAAAGTAGGATCTATTGTTTGCATCTTCAGTCTTTAATTTAACATGCTCCTTGATAGCTGTGGTTTCTGTAAGCCTGTGGATTTCTCTTGCTTAGAGTGTAGAACTAGCAATTCTAGTTGGTGCTCTAGTCTTCCCTGGTATTGTCTTAGGCACTGAAGTTAGGCTTTTTCTTTAATAATGTAAGAATTATCTGTGCACACATTCGGTGCTTATTGGGAATGAGGGTGATGAGTTAGGACTTTTCTTTGTGGCTTCCCTATGAGGAAAAGCTGTGACAGGGCCTCACATTCTTAAAGAAGTGTCTCAAGTTCCTCTTGTGCTTTCTTCCCTGTTCAACATTATTCACTTCCAACAAGGAGCCTCCTCTCCCGCTCCCAGTTCTACGTTATTTTCTCTTTAATACCACTCTAGCTCCCGAGCACCTGGGAGGCAGGCCATAGACCCAGGTCAAAGTCTCATGACGACCACTGAGACCAGGAACATTGGGACCTCATATAAATGTAGAATGTCAGTCCGGCACCCCTGCTGCTATGAGAGTCACAGGAAGTCAGGATTCCAGAGCTGTTTAAACAAGAGTGGCTGTTAATAAAGCCTCCTTAGCAAATAATGTCACCTCTCTGTTTGTCAGTAGATAAGCTTGTCACTTCCCCATTGACGCCTCTCTGGGAGCATTTCCCTCTTAGGATTTTTGTTTCCTTGGTACAAGCCTGGAGAGATTAAAATCATTGCCACCTTTGACTGTTTAACAAAAATCCCCCACTGCAAAACGGGGAGAATCAGTAATACCTTCAGTGTATTTCAGCTCGGGGTGGGGGAGGGGGATATGAGGAATTTCTGGATGGAATATCTAAAGAACTAGTTCATTATAGAAATAACAGCCTGGGTTTGGTGGCGCACATCTATAATCCCAGCACTGGGAAAATTGAGGCAGAGGGAGATCATGAGTTCCAGCTCAGTAAGGGCTACAAACTAGTAAGACCTTGTTTCAAAGGAAAAAATAGGAAAAAAAAAAACACTTATATCTCATTATTTGGGGCCTTTGCCTATAAATAATCAAATACTAACTTCTTTCTACAAAATGTTAGCTTTTTGAAGTAGGCATAAGATAACCTTAATAATCACTAACAAAAAAAAATGACATCTCTGGTATCATAGTGTACATTATTCATCT
This sequence comes from Microtus ochrogaster, assembly GCF_000317375.1. Taxonomy (NCBI): domain Eukaryota; kingdom Metazoa; phylum Chordata; class Mammalia; order Rodentia; family Cricetidae; genus Microtus; species Microtus ochrogaster. Next base: position 59,124,251 of record NC_022021.1, read on the forward strand.
TGGCTTGTAGTCTAATTTAAGAAAGCTTGTAATGAAGTACACCTCTTATTTACACATATGTACATTGCAAAATTAGCAAGTGTTCGATTTTTTTATAGGTGTTTTATTTTTCCATTCCCTCAGATGACAAGATTCTACAGATCATTACAGAATTGATAAAGACAGAGAATAATTGATGCTGAAATCCATGGTTAACTGCTTTTAAAGTTAAGATGAAGATACAGTCCTGAAATTATGTGAAGATCGTCCATCCCATTAAGTATTTGGTTACCTAAAATTTTGGTACTAGCCATGAACCTGAAGATGGCAGGAGAAAAGCACATACTTTCAACACGGACTTTTCTAGTTCCTTTGTAATGACGATGATGCTTGGTGTATTTGCCATGACATTTACAATAAACTCTTTGGTATCATTCATATTTTGTGCATCTTTGTGTCACAAGGCCAGCGTCTGCTCTCTGAAACTTAACTGCTTTGATTCCCTGTGTAACCATCTCATCCGGTAGCAGCCCCTGACATTTGGAGAATAAATTTAGAGTTGTGTCCTACTTCTTAGTAAGGGTTTCTGTTGCTATGAGAAAACACCATACCCAAAAGCAACTTGAGGGGGAACTTCCACATCAGAGTCTATCACAGAGGGAAGTCAGGACAGGAACTCAAACAGAGCAGGAACCTAGAGGGATCATGGCAGCATAGCCAGACCTATTCCAAAAGACAAACCAGGCTCCACAAGATAACTGAGAGGGTAAAGGTGCTTTTCCACCAGCCTGACAATCCCAGTTCAACCGCCAGAACTCAACAGAGGTAGCAGGAGAGAAGGCTCCACAAAGTTGTCCTCTGACCTGCATGTGCGCGTTAACACTCTCGGGCGTCTTACACATGCCCACAATAATAATAGTGTAGAAAACACCCAAGACAGTCAGTTTAGAAGGGGGACACAATAAAGCAACTTATTCCAAGAGTTCTTTTTCTCTTTATGACCCTCTTTCAGCATTTAAGAGGATAGAATGGCACAGAGGGCGAACAGCACACTGGAATCATGGACTCAGATTTGACTCCTGCAGATTGCATTTAGAAGTTGTGGGAAGCTAACTTTTGAGTCCACCTGATCTTGTTCTCAAACCTAAAAAGAACCCATGCCTAGCTCATCTGAATGAGGCAACAACTAAAGGTTGCAATGAGGTCGACCTAATAAGCCGAAGGACACAGCAGATGCTGCTGATGTCCTATGTGATCTGACTCCACTGCCTTCCTAGCTGCCGGTTGCTCCCCTGCTCTTTCCTGCTCCGGCCACAGTGACTTCCATTCATCAGGCCTCAGGAACTTTGCACTGTGCAGTTTCTCTGACAGATACTGTTCCTATAGTTGACCACCTGGTCACCTCCCACTAGACGTCCTTGCTCAGGTGCTCCCTTTCCACTCTGCTGCTTCTGACCGGTGGTACTGCAGCCCCACCCAGTGCCACAGTCCTTGTGTCTTGTCTGTCTTCGTATAACCATCCTACGTGAGCAATGCCAAAACCCTAAATGCCAAAGCAAAAGCAAAGCCAGTCTCACACCCAAAGCCACTATTTTATTCTCTTTATTTCCTATGACTTGCATTTGTCTCCTCCCAAACTCCCAGTGTGGTCATTTTCAGTGATGGCTCTGTCAAAGGCAATTAAATGGCCAAAGGGGATTAGGCACCTGAAGTTTGTGTGTGCATGTATTTATGTATTTGTATGTGTAAATATGTGTATGTGTTTGTGTGTATGCATGTGTGTGTGTGTGTGTGTGTGTGTGTGTGTGTGTGTGTGTGTGTGTGTAGCTGTGGTCCAAGTTGCCCAACAGTGACTGTCCCCTGCTGGGAGGCAGAGGATCTGGTGGTGGTTTTAGTTGACAAGACTGAAGGCCTCAGGCATCCCAATCTGGTGCTGGAGTTTCAGGAAAGTCGTAGAAGGCTGCTGGTTCTATGACAGAATCCTGAAGAGGTGGGTCAAACACCAGTGAAGGAATGCCTCAGGGAACAGGATGGATGAACTTGCCAGTGAGGACGAGAACAAGCTGGCAAACATGAAAGATTCCTTTTTCTGTCCTCTTATGTGGGCTGCCACCAGAAGACATGGACCAGATTTAGGGTGGTTTGCCACTCCAAGTCTTCCAACCAAGAACAATCCTTCCCGTCATGCTCAGCTGATTATCTATCACAAAAAGGTACCGGAAGAAAACACACACATCCAAAACTGAAAAAGAAGTATTTTCTTCAGCCATCCTTGCTGGCAAAAAGACATATACATATATACTTTAGTTAAATAATCGAGGCAGGCCCAGATCCTGCTGAACATGACATTAGAGGTGACATCCGATTTAATCCTCATGATAGTCTCAGGGGCTCCCTTACTGCTGCCATGCCCTGTTTTCAACAGCTAAGGAAACAGAAGAACAAGGCTGTGTAATGTGCCCTGGGGTCACAGCTGGTGGCTGCAGCTGGGCTTTGAACCCAAGCACTTTAACTTGGAAGCAATACTTAGAGCCATTGTTTGGTACTGCTTGTGCCTGACAGTTTGCCGCAGCTGGGTGGGAGAAAAAACACATTTACGCACGGAGGGAAGCAATGCACTTGAGCGTGTGTACTGAACCCTTCATGAACTGGGGATTGGCAAGACACCAGGAAGGTGGTAACAGAAAGATAGCCTTTTCCCAGGTGGACATTGAGACGGAAAAGTCAAACGTCTCGTGTAGAAAATGGCCTGAAAAAAAAAAATCCCTGCCCTTTGTTTACCAAATACCAGCAAAACTTGTCTGACTTCAAGCACTTTAAATACCACTCAGTTTTGGAGCTTAAGCATGGTAAAAGAAAAGATTCATAAGTAAATATAATTTTCAGTGACATCAAACTCAGTGTAAAGATTTCCCAAGGGCCCGACAAAGTTGTCTAAGTCTGGGGGTAACTCACTGGCTTTGTTTGTCAAAAGAAGGAACCTAGGTAAATGCACTGTGCCTGCTTTCATCCCAACCTTTGAGCTAGGGGAAGAGGAAATGGAGCTTTGTTTAGACTGAAGTTCCAACCTGGGGAAAATGCATTGGGCCGGGCTGGAGAGATGGCTCTGAGGTTAAAGAGCACTGACTGTTCTTCCAGAGGACCAAAATTCAATTCCCAGCAACCACATGGTGGCTCACAACCATCTATAATAAGATCCGATGCCCTTTTCTGGTGTGCAGGCAAACACACAGACAGAACACTATCTACATAGTAAATAAATAAGTCTTTAAAAAATGCATTAGACTCCAGTTCCAGAGAGGTAAACAAACAAATTAGACCTTTCATAGGGCAAATGAAAAGCCCTGGAATTGGACCAAATCATTTGTTACAATGAGGAGAGTGTAATACCAGAGTGACAGTCCAGGGCAGAAATATTCAGAAGGTAGAACAACAGACCTTAGAGTATGTAGGGATGTCGTTTTGCATGTCCCATCTACAACTACATCCAGAAAGACTGAGGCAGAAAAAGTCTCTTCCCAGTCCCACCCTCATTCTTTTTTTTTAAATATACATATTCATGTATTTTATGTATATGAGTGCTGTCTTCACGCACACCAGAAGAAGGAATCTGATCCCATTACAGACAATTGTGAACCATTATATAGTTACTGGGAATTAAACTCAGGACCTCTGGAAGAACAGTCAAGTGCTCTTAACCACTGAGCCATCTCTCCAGACCCCCCACATCATTCATAAGCCCACAACTTCAAATACCTGTTCATCTTCCTCATGTGGGTTCTTGACAGACATCTCCAGACTAACAGGTTCATACAAAATCCTCATTCTCATACAAACTTCCCCTTTGAGTCTTTGCCATTTTATGACAGTGCCATTTTTTTTTAGCTTCTAGGGCTAGGGAACTTGGGATGAGCCTCTGCTCGCACCCTACAGCTTTACACAAATCCTGTCGGCACGTAGTCAAAATCTGTCTGCACGCTATCCACCTCTCACCACCGCTCCAACCCCACACTGGTCCAAGACCATCTGCTCTCGCCTGTGTTGTAGGAGCTGCGGGTTGCATTCCGCCACCCAGCTCCTGCCACTGGCTAGCTTTACCCAAAATAACAACACACAGACTGTATTCTTTTAAACACTGCTTGGCCCATTAGTTCCAGCCTCTTATTGGCTAGCTCTTACATATTGATCTAACCCATTTCTAATATTCTGTGTAGCACCACTAGGTGCGCTTACCGGGAAAGATTCAGCATATCTGACCTGGCGGCTTGCTTCATCGCGTCTGGCCCAGAGAGGAGAAGCATAGTGTCTGTCTGAGGCACCTCACTTCCTCTTCCTCCCAGCATTCTGTTCTGTTTACTCCACCCACCTATGTTTTAACCTATGAGGGCCAAGCAGTTTCTTTATTATAATTAACCAATGACCTTCCTCCATCATTCCTCCTTTTTCTGTTTAAAAAAAAAAGGGAAGGCTTTAACTTTAACATAGCAAAATTACATATAACAAAACAGTTATCAAGTAAAAATTACAATATTTACATCTATTTTATCTTTATCATAACTAAGGAAAACTATAACTATAACTAACTATTCTTCAACTCCATGGTGTGTGCATATGGATGGTGAAGGACGATTTTGTGTAGTTGGTTCTCTCCTATCTTTATGTGCGTTCCAGGCTCTGAACCCAGGCTTTGGGCCAGGCCTTTTATTCACTGAGCTAGCTCACTGTCCTCCATCTATGTAATTTTAAAACATCTGGAAATCACATTAATAAAAGAAAACATACAAAATTAATTGTGATAATATATTTTATTTTCAAAACCCAGGCACCTCTTGTCAGAATCTCTGTGTTTGTGTCTTCCGTTTCTCCTACCTGTTACTCTCCCTCCAGACGAGCTCCTGTCTCCTGGCCGTTGTTTATGCTGCCTCTACCTGAAATGTTCTTTCTGCCTAAAACACACATGCTTCATCTTCTATCTCTTTCAAGTCTGTGCTCCAGTGTCCCTTGTTCAGTGAGGATTTGGGGGACAACTTAAGATTCATCTATTAGGGCTGGAGAGATGGCTCAGCGGTTAAGAGCACTGGCTGCTCTTCTGGAGTCCTGAATTCAATTCCCAGCAACTACAAGATGGCTCACAACCATCTATAGTGGGATCTGATGTTCTCTTCTGCCTGATGCCCTCTTCTGGCATAAAGTACACACAGAAAGAGCACTCAGAATCATTAAAAAAAGAATCTTAAAAGACTCCTCTTTTTCACTCCTTTATTCTTTTCAGCTTAAATTAAACCACCTAAAATTAAAATTAAACCATCTGAAATTTAAATACATGTTTAAATACTATTAGATCATTTGGTCTAATCCTCCAAAATGAACCCCCCCCCTTTTTTTTGATTTTTCGAGACTGGGTTTCTCTGTGTAACAGTCCTAGCTGTCCTGGTATTCAATTTGTAGACCAGGCTGGCCTTGAACTCAGAGTTTCACCTGCCCCTGCCTCCCAAGTTCCCAAATGCTGGAATTAAAGGTATGTGTAGTGATATTTTGTGTGTGCTTTAACAAATAAAGCTTGCCTGAAGATCACAGTGTGGAGCTAGCCTCACTAGTTAGCCATAGAGGCCAGGCAGTGGTGACGCACACCTTTAAACCCAACACTAGGGAGACAGAGGGCAGACAGATCTCTGTGAGTTCAAGGCCACCCTGGGCCCCACAAGGTTGAATCAGTCTAAAAGAGAAACAGAACCAAGAGGTGGTGGCTCACACCTTTAATCCCAGCACTAGGGAGATGGAGATGGGAAGTGAGTGGCTGGGTGGAGAGAGGAATATAAAAGGTGGAAGGAAACAGGAGCTCAGGATTCAGACTATTTTGTAGATAGGATCTTGCCCCCTTGGTTCTGAGGATTTTGTAGAAGAACTAGTGGCTGTTCTGCTTCTCTGATCTTTCAGTTTTCACCCTCTAATATCTCTTTTTATTATTATTATTAAAATCAAGCTTTGATGCGGCTCTTAGATGGAGCAGTTACATCCAAGCTAAATCTGTTAGAAGTGAAGGTTTCTGTTGGCACTAAACAAATGACAAAGCCTTCCTAGTGTGGAAAGACTCTTCATGGCTGGTGTGGTACTCCAAAACAGAAAACCTCTTTTCAGGGTTCTGTCAAATTCCATGAAGCACCGTGAAGCTGTGTACTGGGTCTATAATCAGTTAATTCAGTCAAATCTTGGGGGTTTTGTTTGTTTGTTTTTTAAACTAAGCAACAATTGAGAAATAAAGGCTACTGTGTGTGTGTGTGTGTGTGTGTGTATGTTTAATAGTGTGTCCTTTAATGCTTTGGTCCTGGCTGAGTTTGAGCTAAAAGACGTGGCTGGAAACTCCCACGTTCTTTTTTACCTTACCCAGACTCTTGGAGGTTGTATTGTTTTAAACACCACCCACTCACTTGGGTGCATAGGTCAAACTCAGAATCCTCCTTGGGTTTCCCAAGCCTCTAACATGAAACCCCTTAATCTATTTCCAAAATATAGTTGGAATCTCTTATCTCTACTCTCATTCTCTACAAATAATTTCTTCCATGAATTACCAAACCTAATTTGGTCCTTTCTCTCCTTATTTTTTCAGTTTTGGAGAGTCAACCCAGGGCATCACACACTCGAGGCAAATTTTGCACCCTGAGCTGCAGCTACAGCCTCAGAGTAATCCTTAATCAAGGGTTACTTCACCTTCCTCCTGACTGTGGTTTAACCATCAGTGTTTGGTTTCCCTTTCCAGAACAGTGATGCTGATTTTGCCATGAAGTATCATGTCACCCATGCAAGTCCTCCAACTAGCAGGATGCCCCATTGAGTCTGACTATCAGGTAAAGAATATCCTAGTGTTACAGTATAGTGCTCCAAGTAGTATTTGAATCTCAGGAAAACGTATTTCTCTTATAGTTATGTTTCATACAATATTTGGGACATACTTGCAAAAAATGCACTTGTTGTTTATCTGACATTTGAATTTAAGTGGCTGTCTTGGGGGCTTTTCCCCTCTCCAGCAACTTGAAAAACCAGAGGATCCTCAGTTATTACCCTTATCTCATTGGATGCATATGACAAATGGCTCTGTATCCTAACAGAACTTCAGCTCTGTAAAGTCCTAATGAGCCTCCCTGTGTTAGACACAGCACGGGCACAAACGCTGAAACTCAGGCAACATCTGTAGGGAGCCATTCTAAGTACAGACAAAACCCTTGGAAAACAAAGTATTTTCAGCAGGGGCCCTCAGAGGCTCACACCCACTCTTAGATGATTGAATCTTCAATTTACCTCCAGCAGAATAAATGACGTCATAAATGACGTCGTCGACGCCTCAGGAACATCTTCAAGATGCCCCCCAGTGTTTTACATTCCAAAAGGACTTTCAAGTTTTTACTTCGACTTTCCTTGCCCCTCGAGGCAAGTAATAATATCCTTTTACAGATAAGGAAATAGAGGCCAAGTAACGCCTTGCTGAGCACGACCATTAAATAGGAACATTTGGCCCCTACAAGTTTGCTTTGTGCTCTTTCCAGCTGGACCAGTAGGCAGAATCAAAGGTCCTGACCCTTCCCCTGGCCCAGAAAACTCATCTTGGGAGAGGTTTGATATATGACCCCTTTTCTGTGGAGTCAGTTGATCTTCCCATAATGTTAGCCACCAACAGCCTGAGAGGAGTCAGAAACCCAGGCACTCGCGAGTTGAAAACCCTTCTCAGGTGATTCTCAGCGCCACAGGTGCTGCGATTTAAAACCCGGAGCACAAAAGCTCCTTCGGGATTTTAGAGAACAGAAACAGTGGTGAGAACCTGAAATCCAGCCTTTTCCTCTCACCTTCTTCTCTGCCGGGTTTCCAGGGGACAGAATTTACACGTAGACTACAAAGACTTTTCATCTCTCTTTGGAGTAAGTGAGGATGATTAAGTGTGCAGATTTCATGGCGCCTAACAGCCTCATCCGTTGGCGTGTGTTTGTGACGCTCTGGCTGAGTTTATCTAGGTGTCTTGGAAATGATTGCACGGTCAGTCCGTTAGAAGCCCTTTGTGCCCCAGGGTCCCTGTTCCTAAAGTGCTACGGACACTCTCTCCTTAGGATTCATGAGTAGTGAAGGACTCTAAGCTGGGTTAGGACCAGAGTAAACCAGTTGGGCCTGGAGGTGTCACATTCTCTCTCTCTCTCCTGCCGGTGCGCCCCGCCCCCAGCTCTGCATTCTTTTGTTTCTCGTCCACCCTCCCCCGGGAGCCAGGCTGGGCCTGGAAAGGCAGAGGGTTAGAAGCTAATGACCTAAACCAGAACACGCTGGGAACAATTCGACAGAAGCGCCACCTGCGACGTTACGTTCTTAAACGGCTACCGCCTCGGCTTATTTGGTTTGGGATGAAAAGTGCATAACTGGGTATCCAGAGGGCAGTGGACCTGTGCGATCGTTTGAGGCACTTTTTTTATGTTGTTGGATCATAAATACCTGGCTGGCTGGCCTGGCTCCCACTTACATACTTAGCAGATGCGAGAAATAGGTCAAAGCTCTGCTGCCCGAGACCAGTGGGAATGAAATAAAATAGACAAAAACGAGTTCACAGTCCTAGCCCGATCTTGGTAGGGAGTTCAGATGCTGACCAATCTGGGTGAAGGTCAGCATAGATGATCACACCAGGCCAGACGATCTAACCAAGGACAAAAAGCTGCCCAGTCCCTTTCCTGTCTCCTGGGAGCAGCTTTTCCCTTTGTTCCTGAAGCGCTCACCTGGGTGGGCCGTGGTCTTCAAGCTCTTTCACTCAGCGCGCGCAGCTGGCCTCAGGACCCGGGCTGCGGTTGCCAGGGTGACGCGAGACGCGCGCGGAGCCGCAGCTGAAGGCGGGTGCGAGGCGCGAGTTGCAACGCCTCCTGCCCCCCTGTGCCCCCGCTGTGGCCGCGCGTTGCGGGCACGCGAGGGGAGTGGCTCCGCCTCGGGGAAAGCGCGGCTCGGGGACCGCTCAGGGCTCAGCCAGTGAGAGGCCGGGGGGAGTGGTGGAGGGAAGGCTCAGGCCGGCTACTTAGAGCTGCGCTAGCAGCTGGACCGGATCCTTCTGCCACCCCTCGCACTGGCGTTCAAGGCCCGCCGTAGCCGGGCGTTGTGGACGCCAGAGCGTCTACCCGATTGTATCATGGTGACGCCTTGTCCTGCCAGCCCGGCCAGCCCCGCTGCGGCAGCCGGAAGGCGGGACAACCATCAGAACCTCCGCGCCCCAGTGAAGAAGAGCAGACGCCCGCGCCTCCGGAGGAAGGAGCCACTGCGGCCGCTGAACGCGTGTTCGCTCCCGGGAGACTCCGGCGTCTGTGACCTTTTCGAGTCCCCCAGCTCTAGCTCGGACGGCGCGGACAGCCCTGTGGCGTCTGCGGCGCGGGACTGCAGCTCCTTACTCAGTCCTACCCAGCCCTTGACCGCTCTAGATCTCCAGACCTTCAGAGACTACGGTCAGAGCTGCTACGATTTTCGCAAGGCACAGGAGAGCCTTTTCCATCCGCGGGAGTCGCTGGCGCGACAGCCACAAGTGAGGCGGTTGACAAAGCCAGACCCCGGCCATAGCGCTTCACATCTCTCAGGCTCGCTTTCTCCTTTGCTGCTGTCTCCCTTCGCAGCGCCCTAGTCGTTGCAGCCCATTTTCTGTCATAAATAGGAGCAATGGGGATCTTAGAGCATTGGGCCACTGGCCTCACTCTAGATGGAGAAAAGTGGGGGGTGTGAATAGCTGAAGTCTTTGCTTTAGTTCCAGGGGGTAGAGGAGTTTATTAGAGTGCGGAAAAGTCCGAAAGTTTCTAGGTTAGAGCCCTAACTCCTAAGCTTGTTTGCACATCTACAAATGGACCCTTCCCCCACCCCTGATGCACGCCCTCCGTACAGTACTGAGCTCGAGCCCACGCGTTCCGAGACTCAGCCAGGCCCGCACTCCACGTGTTTTCCATTTTTCAGGGCATTTAGCCTTTTCCTCTCTACCTCCATTCGGGGAAACTCCCTGAATTATTGGTCCCTTGCTGCAGCACACTTCCTTTCTCCCTCCTGGCAGGTGACCGCACAATCCCGCTGTAAACTGCTCAGCTGGCTCCTGCCAGTCCACCGCCAATTCGGCCTCTCATTCGAGTCGCTGTGCCTGACGGTGAACACTCTGGACCGTTTCCTCCTTACCACCCCAGTAGCTGCAGACTGCTTCCAGCTGCTCGGGGTCACCTGTCTGCTCATCGCTTGCAAGCAGGTACCTCCACCAGGCGTAGGGTGGGATGTGTTTGGAGGCAACCTCTCCAGTCGTGCATGGTTCAGGGTTGGGGGCTAGACGCATCTAGGCAGATGCTCGCAGGTCTTTATACGCCATAGCCTTAACTTCGTATATTTTCACGCGGAGTAAAATAACCAGTCCTTTCAGACCTCGAAGAGACAGGCTGTAGCCCGCCTCCCACACAAAACTTTGTGGCATTTCTAAGTCTCTGGAAAACATGGCTTTTTCATTTTCATTCTCTCTCTCTCTCTCTCTCTCTCTCTCTCTCTCTCTCTCTCTCTCACACACACACACACACACACACACACACTTTTTTGAAGTTGGATTGGAGCTAGAGCTAGAGAAGCTGTACCAAAAGCAACCATGCGTGGCTTAAAGGTGGAGTCGTGGAAAGGTGAGGCTGCCTGGAGGTTCAAGTCCCAGTTTTCTCCCTGATTTAAGGTGGGGCGCGCTTGGGGTCCAGGAAACCTCCAGGCCGGAACCTAGAGTGCACTCTGTTGCAGGTAGAGGTGCACCCACCTCGCGTGAAACAGCTCCTAGCCCTGTGCGGTGGCGTTTTCTCCCGGCAACAGCTGTGCAACCTTGAGTGCATCGTGTTACACAAGCTGCGCTTCAGCTTGGGCGCACCCACCATCAACTTCTTCCTGGAGCACTTCACTCACGTTCGCGTGGAGGCGGGGCAGGTTGAGGTCACTGGAGCCCTGGAGGCTCAAACCCTGGCTCGGGGAGTGGCGGAGCTGAGCCTGGCTGATTATGCTTTCACCAACTACACACCTTCCCTGCTGGCCATCTGCTGCCTGGCGCTGGCTGATCGCATGCTGCAGCTCCCCCATCCGCTGGACCTTCGCCTGGGAGAGCACCCGGAGGCCGCACTGCAGGACTGTCTGGGCAAGCTGCAGATGCTGGTGTCCATCAACAGTGCCTCCCTGACTCACATACTGCCTCCCCGGATCTGGGAGAAGTGCAGCTTGCCCCAGAGTTAGAAGTAAAGGCACACCCTTGAGTTTCTTTTATTCCCGGGCCCTGGCTCTGTGCCTGCAGGAGAGTGTGCAGTATTAATCCAAAGTAGAAGCTCAGGACTCCTGCCCTGTAAATAGTGTACAGTAACGGATTGTTATTTATTTTGCAGTACACAAGGGTGGGGTGACAGTCCTGGCTTGTCTATATGCTGCTGTTATCGGGTCTGCCCTTCACAGGTGGTCAGTCAAGGTAGTCGCCAATTTCAGAGTCTGTCCTCACTCCCAATATTTTACTCTGTAGTTAGCAGCTCCGTGAAAACAATCTAGCAAGACTTTAGAAGCCACTGTTCCAGTAATCAGACAAGTCAAGTTTGCCTGTCTCTATCTTATCCCCCTCCAGCCTGGAGGCTGAGTCTCCCTCCTCCACACCAGTGGTCCAAGGAGTGTGAGACAGAGTTGGAAGTCATTGTAGTAGTCCCTTTTGTCCAGAAAGGCAGTGCCTGCCGCTTACTGATGTGGGTCTGGGAAGCTTTAGGGACCAGGTAGGCATGCTAGCAGTGGGTAGAGCAAGAGACACCCCCTGGTGCACCCCCAAGAGATGTTGGAAAAGAAACTTTTTGCATAATCCTATAGCTGTTGCAGCCTGGGCCATCTCTGCAGTTACACGCATGGTTCAGCTGACACTGCTGCATGAGCCCAGGTGAACAATGACGTGACAGTAATAAAGAATATACTGACTTACTTGCAACGTATACTGTGTGTTTAGCGTTTATTTCACTCTTTGACAATGCGATTAAAGCAGTCAGTCGCCTTCCACTTTCCAGATGTTAGGACCCAGGACTTAGAGGCAATCTGACCTATGAGTCCTACCCTTAGCCTCCTTGCTAAGCTTCTCCTGTTTGTTTTTGGGAAATCTTCTAAAGCCCCCTTTCTGTGGTCGGTACCTCATTAGTGCTCCTCGGCTCAGCAAGGCAGCACTGTTGTCTTTGCTTCTAGCCTTGCTACAGGACTCACTTTACGGATGGGATACTTGGTTGGGAAGTGGGAAGCTTCCTGGGCTGCTGGGGCTCTGTAATCACCCAGAGGGCCTGATCCTCAGCTCCGCCACCTGCAGCAAATTCATCAACTTCAGTGGATCTCGGGGTTTAAATATTGTTCCTGCAGTGGGGGTGGGGAGAATAGTGATTAAGCCAATTTGCCAGGAGACCTTGAGCCACTTCTTTCTAAAAATTGGGATAAGTGCACCCTTGCTTAGGGGTACAGTGTCACTACGCTGAGATGATCACATACGCCCCACTCCTGGCACAGAGAAGCCTCAAGCAGTGGTAGTCTGCACAGTGTTGGGAGAGATTATACAGGAAAACCAAACCTAATCAGGGTGAACATATGGTTCATTGTGTTGTGGAGGGTTTTTTTTTTTTTTGGTATGATTGAAAACTTATGTGTTGGGTAAGAAATCCCAGTTTGCGCCTCTGCATTTAGAATAAGTCAATGTCTGATGAATAAAATGCAAGGCCCCAAATTGTAGAGCCTCTGCACTCCTCCCCGACAGCTCTCTGGAAGCTGGGTCCTTTACTTGCATGGGCATCAGGCCGCTCGCTCCTCTCTGGGTAGAGCAGTCTCCTTGGGAGTGGAACAGCTGTTGTGTGATGGTACAGAGGGGGGTGAGGATCCAGTCACCTGTCTGACTCTTACCCATCCATCAGGGTCCTCAGGTGAGACAAGGAGGCCCTTAGGGTCTGGCCTCCATGGGAAGAAGCCACTTTGGGGGTTGTTAGCTTCACTAACATCTAACAGTCCAATTGCTTCTGACATGTCCATGTTGTCTCCTAAATTTTCCAGAACTAGGGAGCAGAGCCAGGAACACTCGGGAGGCAGAGGCAGGCAGATCTCTGTGAGTTCGAGACCAGCCTGGTCTACAGTACGAGTTTCAGGACAGCCAGGGCTATTACACAAAGAACCCTGTCCGGGGAGTGGGGAGAGGGGGGGACCCAGAACAAAAGCAAACAACCAAAAGAAAACCACCCCCCCACACACACATGCACAAAACCCTAATTTGTCTAAGCACTAGCCACTGGGCATGACTTCTCTTCCCAACTCTGCTGGGGTAGGTGTTACTGCTGCTTTTTTTTTTTTTTTTTTTTTTTTTTTTTTTTTTTGGTTTTTTTGAGACAGGGTTTCTCTGTGGCTTTGGAGCCTGTCCTGGAACTAGCTCTGTAGACCAGGCTGGTCTCGAACTCACAGAGATCCGCCTGCCTCTGCCTCCCAAATGCTGGGATTAAAGGCGTGCGCCACCACTGTCCAGCTATTGCTGCTTTTCTTTTTTATTTATTCATTTATTATGTATACAATATTCTGTCTGTGTGTATGTCTGCAGGCCAGAAGAGGGCACCAGACCTCATTACAGATGGTTGTGAGCCACCATGTGGTTGCCGGGAATTGAACTCAGGACCTTTGGAAGAGCAGGCAATGCTCTTAACCTCTGAGCCATCTCTCCAGCTCCTATTGCTGCTTTTCTTAAAGGCAGATCTGGTCTGGTGGGGTCTAACCTCCATCCTTGTGTATTTTCACACCAAAGCCAGTGTTTGCTCCCTGCCCCCTCCCAACCCTTCATCTCAGACGCACACCTCATTTCAGTTCCTATAAAAAGATATTTTAAAATTCACTCACCATTATGCACCCCTCTTGGGAATATCTTGGTTCTTAATTCAGCTAATGGGTGCAAATAAAAGGTCCTTCCCACCGTGGTGGTGCACGCCTTTAATCCTGCCACTAGGGAGGCAGAGGGAGGCAGAGACAGGCGGATCTCTGTGAGTTCGAGACCAGCCTGGTCTACAGAGCTAGTTCCAGGCCAGAGCAAGTTCCAGGACAAGCTCCAAAAAGACACAGAGAAACCCTGTCTCAAAATACAAAACAAAACAAAACAAAGGTCCTTCCCTTGTGTTATTAGATGTAAGGCAAGAACAAGGTGGCCAGCAGAAAGGTATGCAGGTTTCTATTTCTGATGCTTGTTTACATTGAATTGATCTGGGTGGTCCTGGAAAAGGTCCCCTCACCCAAAGATGCTCCATTCTGAGAGAGGTCTCTTTGTAGTAGACTCAAAATCTGGAAGATGCTTCTTTCAGGGAGAGAGGGGGCTGACTTGAAGAGAGATCTGTGTAACTGCAGGGGGAAGCCAGCTGTAAAGAGGACAGCCAAATGCTAGGACAGCCAGCTGAGTCCACCAGGGTTTTAGGGGATTTGGAAATGTCCACAGTAGGGATTTTCAGAAACTGAAGTAAATGTCACCCCCCCCCTTTTCTTTTTTTCCTGAGGCAGCCTTTTAGCTCAGGTTGGCCTATGAAACAGTGTGTAGCCCAAGAACTCTTGAGTAAGTTTGAACTTATGG
>NC_022021.1:59139206-59148534 GCF_000317375.1 Microtus ochrogaster
GGAGAGTTCTTGACAGTAGGCAAGAATGAAAGACCAAATGAAAGCCATACCCCAAAATCTAGAATGTTGTTCAGATTTGAGGGCCGTTTCTGTAATTTGGAGGCTGGCCTGAGAAGGCCCTTTTATTTCCCCACTAGAACCTTCTGGGAAAATTTCAGAATTCTGCTTTGGCGATTGTCACTCCACACTTTGTGAACCTTGTGTCTGGGGTGGTAAGAAAAAACAAAGAATCATTAACTTTCACATCCCTGCTGCCCATAAATTGGAAAGTTAGGAACCGGTGGCGCCGGCCCTCCCTTCCCTCAATCCTCCCAATCCCACCTTCGCCTGGCACAGCCAGGATGCTGTGGCGCCAAAGGGCGCTCGCGGGTCGGGCCCCGCGCTCGCAACTCCCGGGGGAAGCCGCGTTGCCAGGTTGGTTAACGCCTCCGCCCGTGCGCAGATTGTCCCGGGCTGAAGGCGCCACCTCTGGCGCTCAGGCGCGAGCCGCCCCTCCCGCGCAGCTCTTCTCCTCCAGGCCCTCCCTTCGCTCCTTCCACGCGCCGTTGCCCATCTCTGGCACCAACAGGTGCAGTAGCGCTGGGTGTGGGTCACCATCCCAGGATGCAGGCGTGCGAGGGCAGCGCAGCCGGACGCCGGGCCTTCGACAGCATCTGCCCCAATACGATGCTGGATCTGTCGCGGCGGCCACTCGGCAAGCCCGGGAAGCCAGAGAGGAAGGTGGGGATGCTCGCTGTGGTCTTGGCTCTGGCAGAGTCTGTCAGCCCAACGCCCCGACAGCTGACCTGAGCTTCCCGTTTCTGTGCCCGGCTAGTTCGTTCCTCCGTGGAAGTCCTTCTCCGGATGCGGCGGCGACAGCCCAGTGTCGGTGTACGAGGATCC
Organism: Microtus ochrogaster; assembly: GCF_000317375.1. Lineage (NCBI taxonomy): Eukaryota > Metazoa > Chordata > Mammalia > Rodentia > Cricetidae > Microtus > Microtus ochrogaster. Next base: position 59,140,089 of record NC_022021.1, read on the forward strand.
CCCTGACGCAGAGCCCGCTGCACTGCCAGGTGAGCCCCGAGGCACCTGCACGATCCCTCGATACCCTCGATTATGCCGGGTGGGTGCGGCACACGCGATCCGCAGCCCCTCTTTCCCCGGGCTCTGAGGTCCTGGTTGAGGGTCCTGGTGGCGACCTGGCAGAGAGGCTTAGGGTTCGTTGGGTGCGTGTTTCCCGATCTTCCCACGCAGCCCTCACCACCATAGACCTGCAGGACCTCGCAGACTGCACCTCGCTACTTGGCACCGAAGCGCCATCTAGTGCTGATTCTTCCGCCTCGCAGGTACTCTTTCCCTTGTTTGGCTCTTGGCCCCTTACAGATCCAAACGCAAAACTGGTGGGTTTACTTTCCTCTAAGGCCTCAAGATGGCCTGGGGAGCACAGGCACACTCAGCATATTGTGGGTAGTCAAGCATCCTAGATCCCAATTTTCTCTTCCCCCCTAGTATGTTATTAAGTTCTCATTTTCGGGACTGGTCTGGCCAACTTTTACTACAGGGCACTTTGTTATTCTACTGAACAAGGCAATTCGGAGCTGGTGGTGTGAGGAACCACGTGAATGGGCACAAGCTCACAGGATAACTATTTTGTTTGTCACCCACTTCCGGTCTCTCAGGAAACATTTATATTTCGTAGGTACCAAAGGACCATCAAAGTCACGGGGTGGGGGGGGGACGACGACGACGACAAAGGTCTCTTAAGCGAACTGATGGAAACCATTCTGTCTGCAGAGACGGACACTCAGCAGCTGGCCACTTTAAAAGTTTTTTTCTACTCCTCTGTTGGAGCCCACAAGACTCTACAGTGACTGCACAGCGTCATGACAGACCAATAGGCAGATCCATGGGAAGTGTAAACGTCCATGTCCTCATGGAATAACCCATTTTGCAGGGTTGAAGGAACACTTGCCTTTTGGAAGAGTCACTGTCATACCTGCGGAAATCTTGGGAAGCCATGACTCTTCCCTTCAAAATAGGATTCATTACCTAAACACCTCAACAGTGTGACTTCTGCACAGGCAACGGAGTGACTTTGCTCCATTCCCCAACACCATGAGGCCTTGGAGCGATGACATTCACTCTTTGTTCTAGCAGTCAAATTTACAGAGTCAACCCTACAAAATTATCTGCTAACAGACCACATACACATAGAAATTTCTATAGAAGACAGCACTGAGCAGGAAGGCAGCATGCCCCACCTTTGCTAACAAACAAATCTGGGCGTCCCCAAAGCTGGTTATCACAAGAAATTAGATGAGGAGAACGGGGGAATCCAGGATTCAGGGATGTTTAGTAACTTTCTTCCTCTTCAAAGTTGTCTCTTTCCTGGGTCGGGCCACCTGTTTCGGAGTACTGCTTTTTTTGTGACTTTATCAGAAATTATCACATATTATCAATGTCCTTGCCTATGGAATTTTCCAACTATGTCTGTAAAAACTACAAACATCACGGAGATCAGCCTGTACTCTTCTCCTCTTCCTCCTCCTTTTCCTCTTCTCCTCCTCCTCCTCTTCTTCCTCTTCTCCTCCTCTTCTTCCTCTTCTCCTCCTCTTCTTCCTCTTCTCCTCCTCCTCCTCCTCTTCCTCTTCTCCTCCTCCTCCTCTTTCTCCTCTTCTCCTCCTCCTCCTCTTCTTCCTCTTCTCCTCCTCCTCCTCTTCCTCCTCTTCTCCTCCTCCTTGCTACTTCTTCCCCTTATTCTCCTTCTCTTTATTCTTCCTCTCCTCCACGTCCCCTTCACTTTACTTTCCCCCCTTATGCGAAAACTACAGAAGATGCAGACCTGATGCTCAAATGAAGAAGTTCTGACCCAGAGTCCTCAGTGTCCAGCAGCTGCTGAGGTCATCTGTCCTCTTTTGTCCATAAGGGAGTCTGGCACTTGAAAATAGGGCCAGAGAGAAGGTTAGAATCGGAGTTTGTTTCAATTTCCCAAAATATATGACTAGGAAAGAAGGGCTTCCGGGAGAACAAAATGATCGATACAAAGATAAGACTCAATAGTGGAATTAGTAGGCATTTCCGGTGTGCGTCTGGGATGGATCCCCTCACACTAGCATCCAAGAAAGTCCTTTCCCCTTTCAAACTCTGGCCTCCAAGGAAGCAGGGATTCCCAAGAAGACAGACAATGATGTGGCCATGCCAGGATGGTCACTAGGCATTAGGTAATCCTTCTTCTCCAGGATTCTCTCTCAGAGGAAGCGGAGAAAGCATTCTGTGGAGCCTGCCTGCTTTCCACACTGGTGGGAGGGTTAACTGAGAGATTACGGAAATAGGAAAATGTCATTGACTTGAAATGCCCATCCCTTAAGAGACTGGGAAGATGCCTGGACCTCTACCTTCTTACCATTTTCCTTCTCTCTCAGGCACCTGGGAACCCTGGTCAGGCAACATGTATCCCACCATAGGTGAAAAGCCAACTCCAACAACTTTTAGAGAAACTGAAAACAAAACAAAACAAAACAAAACAACAACCCATCAACAGCAACAGCACACACACACACTAACAACAGCAACAACAACAACACACACATGACACCATAGCTGCTGCAGTCTCCTGAACAGACACCTTTCATAGTATCCCTGACCCCATTGGTCACAGCCCCACCCTTCCCTTTCCTTTACCTGTGAGGTGGTTAGCACTTTAGGCCTAGACTTTGGAAGCCTTGGTGCCTGTCCTGGTGTTAATGCCAAGCTTTCGGCTCTTAGGAAGGTAAGGGTGGGGGTGGTTTAAGTAGGAATTGCAATTCCATGGGTGCACAAAGAATATCAAAAGGAGTCAGCATGGCTGCCTGATGACCCACCTGTGAGGAAGCTCAGGTAGGCTGTTCAAAACCCAGCTGGACTGGCGGGTGGTATTTGAGACTTGCAAGAGCAATGCTCACGCTTGCCAGCCCAAGGTAAACCTACTGCTCTATGGGTGAGGTGAAGCTTATTATTATTATTTTTTTTTTTTGTGAACCAAAGTACATGCAGACTAGCCTTAGAAGCTGCAAGGATGTCTGTCTGTTTAGAGGTGTTCTCCGAAGCCCAGACTCAGTGTTGACTGGCTCACACCATTGCTTTGTTTTAGAACCCTTCCTTGCAAACCGAAGACGATTTCAGCCTGCAGAATTTCAGAGACACTGTGGATGATCTCATTGCAGGCAAGTGTAGTCTCCTTGCAGTTAAATGACAGAAGGGATGTCACCTACTAAAACCATACACTTCAGATTGTGTCGTGGTGAAGGTGGTCAGCCTGGCCACCTGACACTGGCCAGCCTCTCTTTCACCAGGGGATTGGACTCTCCCTAACTGAGGATATCTTTACCCTAAAATGGGGAAATTATGTCACGTGGTCTTTAGGCTATGGGTTTTTCAGTGTAGGTTCTGGAAATGAGGTACCCATTCTGTGATGCCGTGGGACAGAAGTTAAATGACAAGTGTCTACAGAGAAACAAAACCTTGTATGCTTCCCAGGCCCTAGGAGGTTTGCCTGAGTTCCTTCAGATTAGCTCAACAGGTGCTTATGAAAAACACAGTGAGTAAGACCAGGAATCATAGACTTTGCCTTATGAAGAAAAACTCATACAATCCAAATGTCTGGGAAGCATTTTGCCCCCGTGGCTAGTTAGGCACAATCTGGAGGCAGCCAATTCATCTTTTGCTTTCTCCCAGATTCATCCTCTTTGATGTCACCTCCCCTGACCGACGGTGACTTTCCCTTTTCCCCATGCGATGTTTCATCTTTCGGGTCCTGCCTCTCGCCATCGCTGGACCCACCTGCTTTGGGGTCTCCACAGCTGCCCCCACCACCCTGTGCTCCAGACCTGCCGCCACCGCCAACCGAGCAGTACTGGAAGGAGGTGGCCGACCAGAACCAGAGGGCACTGGGGACAGCTCTCATAGAGAATAACCAAGTGAGGACACCGGTGGTTAGGAATCTTGGGGTGCGGTCAGGGCCTAGTACAGAGCACAAGTTGGGAACTGTGAAGGTTGGCGCGCGCTTCTGTAGACCCAGGGGTTCTAATAGCCAGTACTGTTCAACTGGCCCAAACTGATTCTGAACTCACTAAATCGAGATGATCGCGCCCACCAGACATTCTTCTCTCTCTCTCTCTCTCTCTCTCTCTCTCTCTCTCTCTCTCTCTCTCTCTCTCCCTCCCTCCCTCCTTCTCTCTCCTTCGGTTTCCTTTTCTTCCCCATGCCCTTTCTTTTTTTTTTGGAAAACAGGATCTCCTGTAGCCCAGGCTGGCCTCTAACTCCCTATGTAGCAGAGGATGACCTTGGTTGAACTCCTCATTCTCCAGACACGCATCACCATTTCTGGTTTATGGGATTCTGGGTATCTAACCCAGGGCTCCATGCATAAATACTCCACCAAACAGTGCTACACTCCCAGCCCTTTTTATCTTGAGCTTGCCATGCAACACACACAGGCTTGCCTAGAACGCTGATCCTCCTGCCTCAGTTTCTCCTAGTGCCAGGATTACAGGTGTGCACCACTGCCCTGGATTCCCGTCAGATTGGTAATAGTGCTACAATATTGATAGAAGTTTTCTATGTGCCTGACTCTGTGTTTACCAACTTATTTTCCTCTCTCATTTTATACAACACAGAAGCTAGACAATCCCACTAGCCCCATTTTTATAGATAAATAAATTGAGACATGAGGCGGTTGAACTTCACAGGGAGCACCTAGAAGGGCTTGTTGTCCAAATCAATACTCTTGACTACCACCGAAGAACACATTAACGTTTAACTGAGATATGGTTTATCACACAACTATTTTGTTTTTAAAAAAAAGTCAAATAATTGGCTATTGTCAGAAGAACAAAGGTCCGTGGGTCCTCGGTCCGATGAGATGTCAGGTCTGAGTTCAATTCCTGAAGAGTGGACCCAGCATTGTGGCCTCTCTGATGTTAGATGTCCTACTGCAGCTGCACGTGACACTGACGCAGAAGCAGGAGGAGATCGCCTCACTCAGGGAGAGAAACGTGCAGTTGAAAGAACTCGCCAGCCGGACCCGGCACCTGGCCTCAGTGCTGGACGTGAGTGGACAGGCGTGTGGGACACCGTCGGAAGTGTAGCAGCGGCGCCTGTGATGGGGCCCCCGGTGTCCCTTGTGTAGCGCGCCCGGGGCTCTTTCTGTTCACTCAGCTCCAGGCGAGTCCTACTGGCTCTTCAATCTTTTACAGAAGCTGATGATCACGCAGTCCTCACCAGAGCCCTTCCAGATCAAGGCGACGACGAAAAGGAGCCTGGAGGAGCTGCTCTGTGCGGCGGGCCAAGCAGGACAGGGTTGCTCGGAAGTGGACGCCATCCTTAGGGACATCTCCCAGCGCTGCGATGAAGCCCTGCAGAACCGCGACCCCAAGCGACCTCGGCTGCAACAAGAGCCAGGGAGCAACAACTGCAACTCAAGGAACCTGCATGGTGCCTTCCGAGGGATGCGCACCGACTGCAGCACCAGCTCGGTGAACCTGAGCCACAGTGAGCTGGAGGAAGGCGGCTCCTTCAGCACGCCCATCCGCAGCCACAGTACCATCCGGACTCTGGCCTTCCCCCAGGGCAAAGCCTTCACCATCCGGACAGTCACCGGTGGTTACAAATTCCGCTGGGTCCCCAGCTGAGAAGGGATGTGGTTTCCCCTAAAACACTGCCCTGTGACCAGACGGAAGCTTCTACAAGCCAGTCAGTGGTTTTCAGAATTCTCTGCAATGCCATTCGGAAATGCGAGAATGCCATTCTGAAATGCGAGAATGCCATTCTGAAACTTAATATTTTTTTTTCAAGAACAAAAATGGTCCTGAAATGTTAACACCTGCGCTCTAAAAAGCTCTGCTCCGGAGCACGGTGTATTGCTCACCTCTTCGCGGTGAAAGTGTGTAAGTGTGTGTATACACATGCACACGTGTTACACACACATCATAGTCCAACTTAGAAGTATTTATTTTCTAGCGCTTTGAGTTTGTTTGAGCCAGACTTCACCTGGCCCAGGCTGACCTCAGGCTTGCCATTATGATGGCTTCGAACTGTGGGCCCTTCTGCTTCCACCTCCTGCGTGCTGGGATTACAGGTGTTCGCCACCACACTTAGCTGGCTTTAGCTGCGTTTTAAAGTCATGGGTGCTCCAGATTTATAAGAAGGGAGAATAGTGCAAAGAAATTATTTTTTTTCCACCAAAGGGGCTTTCTTGGACTCATCCGATCCCCAGTCACTTCAGGATTCTAGACCCAGAAGCCTGGTATCTGTGTGAGGGTTTCAACACATTGCACTCAGTTTCCCTCAGTCTTTAGAGCACAACTAACTGTGTCACTATTGAAAAATTTATTTCAGTTGGAAAAAAAAAAACAGGCAAGGTTACACAATTAGTTAAATGCTGATGCAGAACAGGCGCTAAGTCCATTTGCTTAAAGTCACTCCCCATAATTCGGGAAGATGTGTAGCAGGAGGGCTGGAGAAATGACTCACAGTTAAAAGAGTGCTGGCTGCTCTAGCAGAGGTCTAGAGTTCAGTTCCCAGAATTCATTTTGGTGGCTCACAACTACCCGGGAGCTCCAGTCCTGAGGGTCTGACATCCTTTTCTGGCATTTGTGGGCGTCTGCAAACTTCTAGACACACACATACACACTTACACACACAGATGTACAAACACATGTACAAACACATACATACATAGACACAGAGATATGCAAAGACATGTACACACACATATATACATAGAAACAGAGATATGTAAACACATGTTCACACACACACAGAGTCATATAAATCTCTACCTTTTGTGGGCACCTGAACACTCCTGGGACACACACTCACAAACACACACAGAGGGAGAGAGGGAGAGGGAAGGGGGGAGGGAGGAAGGGAGAAAGAATTCTTTTTAAGAAAATTATGGCAGTGTCTCCATGCATTCAACTTTATCAGTGCAAAGAAATCAGAACAACTGCAGCCAAACCACACTTAGCTGAGAAAGGCCAGTTGTTTTAACAAATGACATACACTGTACAAACTGGACCACTCATCACGCTCTGCGTTTCGTGCTGTGTCTTCTAAGCAGAATTTAGTGAACGTTGATTCTCACTTCCTATTGTCTGCAGTTCCTTTCCCCACACTCGGTTCTGGAAATGGCATGAATGGCGTATGTTACATGCGATCCGTCTCTGTCTGCACAGTTCTCCCTCTGCGGGTCCCCCGCCCCCTGGTCAGCTTGGGCAAGCCTCCAGACACATTGCACCACAGTGCACAGCTGGCTCTTCAGTCTGAGTGGACATACCAGGTAGCAGGTGGGTTGGTTAAGGTGGCAGGACCTGCTCCTCCAGTTTGTCGTGGGTACTGGTATCTGTATTTAAATAGTCATTTAGAAACAAAAAAAATTGATAAAATAGACCATGTTTCCTTATATTTTGTCTAACAAATGAACTGAAAAAGTGGGTTGTTCAGATTTTTTTCCCCATAGGCTCAAATACACAGTTACCACAGGTCAGGATCATAAGAAACAACAATGAAATCAGAAAAACAAAATAAACAAATAAAATTTTTTAAGCCTGTCATGATAAACAATGACCCTCCCACTCTTTGCTTCTCATACTGAGTTACCTTCAATGATCACATACTGTAAAATATGTTTGGTTTCTTGTATGCCTAACAAAATAAAATGGATTTCTTTTCTATCATGTATCTAGATTTTAAATAACCACACTGCTATTGTCTGTCATTTTGCAGTTCCGCAATCACCGTGCTAGTGACCAGCAGCTCTGTCATCTATTATTTTTAAAATATATATAGGGGGACAGAGTGGGGAAAACTAATCCTGGGAGAAAGGAGGTGGAGTTAGGGGAAGCCATGGTGCTGCTACTGGAGATAGACTGGAAATTTGCTGGTAGGGCCACGACCTCGTGGTGATACACAGACTAATGGAGATGGGTTAAATTAATATGAAAGAGTTAACCAATAAGAAGCTAGAGCTGATGGGTCAAGCAGTAATGTAAATAAAACAGTTTCTGTGTGATTATTTCGGTTCTGGGTGGCCGGGATGAACAAGCAGCACCCTGAAACACACACACACACACACACACACACACACACACACACACACACACACACGAGACAGAGAAATCCAGATTCTGCAACTGATGAAAAATATATAATCTGTGTCTTTCTGGGTCTGGCTTATTTTGCTTAATATAATAATCTCCAGTTCTAGCTGTTTCCCTGCAAAAGTCATGAAATAATTTTTTATGGCTGAGTAAAATTCCATTGTGTATTTGTTCTAGATTTTCTTTCTTCATATATTGATTCCTGGGCTGGTTTCATTTTCTGACCATTATGTAACAATAAACATGGATGTGCAAATGTCCTCAGTATATATCCCAATGCTATAGCGGGGTCATATGGTAGTTCCATTTTAATTTGTATGTGTGTGCATGGTGAGTGGGGTGTGTGTGTGTGT
>NC_022021.1:59149954-59171262 GCF_000317375.1 Microtus ochrogaster
GGCACCAGACCTCATTACAGATGGTTGTGAGCCACCATGTGGTTGCTGGGAATTGAACTTAGGACCTTTGGAAGAGCAGGCAACGCTCTTAACCGCTGAGCCATTTCTCCAGCCCCTGTACTACATTTTCTTTGTTCATTCTTTGGTTGAGGGGCATCTAGATTGTTTTCAGGTTCTGGCTGTTACTAATAATGCTTCTATGAACATAGTTGAGCAAATGTCCTTATAGTATGATTGAGCATCCTTTGGGTCTATGCTAAATATTGGTATTACTGGATCTTGAAGTAGTTTGATTTCCTATTTTCTGAGAAGCTGCCATATTGATTTCTAAAATGGCTGTACAAGTTTGCATTCCCATCAGCAATGGAGGAGTGTTCCCCTTACTCTGCATCCTCTCCAGCATAAGCTATCATTGGTATTTTTGATCTTAGCCATTCTGACAGGAGTAAGATGGAGTCTCAGAGTTGTTTTGATTTACATTTCTCTGATGACTAAGAATGTTGAGCATTTCTTTAAGTGTCTTTTGGTCATTTGAGATTCTTCTGTTGAGAATTCTCTGTTTAGATATGTACCCCATTTTTATATTTAATTATTTGGTATTTTGGTGTCTAGTTTCTTGAGTACTTTATATATTCTGAAGATCAGTCCTCTGGTGTGGGATTGGTGAAGATCTTTTCCCATTCTGTAGGCTGTCATTTTGTCTTATTGACTGTGTCCTTTGCTTTACAGAAGATTCTCAGTTTCAGGAGGTCCCATTTATTAATTGTTGCTATCAGTGTCTGTGCTATTGGTGTTATATTTAGGAAGTGGTCTCCTGTGCTCATGCATTGAAGGCTACTTCCCACTTTCTCTTCTTTGAGATTTAGTGTGGCTGGATTTACATTGAGGTCTTTGATCCATTTGGACTTGAGTTTTGTGCATGGGGATAGATATGAATCTATTTGCGTTCTTGTACATGTTGATATCCAGTTATGCTACCTTTCTTTTTTCCATTGTATAATTTTAGTTTCTTTGTCAAAATCAGGTGTTTGTAGGTGTGTGGATTAATATCCGGGTCTTTGATTCGATTCCATTGTTTCACTTGTTTGTTTTTATGCCAATACCATGCTGTTTTCATTATTGTAGCTCTGTAATAGAGCTTGATGTCAGGGATGGTGATGCCTCCCGAAGTTCTGTTATTGTGCAGCATTGTTTTGGCTATCCTTGTTTTTTTTTTGTTTGTATGTTTTTCCATATGAAGTTGAGTATTGTTTGCTGTGGGACAATGGTCTTGTACCCTGTAAATATTTGTCACTTGTATTGGTTTAGTAAAATGCTGACTGGCCAGTAGCCAGGCAGTAAGTATAGGTGAGGTAACCAGGCAGGAAATATAGATGAGGCAAACAGAACAGGAGAATTCTGGGAAGAGGAAAGGCTGAGTCCACAGTTGTCACCCAGACACAGAGGAAGTAAGATGAGAATGCCTCGCTGATTAAAGGAACCAAGCCACATGACTTACACAGACAAGAATTATGGGTCACTTTAAGATATAAGAGTCAGTATGAAGCCTGAGTTAATAGGCCAACCAGTTTATAATGAATGTAAACCTCTGTGTATTTCTTTGGGACTGAATGGCTTCAGGACTGGGAAGGATAGAAATGTCTGTCAACAATTGTTCTTTCAAGGTCTGTGAACAGTTAAGTTGTGTTGGAATTTTGATGGGGATTGCACTGAATCTGTAGATGGCATTGGGTAGGATTGCCATTTTTTAAAATGTAGATCCTATCTATCCAAGAGCATGGGTGATCTTTCCATTTTCTGATATCTTCTTCAATTTCTTTCTTCAGAGACCTAAAAATCTTGTCATACAGGTCTTTCATTTCTTTGGTTAGTATCACCCCAATATATTTTATGTTATTTGTGGCTATTGTGAATGGTGATATTTCTCTGATTTCTTTCTCAGCTGCTTTATCATTCATACAGGAGGGCTACTGATTTTTTTGAGTTGATCTTATATCCTGCCACATTACTGAAGGTGTTTATCAGTTGTAAGAGTTCACTTGTAGAATTTTGGGGTCGCTTATGTATACTATCATATCACCTGCAAACCGCAAAAGTTTGACTTCTTCCCTTCCAATTTATATCCCCTTGATTTCCTTTTGTTGTCTAATTGCTCTAGATAGAACATTGTACTATATTGAGTAGATATGGAGAGAGTGGACAGCCTTGTCTTGCTCCTGATTTTAGTGGAATCGCTTTGTGTTTCTCTCCATTTAATTTGATGTTGGCTGCTGGCTTGCTGTATATTGTTATCAGATGCTTTTTCAATATCTAGTGAGATGATCGTATTGTTTTTTCTTTCAATCATTTATATGGTAGGTTATATTGATAGATTTTTTTGTATGTTGAACCATCTCTGTATCTCTGGGATGAAGCCAACTTGATCATGGTAGATGATTTTTTTTGATGTGTTCTTGGATTCAGTTTGCCAGTACTTTATTGAGTATTTTTTGCATCAATGTTCATGAGGGAGATTGATCTATAATTCTCTTTTTGATCAAATCTTTGTGTGGTTTTGGTATCAGGGTAGCTGTAGCCTCATAAAAAGAGTTTGGTAATGTCCCTTCTGTTTCTATTGTGTGAAACAATTTGAGGAGTATAGGTATTAGCTCTTTTTTGAAATTCTGGTAGAATTCTGCACCGAAACTACCTGGCCCTGGGCTTTTTTTTTTTTTTTTTTTAGGAGATGGCTTCTATTTCTTTACAGGTTATAGGTCTATTTAAATTGTTTATTTGGTCTAGATTTAATTTTGGTATTTGGTACCTATCAAGAAAACTGTCCATTTCTTTTACATTTTCCAATTTTGTGGAGCTCAGGTTTTCGAAGTAGGACTTAATGATTCTCTGGATTTCCTCAGTTTCTGTTGTTACGTCCACCTTTTCATTTCTGATTTTATTAATTTGGATGTTCACCTTCTGCCTGTTGGTTAGTTTGGATAAGGGTTTGTCTATCTTGTTGGTTTTCTCAAAGAAGCAGCTCTTTGTTTCATTGAGTCTTTCTATGGTTTTCTTGGTTTCTATTTTATTGACTTCAGACCTCAGTTTGAATATTTCCTGTATTCTACTCCTCCTGGGTTAGTCTGTTTCATTTTGTTCTAGAGCTTTCATATGTGCTGTTAAGCCACTAGTATGAGATTTTTCCACCTTTTTTTTTATGTAGGCACTTAGTTCTATGTGCATTCATTTTCATTGAATTCTAGGAAGTCTTTAATTTCTTTATTTCTTCCTTGACCCAGGGGTGATTGGATTGAGCACTGTTCAATTTCCATGAGTTTGTAGGCTTTCTGAAATTAGTGTTGCTGTTGAATTCTAGCTTTGAGTTATGGTGATCTGGTAAGATACAGGGGGCTATTTCAACTTTTTTTTGTATCTGTTGAGGTTTACTTTGTAATCAAGTATGAGGTCAATTTTAGAGAAGATTCCATGAGGTATTGAGAAGAAGTTATATTCTTTTGTGTTTGGGTGAAATGTTCTATAGATGTCTTTAAGTCCATTTGAGTCATGGCATTTGTTAGTTCTCTTATTCCGCTGTTAAGATTCTGTCTGGTTGACCTGTCCATTGGTGAGAGTGGTATGTTGAAGTCTCCTACTATTAGTGTGTGAGATTTGATGGGCAATTTAAGTTTTAGTAGTTTTTTTTTTAACACGTGTGGGTGCTCTTGTATTTGGGGCGTAGATGTTTAGGACTGAGACTTCAACTTGATGGATTTTTTTTCTGTGATGAGCATAAAGTGTCCTTCTCCATCTCTTCTGATTGATTTTAATTTGAAGTCTATTTTGTTTGATATTAGTATAGCTACACTCACCTGTTTTTTAGGTCCATTTGATTGGAAAACCTTTTCCCAACCCTTTACTCTGAGGTAATGTTTGTCTTTGAGGTTGTGGTATGTTTCTTGTATGCAACAGAAGGATGGATCCTATTTTCATATCCATTTTTTTAGCCTGTGTCTTTTTAATAGGTGAATTGAGTCCATTAATACTGAGATATTAATGACCAGTGATTGTTAATTCCTGTCATTTTTCAGTGGCAATGTTTATGTGTTTCCCTTCTTTGGGGTTTGTTGGTATGAGGTTATTTGTTGCCTGTGTTTTTGTGGATGCAGTTAGCTTCCTTAGGTTGGAGTTTTCCTTCTAGTAAATTCTGTAAGGCTGGGCTTATGAATAGGTATTGTTTAAATCTGGTTTTGTCATGGAATATCTTGTTTTCTACATAGATGGTGACTGAAAGCTTTGCTGGATATAGTAGTCTTGCTCTCTTAGTGTCTGCAGCATCTCTATCCAGGACCTTCTGGCTTTCATTGTTTCCATTGAGAAGTTGTATGTAATTCTGATAGGTCTGCGTTTATGTGTTACTTGACATTTTTCCTTTGCAGCTCTTCATATTCTTTATTTTGTATGTTTAGTATTTTGATTAGTAAATGGTGAGGGGACTTTTTTTGGTTCAGTTTATTTGGTGTTTTGTATGCTTCTTGTACCTTCATAGGCAAGTCCTTTTTTAGATAGGAAAAGTTTTCTTCTATGATTTTGTTGACTATATTTTCTGTGCCTTTGAGCTGAAGTTCTTCTCCTTTATCCCTATTATTCTTAGGTTTGGTCTTCTAACGGTGTATCCTATTTCCTGGATATTTTGTGTTAAGGATTTGTTGTATTTAATATTTACTTTGGCTAATGAATCTATTTATTCTATCATATCTTCAATGCCTTATATTCTTTCTTCCATCTCTTGTATTCTATTGATTATGCTTGCACCTGTAGTTTCTTTTTATTTACCCATATTTTTCATTTCCAGAATTCACTTGGTTTGTGTTTTCTTTGTTGCCTCTATTTCAGTTTTCAAGTCTTGAACTGTTTGCTTCACTTGTTATTGGTTTTTCCTTGGTTTTCTTTAAGAGATTTATTGATTTCTTCCATTTTTTTTCTTTTTCTCCATTTCTTTTAGGGAATTTCTCTTTTCTTCTTTAAGGGTTTCTATCATCTTTAGAAAGTGATATTTTATGTTGTTTTCTTCTGCTTCTTCTGGGTTAGGATGATCAGGTCTTCCTGTTGTATGACCACTAGGTTCTGGTGCTACTTTGTTGCTTTTTAGGTTGTTGAATGAATTCTTGCATTGGCATCTACCCATCTCTTCTTCCAATTGGTGCTGCCAGTGTCTTTGCCTCTTTGTCCAATCCTTACAGTCAGTGTCTGTGTCTCCGGGATCCTCTCTCGGACAGATTGTTGCAGTTTCTGTCTGTGTCTTAGTGAGCTGCTCTTGGTCCACTCTGTGTAATTGCTGTCTGTGTGTCAGAGATTCTCTGTGGTCACTGGGGATGGGTGGGTTTGGGGGCAGAGTGGACTTGTAGTTTACAGGGTCTAATTGATAAGGGGTGTGTGGAAGCAGCTTTCTGCCTGTAGGCTTTTTGTCTGAGTCAGGAGGGAAGGGGCCTGGGATTTTGTCCTGGTACCAAGGGCCTAGAGATTGGGGTGTTCAGCTGGTCACTCACCTTTTCGTCTGATCTGTGCTATCACAGACGGTGTGTGTCAGAGATCCCAGTATTTTTAAAGAAAGTATAAGAGAAATTAACACTCAATAAGAATTCTCAGGATAGTTATTGGGTCCTCTGAAGATTAGTTGGATTTTAATCCTAGGTAGCTGCCTTTGAACTGTGGGACTGTGGGAATGGAATTTAATCTGTGACTCTTGCTGAACTGGGTCATACAGACACTGTGACACTCAGTCTCACAGGCTTTATGCACATCTGTGTGATAATGAGTCCACGTACACACTCATGTAGAGCTGAAGACAGATAAAGCAGGTCCCTGTAGAGTGTTTAACAGTTCTGAAGCACCGTGGAGTTTCCACTCCTCAGTGAGCAAATGTTTTTTGGCACTGGGTGTTGTTTCTGCACCTTTCCTCTGTTAGTGCTGAGGGTTTATCACCACGTTAATTCTTTCATGTATTTTCTGCTAAAGTGTCAAAAAATAGTACTGAAAAATGTGAAAGCATTCAAATCCCTTTCTTCTGGTAAATGTTTGAATAGATATATTTATCCTGAGCTGAACATTGCACAATGTATACATGTACAAAAACACCTATGGAATCTCAGTTAAAGACTACATATAATGTGGAGTCTGGGGGTGTGGCTTAATGGTAAAATGCTCACTTGCTGGGCAAGCATGAGGACCCAAGTTCAGGTCCTCAGTTCATATAAAACCAGGAAGAGTGGCATGCATGTGTAACCTGTAGGTGGAGCTCAGAGTGTGGAGACAGATGGATTATAGAGTATGCTGCCTAGTTAGTCTAGCCAAAATGATGAGCTCCAGGTTAGGGGTGTGTGTGTGGGGGGGGGAGGTGACCCTGTCTCTCAAAAGTATAGTGGGGAATGATTAAGACTCCTAATTTCAACCTTTCACTTCCACATGCAGACTCATGGGCGCATGCATTCGCCCATATGTACTTACCAACACATACACACCAGCACACACACGGGCTCACACACACACACACACACACACACACACACACACACACACACTTCCATGTTAAAAACAAACTCATAGAAGTCAAAGAAGTTTTTGGCACTCAAGAACCAGCCAAATTCCTGACTGTGTGAGTAAAGAGGAGAAAGCGTGTATGTTGTGCTCAATGTGTGGAACACATGTGCGAGCATGCAGTGGTGACTTGAGGCTGATGTTGGGAAGCCTTTCTTGATTTTTGTCCATCTCGTCTACCTTACTGAGCCCAGAGCTGACCAGATGATAGGAACAGTTTAGCTCAGTCTAGCTAGCCCACTTGCTCTGCGAATCCCGTCTCTGCTGTTTGAGTGATGGAATTACAGGCTGCTGTCATGCCTACTTGGCATTTGCCTGGGCTCTGGGCATCAGAATTCCAATCTTTCTGCTTGTACAACTAATGTTTTTTGTGTTGAGCCATCTCCCCAACCCAGGAACAACTTATTTAACCAACATTATGTGGTTGAGTATTTTAACAAATAAATACCGAATCATTAATGTTTTCTCTAGCTATTTTTTTCAAAAAGGAAGAAAATGCCAGAAAATAAAAGGCATTTCTTCCAAAATCCTGCCATTTGTGCCTTTACAATGGTGATAGTTTTGAGTTATGTAATATAAGATAAATATTAAAAGCTGAGGATTTAAAAGAAGACAGTAAACAAATTGAGAAATTGGAATGAAATTATTTAACTTGAAGGGAAAGCTTGAAAATGGCTGTCCCCAAGCCTCTGCATCTTATCCCGTCACACTCCTAGTCTGTCCTGTTGGAGGCCTGACAGTAAGCATCTTCTCTTCCCTTCTTGTCTCAATGCTCCCAAAGGAAAATTGATATTTCCAGTGCTGGGAATCAATTCCAGAGCCTTGCCAAGTGCTCTACCATAGAGCTAGATCTCCAGCCTAGGAAATTCTTGTGTGTGCTATTTGAATAGGTGTGTGTGTGTGTGTGCGCGCACGTGTGTTTTAACTGGAAAGTGTGGCATCTGAAAGGAAGAGAGAGCAGAGGTGGTGTCTATGGTCATTGTTTATATGTATGAATTGAAGGAATGGGCAGGTGTGTGACTGCAGACTTCTCTTGTGTGCTACCATTTCCTACTCCTGTGAAGAGGAATTTAAGGGCTGTCCTCCCCTGTGCTCCACTGGTAAGTCAGATCTTTGTGTGTAATGTTACCAAAAAGTAAACACAATTGTGTTGCAATTATAACCCACTTGCTAACTTGTACTGCATGGAAAATGTTAGCCCAGGGCTTCTGTGTTTACACAGGTATGTGTGCTGTGCTTCCTGGAGCAGTCAAATTGGCAGTGTTTCCTTTGAGTGTGATGATCAGATATCTTGAGGAGCAGCTAAGGGGCGAGTTTTCAGTTCTACAATGTAGATACAGCCTTAAGAATCTCAATAGTGAAGCTAAGAGCACCAGTCTCGATAATGCACTGGATAACATGCTCAAATTACACTGTCTGAAACTGAGGTCTGTTGTAAACGTCAGGCTTCTCTAGTGGTGTAAACATCCTTTTTCCCTTGAGGCAGGATCTCTCAAGTAATCTAGACTGGCCTTAAACTCTTTGTGTACTTGCCATCCTCCTGCCTCTGACTCCTAAGGACTGGGATTACTGGCGTGACTCAGATAATTTTAGCTTCTTGAGCAGTGACGTAATTGCAAACACTTAGGTTGCTTGAACTTTCCATGGCTGATGATGAAACATCTCAGTTCCCTTACACCTTGCTCAGCTCAGTCTGAGTCCAGGGGTCAGTGGTGATAAAGCAACATCTTTACTTAGATGTTTTTCTCTTTCCCTTCCTATTTTTTCTTTTATTACCTCCCTCTTTCCTTCATTCCTAAAGCAGACTAAGAAAAAAGGGTCTTTTTAAACTCTGCAATTAATAACCAAAAGCTTATCTTCTTATATATTACCCTAAAAAGAAAGTTTGTACCATTATTTTAGTAATCAAGTAAATTGGAGGCATGGTGTTCTCTCTCTCTCTCTCTCTCTCTCTCTCTCTCTCTCTCTCTCTCACACACACACACACACACACACAACTTTAAAATATTCCACTACTGATGTAGATAAGGTCAGATTATAGTTTGATACCATAAATCACTTATGAGTGCTTAATAGGCAGTGGTGCACACCTTTAACACTAGCACTTGGGAGGCAGAGGCAGGTGAGTTCAAGTCCAGTTTGGTCTACAGAGTAAGTTCTAGGACAGCTAGAGCTATACAGAGAAACTCTGCCTCAAAACAAAACAAAAGTGTTTAATATAGTGTCTGACAATAACATTTGATTCAATTTTAAATTTTAGATTTTGTTTTTTTTTTTTTCAAGACAGGGTTTCTCTGTGTGTATCCTGGCTGTCTTGGAACTTGCTCTGTAGACCAGGCTGGACTCAGACTCACAGAGATCCACCTGCCTCTGCCTCCTAAGTGCTGGGACTAAAACCGTGCACCACCATCTCTTCTTGGCAAGTTTTAGGTTCTTTAAGGAAAATGATATGTTTGTAAATTCTCACTCAGGGGTTAGTGGTGAACTGGGGTAGGGTCTAGCTCAGTGGCAGGACATGTGGTGAACATGCATGAAGCTTTGGGTTTGGTTCCTAGGACCCAACAGCAGCAACAAGAAGCCAATAAGTACAGTCATTACAATTTGTTTGGTTTCCAAAAGGAAAGGAAAG
The DNA here is from genome assembly GCF_000317375.1 of Microtus ochrogaster. NCBI lineage: Eukaryota > Metazoa > Chordata > Mammalia > Rodentia > Cricetidae > Microtus > Microtus ochrogaster. Next base: position 59,159,154 of record NC_022021.1, read on the forward strand.
AATCAAAATGATAAAAAAGCAATTAAAATGATTAAAAGCTTCAGCATAACTTAGATGTGTATATTGCACTTTAAGAACCTGTTAAGAGTCCTGAAAATCCCGAATAAGCTATTAAGTGGAGCTAACTGTGTCCTGAGCCCACAGCACCACCTTCAGGGAAGAGGTGTGCTCATTTGAATTCACTGCAAATGCATCCTCATTTGATTAAGTTCTGAAGAGCTGGAAAAATAACTGCGTTTGTTTTCATTACCATGACAATGTCTGCTGTCTCTCAGCCTGGCTGTATTCATTGCAGAAAACCAACCTCTGAGCCTTGAGTTTTAAAACAGCGATATTTAAAAGACAAATCTGACTGCAGATGAAATCCCTGGTTTGATCTGGAACACCGCACTCAGGAAATCACATGCAGATAGTGGAATCTCTGTATCTCCAAGCCATCTAACAGCCTTCCTCTATTCTTTATCATTTTAACCAGGCTCCTTACAGACCTTTCCTATCATTTCAGACCAATAACTAAGAAGTTACTCACTTCTTTCAGTGTTGGAACCCAAGGAAGAGCAATGGAGGAACAAGGATGGGCCAGATTCAATAACCAGGGCAGAAGGGAAGCGGCCACCAGTACTGCAAGGGGCTGCATAGGCCTGTGGTGCCCGGGCCTCTACCTAGATGCTTCTGATTGCTTGACATGCAGATGGCATGACCTGAGATGAGCTTCAGGTATAGAGGAGATGGGAACCTCAAATATCTCAATAGTTTTCTAGTGATCACATGTAGAATGCTATATTAGGATAGACATATAGACTTGATTGCTCCGATTTTAGTTTTCTTGTTACAAAGTTTGAAGCTATATTTATGTCCCTCACATTTTCCTTGTCTCCCAACCATCATATTTCATATTAAAAGGATAAAAAGACCAGTCTGTAATCTTTGAAAATGTCTTGATTTTCCACGTAAGGTGATACAGAACTTAAAATAAAAATCAAGGAGAAATGTTTTCTCAAGTATGACCTACTTCATTAATAATAACAAGAAAAATATAAGTGAAATATTTTTCATCAGAAATTAAAGAGTATTATAGGTCAATTTTATTCTTTTTAGAAAATATTTTATTGTATATGTATAACATGTGCATATGATATGTATGTGATGTGCATATGTGTGAGTGTGTATGATGTGTGTGTATGATATTGTATGATATGTATGTATGATGTGCATGTATGTGTGGGTACTGGAACACACCACATGGGGGTCAGGAGTTGTTATTTTTCTCCCACTGTGGCTTCTGGAAGCCAAACTCTGGTGGCTAGTCCTGCATGGCCAAGTGCTTAAACCCTCTAAGCCATCTCACCAGGAAATTTTGTTCTCTGACAATAATAATAATTATAATACGAGATACAACTGAATAAAAATAATTGTAATAAATACTTTAGCCATTGACTAATTTCATCTTTTTGTTTTTGAGACAGAATTTTTCTGTATAACAACTCAGCTGTCCTGGAACTTGTTCTGTTGACCAGGCTCGCCTCGAACTCACAGATTTGCCTGTCTCTGCCTCCCGAGTGCTGGGATTGTGACACCACTGCCTGGTGTAGTACTTAATTTTTAAAAATTTTTAAAAAGTAAAAATCATGGGGGCTGGAGAGATGGTTCAGGGGTTAAGAGCCCTGGCTGCTCTTTCAGAGGACCAGGGTTCAAATTCTAGCACCCACATGGCAGCTCACAACTGTCTGTAACTCCAGTTCCATGGGACCTGACACCCGTGGCAAAACACTAGTGTGCACTAAAAAAATTTAAGAGAGTGCTCCAGCACAAGGAATCCAGCAAGCGCGCATGCAGGCATTTGTTTCTCCCCGCTCTTGGTAGCGGGTGTGATGTCACTGGCATTTGAAGGATTTGCTTTGACTTGCCCTTATAAGCCAAATCAACCCACTTTCCTTCTAAATCGCTTTTACTCAGGACATTTTATCACAGTAAGGGAAAAGAGACTACGTTAAGCAATGATCGAAACATATGTGACAATCTCAGGAATGTGTTCCAATTTAGCTGGACACGTTTCCAACTTGAAGCGAAATCGCAACATGGGGAAAGGTGGGTCCCTGTCCAGGACAGTGCTGGAAGCTGACAGCTCACTGCAGTCTGCAAATGGTGGGTTTACAGAAGGGAGTGCGTGAGAACCACAAACCAAGCACCAGCCAAGCTCCGGGAGCCTAGTGGAAGAGAGGAAGGAGGGAGGGGAGATCAAGATCATGATGGAGAAATCTACAGCTACAGTTGAACCAACCTCATGGAAACTCAAGGACTCTAGACCGACAGCTGTGGAGCCTCCATGGGACTGAGCTAGGCCCTACATATGTGGGAGACGTTGGTGAAGCTTGGACTATCTGAAGTGTCCTGGCAGTAGGACCAGGATCAACCCCTGGTGCACGAGCTACCTTATTGGAGCCCATTCCCTATGGTGGGATGCCATGTTCAGCCTTAATGCAGTGGGGAGGGACTTGGTCCTGCCCCAGCTTAAAGTGTCAGACTTTGTTGACTTCCCATAGGAGCCCTTACTGATTGGGAGGAGTGGATGGGAGGTGGCCTGGGGAGAGGAGGCGAGGGGGTGGACAGGAGGAGGGGTGGGAGGGAATGTAAAATGAAATTAAAAAATAATAAATTTAAAAAATGGGCACACATACCCAGGGCTACTTAAAGACTCTATCTCTGGCCTGCTGCGCCCTGTTGCTTTTAGATGCACCTCAAAACGGCGAGCATGCACCTGATGCCAATCAACAAACAGAAACAAAACACATGGATGGCGTTTGGAATTCTAACATGTTGGCGGGATGATATGGCTGAAACTATTTTTTAAAATGAGGCTTTAGAATAGAAAAAGCTTTATAGAATAGCTAAAGCCATTTTAAAAAACCTCTTTTAGTTGCATAAGAGGAGACTGACAATATTGTGGTTTGCTGAGTTAAGTTTTCTCTCTTAATTGGGCCTTGTTGGGCCCAAAGGACAGGATCATGAAGAAAACTGCGTCTTTGCCCCACAGAGGGAGCTCATCTCAGCCAAGGCTCTCTGTACACAGCTCTATGTGCATCTGGAGACTTCCTAGTATGGTTATGGGAACAGAGGCCTGCACAATAGGCCGTCTGGTTGGACTAGACTGTGGAGTGTGACAGAACAGAAGAGAAATCACATCAGCACTCTGTCTGCTCAATCTTGTCAGTAAGTGGACTTGTGAGAGGAGCAGCAAACCTGCCAATCAATGGCAGAGCAGGAGTAACTAGACCTGCAAAGTCAATGGCAGAGCGGGAGTAACTAGACCTGCCAATCAATGGCAGAGCAGGAGTGTCTGGCCTGTTCCTTTCATCATGGAACCATTTTATTTCTCCAGAACTAGTCTAAACTCGTAGCAGCTCTGAGGCACCGACGACAACCAAGCTTGGGTCTGGTGGACAAACCAGAACCTATTTGTAATGGGAGAAGTGTCACCATCCATAGTGGGGCCCCTTGCTTTTCCTGGCAAATCTTAAGACTGTTTGGGGAGCAGAGATCTGGGATGTATTTAAATGTATGCGGGCTCCCCAGTGACATCACCATCAGCCAGAGGAAGCCTTAGTAGATTTCTGCTTAAAGAACTGAGCTAGGGTTTAAAATTCACTCTTTGATACATTGTCTACCTACCATGTGTTAAATCTTCTGTACTTTGGTGCTAAATATAAGGATGGTGAATTTTGCACAGGTGCATTATAAAGACATATTACTGAAGCCAGGCTGTGATGGTGCACACTTTTAATCTCAGCACTCAGGAGTTAGAGGCAGGTGAATCTCTGAGTTCAAGGCCAGCCTGGTCTACAGAGTGACTTCCAGGATGGTCAGAGCTATGTAGGGAAATCTTGTCTCAAAAAAATAAAAAAAAAACCATATTACTCAAATATTCTTTTAAATTAGACCTCTAAGTACTGTCACTTCATCCCAAAGAAATAAATTTATACCTTTAGGGGCTTTATAGTTTCTGTTTTTAAAAATAGTTATTGTGGGGAGGTGTGTGTATGTGTGCCTTATTGTTATTGTGGGGAAGGATGTGTAGTGTGTGTGCTGTGTCAGAGAGACAGTGTGTCTTGGATCCCTAGATTTGAGCATATAAGAAAGAATTTGACTTACCCCGCCATAAAGTCATAAAGTAATACTTGGTGACATCAGAACAGGGCCCATGGAGGAAGGATAGACAGAAGCCTTGGACACAATATGAGGGGAAAAAGATAATTCCTTCTGTTTCGGCTTCTGCTGCATTTGAAAATGAATTTTTTTTTTTTTTTAAACAGGGTCTTGCTATGTACCCCTGGCTGATCTGGAGCTCACTATATAGACCAGGCTGACCTCAAATTTACAGGGATCTGCCTGTCTCTGATCCCCTAAATAAGGTAAAATAGGTTTTCAAATCTAGAGCATTCTGGAGCCAGCTTTTCTTCAGGAGCGGGGAGAAATCAACAATATAAACCAGATTTTATCTATTATATTAATACAGTGTTGTACTCAGTTTGATATTTGCCTCATCTTGAAACTGGGGGAGGAGCTAGGGGATCTGGGTCTTTATTCATGAATCAGAGAAAAATAGGCACAAGGAAAAACAGCCAGAGGAAGAGTGATCTGGTTTGTATTTTACGAGCTAGACAAACCAGGGAGCTTAGGAAATAAAATGCTGACCACGCAATTTTGAGGATGTGGGTCCCATTTCCAGCACCCACGTAAAGTGCAGGGATGAGCTGTTTTGTAACTCCAGCCTTGGTGAGGCTAGACCAGGAGCACTCACAAGGCTCACTGGCCAACCAGCCAGAGAACTCAAGAGACCATGTGCTCCCAAACAAGGTGGTGCCATGGATTGACCACACACAAACACACACACACACACACACACACACACACACACACACACACACACCCCACACTGGCTCCCCAACCCAAGAACATGCGCACTGGCAAAAGCTGGGTGAACTTGACCCTTCCTCTTCTTTAGTTGGGTTTTAAGAGGAGAAAATGTAACCAACAGGACCTGTCCCCAGATCTCAGGCAGTGACAGAAAAATACACCTGGAAGGGGAAAAATGTCATATACTGCAGTGGCAAGTAATCTCTGCAGGAAGCTTCGCAGGTTAAAATTTGAAGCTCAGCTGGTGGTTGCTGGAGCATTCTGAGCTACGTCCTTCTGGGGAGCACTGGTCTCAGAGGGGACCTGATTTCCCTCTTCTTTCCCTGCCCTGCAGTGTGGCTAGCCTCAGCCCTGCCTAGCCAGCCTTCCCCCTCATACCCAGCCACCCGAGTGACTCTTCCGGGATCCAACCCCTCCTACCTCCAGCTCAGCTCAACTAATCCCGCCGGAGGGGCACGTGCCAAACAGATCGTTAAAAGAGAGCCCCAACCGTCTCTTTTGTCCAGTAGGCGCGGGCCAGGCTGGCGGGAGGTGGGGGCGGGAGCGGCCGCATTTCTAGCGGGAGGCGAGCCCGCGAGCGCGGGCGCGGGACCAGCTCGGCGGGAGGAACTGCGGCCGGCGTTGGCGGCGGTTGGAGTTAGTGATGGGGAAACTCTGGTTTGCATTTCTGGGAAAGCGGTTAAACACAGTAGAAAAAGCAAAACTGATAATATAACAATATCTTATTTGATATAGGGAGATGTATGGGCCCCAGGCACCCGTGCGCTCTCGTGAGTGGAGAAAATGTTTTGGGGGAGAAAGTTTGGCCAAGCTTTATAGGAAGGAAGAAGTTGGGAGCCGAGGAAGGGATTTACAGACATTTACGTTATTCGAAACCAAAATGTAATTAAGTGGTTGAAAAGATGAGCATTTGGGAAGTTCGGCTGTCCTCTGGCTGCCACTTGGTAGGGGAACTCTCAGACTCAGCAACCGCAGATCTGAGAGTCAAGCAAAACGTTGATATATATGTTGAAAGTGGCAGCTCAAAACTGTAATCCCAAGCAGCTCTGGGAGGCTGAGACAGGAGGATTGCGGAGAGTTAGAGGCCAGCATGCACTGTAATACACAAAGTCACGTTTCCTCACGGATCTCTCCTGTCAACTTACTCTAAATCCTTTGAACTGGCCTCTTACAGCTTTTCCTCACACACCCTAAAATTCTCACTCGGGGGAAATACAGGCACACAAATGTTTGAATCAGATATTGTTCTTAAAAAACATATTTCATACAAATTACGACAAACGTTTACACATCTCTCTAAAGAGAGAATGAGAGAATGACCACATGATTAAACAATGTTTAGAAAATGAAATTTAGAAGCTGGGTTTGGGTGCGGCTCTTTAATCCTAGCACTCTAGAGGTGGAGGCTCTACTGGCCAATTATTTGGTAGACGGTCAATGTGGGTTTGTCATCATTAAATTGAGATTTTGCCTTTTGAGCATACTTCAGAATGGAGGTTATGCCCCAACAGTTACATCATACCAGTAGATCTTGTTAAAGCGATTTTAGATTGTGTGACTCAAGTGTTGTCTGACAGATTTATTGAGTCAGAAATCGCATTTTTCTTTTTGGATTTAATTGTTGAGGGCACATATCTTCATATACAGAATAAATCGTGCATGCTGGACCTCTGTGAGTAGCAGTCATTAATGTGGTAGTTGCTAAATGATAAACTATTTCCATCTTTCTGATGTTAAATTTTAGTCTTGAGTATTCAGTTGTATAACTTGGGGGGCAGTGGTACTGGGGATTGAACCTTAAGGGTCCCCTGCAGGCTGGGTTAACACTACCATTAGGTTATAGTCCCCAGCCCCTTAAATGCACAATAACATTTTAAAGGGAGACCCTTGGATATTTCCCTGATTCACAGAAGAAAGAAAGGCATTTGGGGGCTTTGTAACTGTGGAATGAGAGTCTAGATGCACGTTTAGTCTGTGTGACAGAAAGCCGCACTGTAAGCAAATAATTCACCGTTAGTCCTTATAAGACAATGGATTCTAAAAAAAAAACAATTTACATGGCTCTATGGGCTCCTTGTTTTTAAAATGTCTCTCTTGTTCCTACAAAATAGGCAAATGTAAAATATTAGAACAGAATAGAGTAGATAAAAGCAATTTCACATTTTCAATATATTGCTAGTTTGGATGACATTTTCAAAACTCATCATTTACATCAACAATACACCTACTCATACCCTTTTAGTCTCAAGTGTTTGCGGAAAGGATTTACTGGCATTTGAATACACTGCGAGAAAAGTAGAATTCTTGTGGGTAAGAGAGATATTTTAGTGCAAACTTTTGGGTAAATCTCATTTGAAGGTTAGGTTACCTGCACACATTTACAACCTTTGTCCTCGAACACACGGAACTGGCTTGCTGTGAAGCCAGCATTTCTTGTTTCAAAAGCATTCGAGTGAATTTTCAAAAGTACTAGAGTGGATTTAGTGTTTTTTTTTGTTGTTGTTGTTGTTTACATCATCGACACGCTTGAACATCTGTCTGATGCTTATGAATCTCCTATTCCCAAAATGCACAAACCAACATATCAGAGTAAAATGCGATCTGACGTCAGTTTGGGATGAGGGTATGAGGCGAGAAACCGGCCGCTAGACCTCGTAGGTTTTTCAGATCACTTAGCCTCCTGCCATACGGCACAGCCTGCTTCTTTGGCAGCCCATCTGGCTCCGTGTCAGTTCTCTCCAGGTCCCTCCAGCAGTTTCACCATCAGTTCAGTCCCGGCTCTTCACTATGAGGCCCTTGGAAGTACAGGAAGTAACTCGGAGAGATCTAGTGAAAGAACTTGGCCAGTTCCCATAGGGGACAGTGCAGATGATTAATTGGATGGATATGTCAATGTTTCCCCTAGACACCCCTGTACATTTTCCTGAGTTTGAAGATAGAGGAGATGATGTGCTCATTGGGAAACACGTTTACGTTCAGTAATTTTCACAAACGATCATCACCAGCAGTGAACAGAGGAAGGCTGAGAAAATTACGGGTGGGATTGGAGAAGGGGAGAAAAGAGCGGAGAAGGGATTAGAGTCCGTTAGAACCAAACGTTTCTGTTTTTGAAAACGGATCCGAGGTGAACTCCAAAAACCCCCGCTTTTCTACCCGCCGACTCTGTGCCTCCTGCGGTGGAGACGCGCTCTGCAGAGCCGGCAGAGGCTCAGGCCCGCCACTGCTCGCGGCAAAGCTTGGCGCTGCGATGCGCGCCACTTGGGCTGCTCAGTGCTGGACCTGGACGGCCGGTAGGAGGGAACACCCCACTTCCCACGCGGGGAAACCCTCCTAGGCTTGACGTCATCGAAGCGCTGACCTATGGCGGGGTGGAGGTGGGGGGGTTCCCGCTTTGATTGCCGCCCCGCGGGCTTTTTAAAGGGTACCCTGGGGAATACGCTCCAGGAGCGGTGGGAGGAGTGGGGGGGAATGCAGACATAGAAGGGAAAGTATCCTGGACTTGGGGATGAAGACGGGGTGGGGTGAGGCTCTAGCGATTTGGGAAGCCGAGCTGAGCCTTAGCCCTAGAAGGAAGAAGCCAGACTCCGGAACAGCGCACTCACCTGGAGATGGAGTGGAAACGGCCGCGCACTGCTGGGAGGAGGATCAGGACCGAGGAGGGAGATGCTGTGGGTGAGTACCATCCTTTTCTTTCACGACCCAAGAAAGCCTCCGAAGGGGCTTCTTGAGGAAGGCACAGTGTGTAATACTTAGGACCAAGACATGCCACGAAATTCTACAGCCTAGTTTACATTTTGAGCTGTGGGAAATTTATGCTTTGGAGGTGACCGGCTGCTTTAGAGAGAGTGAGTGAATGTGGCCCGGCAAGGTCAGGATCCAGAAAAATCCCACCCCCACCCCTTACGAGTTTCTTAAAGAGTTTTCTCCCTTCGTGTTAATCTGTTTTCAAAGGAAAATGTTATGCGGGTGCTCGCCAATGACATGGAGCAGCAGCGAAGTCAAAATTGCCCCAAGGTGAGTGTTCGGAGCTTGCCCTCTGTCTTCCTTCTGATCTCGAGCAAACTAATTCTTGCTAAAGAAGGCATTTGGCGGCAAGTGTGATGTGGTCTGAAAACAGGAGAATCAAAAATCTAACTACAGAATAGATTTAAGATGTATTAAGAAACAGATCCTCACAACTGATGGTAGCCATGTACCCGATTGGCGGCCGCTTCCTGGTTTCTGTCTCCACAGAGGATGAAGCACGGTGCGGTGCGTCAGGCAGGCAGTGCACTGCTAGCTGGCTGTTAGACTTTCATCCCTACAGTTGCTAGCTGCACTACCCCCCTGCTACACCCAGAAGCAAGCAAAGACGTGGAAATGGTGCCATCTGGTGGAGAAGATGGTGTACTCACGACAGTCACTAAACGTTGGATCCAATGTACTATTTCTGCTAGGTAAAGTCACAACCCAAAATACTTGTAGTTTCTCTTTTTAAAAAGAGTACTCTTTCGAAAATAATTCTTATCATCTTATGTATATTTCCATGCATGTATAAATGTGCACCAAGTGCGTGCCGGGTGCCCATGGAGTCCAGAATAGGGATTCCGATCTCCTGGAACTGGAGTTTCAGACGGTTATGGGCCATCTTGTTGGTGCTGAGAATCCAGAGCAGTTAAGAGCAGCCAGTGCTTTTTACCGCTGAGCCATCTCTCCAGCCCCTGTACTTTCTCCGTAGATGATAAAGTTAAAGGCTCACATGACTCGCGTCTCTGTTGCCATTTACGCTTCACTTTATGCCAAATAGCTCAATTTCTTTTAAACATACTTAGTTCAAATCTCACCATTTGAGTAGATTTTTTCTAGACAATTTCACATTTTTCTGTATGTAAGTGGTTGCACCCCACAGCGAACTTTAAAGCTGCAGTGACTAAAGTCACCTACAATGGGAGAGAAACGATATTTAAAGGCTTTACGTTGTTTAAACACAACTGAACTGCCACACACATTTCTTCAGTTAGATGCTTTGCCCAGATTATTTTATCTTCTAGATACTTTAATGCCAAGTTCAATTGAACTTTTATTAATTCTTTTTACTATAATAACATCTATATTTAAACTTTTAATTTGGAAAACCTAAGTATAAGAATTCAGAGTCCTTAGCTGGGCAGTGGTGGTGCATGCCTTTAATCCGAGCACTTGGAGGCAGAAGCAGTTGGATCTCTGAGTTCGAGGGCAGCCTGGTCTACAAAGCTTGTTCCAGGACAGCCAGAGCTACCCAGGAAAACCCTGTCTCTAAAACAAGTTAAGTGTTATTAAACGTTTTTTTATATGCTTGTTGCTTGGAAATACAAACTTTATTTCTAATAGTTTAGGAAAAACAAAACAAGGTTTCTCTATGAATTCTCTTCAGTGTAGCTGCTAAGATCAGAGCCCTGGCTGGGAGAAGGTTCAGCTGGTAAAGTCACTTGCTGTTAACCCTATCCACCGGAGTTTGATCCCTAGCATTCAGAAGGTGGAAGGAGAGAATCCCTCAAGTTATCCTTCGCCCTTTGCATTCATGCCACTACACTCCAGCAGTTCTGCAGCTGTGTTTTCCATGAAAAACTTAGCCGCAGTGACTTCGTGAATACCAGTATTGTCCAGAATCAGGTAGGCAGTGTACTGCAAGTTGGCTGCTTTGGGTCAAGTCAGCAGTCACGGCCATCCTGCTACTTACTTCTGGGCAGATTCTTCACACTCAGTACCTGTGTGTGATGGGCTGGCAGTGTATTGTTAGCTGGTTGAATATGTGAACGGCACCAGCTAACATGCAACTGCTATCCTATTGCACATACAGTCAACACAAGAATACTGTTATAATCCATGTGTATGCTTTGCCATGAAGAAGGGCACTGTTTATGATAAGTTATTTTTATTCTTGGATGACTTAGTTATAGTAAAATGGAAGATTTATAGTAATGAAAGTTCTATAGCTACTTTTAAAATTCAATAGCTTTGGAGTCCTGGCTTGATAAAGCATTTATGAAGTTATATATTTGTATTTTGAACACAAAATTTAGAATATAGTGGAAAGCTTCATGTATTTTCCCCAAATTTTCAGCTAAAATCTTTGATACTTTGACATTCTTCAGTTTCATAGTATGGCAGGAGGGTGGGTCTCTGTGACCTCATGTGCACATCAAGTGGAGGGAGAATTGGGCTAATTTTCAAAATGAGCCATGGACTAAAACATTTTACTTCAAGCATCTAGAAAATTTGGAATATTTTGGGTATTGGGGGGTTGGGCTGAATTATTTGGAGGACAACTCAATTCTCCTATTTTGTGTAAAATACCGCATGTTGGTTTACAATAATTGGAAGAAGAGGTCTAGTTCATGAAGAGGGAAGAACTGACCACAGACATCATTTAATATACTTCCACATTCTGTGGGAGGTCATCTGACTTGTGGAGCACAGCAGTGTTTCTCAGTACTCTTCCTTATCCTCTGGCTTACATTCTTTCTGCCCCCCTACAATGTTCCTTGAGCCGTGTGTGTATGTATGTGTGTATATATATGCTTAAATAATATATGCTGTGTGTATATAATATAATACATAATATATATAATGCATATAAATGTTCCATTTATTCTCAGCACTTTGTTTTCATCTTTAAAAAAAGGTTAAATTTCAGCATGTTTTTTTCTTTTGTTACAAACCCGTCAATAAAAATAAAATCTACTAAATTTAGAAGGCTTTTCTTGTGCTTTATTTTTAAATTCAAGAGCAAGGATTAAAAACACTCATCTTTGTACTCAATAAGCATGTAGATATTTTGGAGTGCTGGGGATTTAACCTAGCACATCTATTTAAAGCTGTTCTTTAGTTCTGCATTACGGAGAGCCTAAGAAAGGAAAGGAGTGAAATCACTATAAGGTAGTGAGAAAAATTTTAAAAAAAATACATAAAAAAAAAAGACCAGGCATGACAGACCACATCTGTAATCCCAGTTTCAGGAGGTGGAAGCTGGAGGAACAGGAGTTTAGGGGCAGCCTTGGCTACAGAACAAATGGTTTGGAGCCAGTCTTCAGTCTGGGTTTTGTGAGACTCCCATTTAAACAAACACTCCCTACCCCCAAACCAAACCAAACCAAATGCAAAGAAAAAACCCAAGGGGGAAAAGGTAAACTAATAAATGTAATGTTTCTGTGGGGGTGTGAGTGACTGGGAGGGT
>NC_022021.1:59171469-59181744 GCF_000317375.1 Microtus ochrogaster
ACATGGGAAGGAACCGAACCAGCAAAGGGATAACAATCTGCTGTAGGTGGAAGCAGACTCTGCTGCCTGTGGGAAAACTACAGTGCTTTTCACAGCGCTGGGGGTGGAACTGTGCCAGCTGGTGCAGCGTCCCAGTTCCTTACTTCTAGCTGCCCTTTATCCTCCTCCAGGACGCGAAGGGAGGAGGACACGAAGAGTGGAATGGATTCATTTGTAGGCAGAAGAATAGAACTTTATTGCAAGTAAGTCTGAGAACTAAGTAAGTACAGCGTCCCTTTACCAACTCTCTCCAGGAGGTTGGTTTATTTCAAAGAAACACTATTAGCACAATAATTCTGTACAGGGACCACTCAATGCTTCTGCTCACACAAGGCAGAATTTTAAAAGACAGTTAATGGGAAATAAAACATAGAATACCATTTTTGGTTTCCTTCTTGGGTTCCATCTCCCTCTTTTCAGAAAATTTGGAATATTTTGGGTATGGGGGGGGTGGGCTGAATTATTTGGAAGACAACTTGGTTCTCCTATTTTATGTAAAATACCGCATGTTGGTTTACAATAATTGGAAGAAGATGAGGTCTAGTTCATGAAGAGGGAAGAACTGACCACAAATGTTATTTAATATACATCCACATTCCCGCTTTTCCTTTCTTTCTCCTCTTCCCCCCTCCTTTCTGCTTCACCTCTCTCTTCTCTCTTCTCCCCTCTTCCTTTCCTGCTGTGCCTCTTCCTTTCTTCCTTTTATTCTTTTTACTGGCATGTTTTCCTACTTGAGGTCATCTGTAGACAGCGCTCTTAGGCAACAGTCTTCCCTATGATAAGGCAGCATTTCATAGTTCAGAAACTGCACACATGCCCACATTTGTATGTGCCCTGTCAAAATAGTGTATTTATAATAAGAAAAGCACATTTGATACATTTGAGATGTAGGCTTTTCTCCTTGGGGAGCCTTATGACACCTTTATCAAGTCTGTGTGTAATGGTTTATTTGAGCTATCTCCTGTTGATTGATGCAGTGATAAAAATTTCAGAAACTATGCAAGCTAGGCACTAAGATGATATGGGATGTCCTTCTGTGAATGGTGTTGCTTTCATTGGTTGATGAATAAAGTTGTTTCGGCCAATGGCTTTGCAGAGTAAAGCCAGATGGGAAATCTGAACAGAGATATAGAGTAGGTGGAGTCAGGGAAACACCATGTAGACGCCCAAGTAGTAAGAGGTAACAAACCACAAGTTTTGTGGTAAAATATAAAATAATAGACATGGATTAATTTAAGATATAAGAGCTAGTTAATAAGAAGCATGAACTAATAGGCTGCCAGCACAAACCAGGAAGCTGCCTCTTAAAGGAGCCATACAGTCTTTGCTGCTAATGCTGCCAGCAAACAGAGCCTATCTGAAAACATGAGGCAATCAAGAAGGTCTGGTTGACTCCCATTTTTGTGGGTGTAGAAGTCCCTCCCACCTTTTAAAAAAGTTTTATTAGGCTTTTTGTGGATATACTATGCCCATCATTTGGTGTCATTTTGTAAATGGAGATCTTTTGTTCCTGGCCACCCAGACCTGAATAACCACACAGAAACTATATTAATTACAATACTGTTTGACCTAATACACACACACACACACACACACACACACACACACACACACACACACGAGCATCCCACATCACTAAGCCATTGGTAGACTGATGTCGGTCACATGGGAACACTTAGGCTGTGAAATTGTGCATCTGCAGGTCAGGATTCCTGAGAGCCTATTGTTTCATATATATCTATATATATATATCTATACATATATATATCACATACACATCAAGCTATATATATAGTAAAATTACTCAGTTTTATATGTATACATATATATATTTATAATATTATAAACACACATTATAGATGCACTATAATCATTATGCATTAAGATTTCCCAGCTATCAGGGAAAATTCATATTTCAGTCCCACTGTTCTCTACTGTTGCCTCTGCTGTAAACAGGTGATGAGTTTGTATGGAGTATTCCTTTCTACCCTTCAAACAAAACCAAAATAAACTCAGTCAATGAATTATTCAACTCAGTGAAGGTGCATGTGATCACAGCCCTTTGTTTTGTGTTGAAGATGACAGCTAACTACCTTTTTACCCAGTTCCCACGTCCTGCAGCAGTCTGTATTTGGGAAGTGGCGCTCCAGTTAGGGAGGATAAGTGGGCCTGCTGAGCTGTGAGTGGCAGCACACTAGCAAACAGGTCTTTATTTTCAGGGCTTATCAGTGGAATGGGAACTCTGAGTGGTCCCTTGAGCTTCTGGTAAGGCCATTCAAAGAAAATGCTTTCACAGCCTACCTGCCTGCCTTGCATCTTGTAGAGGTCATGGGTTGGATTAGGCAACCAGAGCTGGAGACACTTGGGGAAGCTTTTATTTTGGAGAGAGGTGGTGACTTGAGGTCATCAAATCACATCCCCTGTGACAGTCAAGGTCACTCTCTGTTCAACTCCCTGACCATCCACCTGGCAGTGTGGGTCTACATCGCCTGTGTGCTGCTGGCCTGCTCAGCTCTGCTTACCTGCCTAAGGCGAGCATGTGCAAACACCTTGTGGTTTTGGTGCTCCATGAAGTCACAGTTGGAGTACATGGCAATCGTGCCTGGGAAGCAACACTTGGAGGGGTGGATTCTGGTCAAAATTGTACTAGAGACCCAGAATTTAGATTGCTAATAGTCTGTTGGGGTAAAATTACAAAAGGCAGGTAGACTTGAATAAATTCTCTTTTACTGATAACAATCCAGGTTAATTCTAGTTGCTTCCCTGGTGAGTATGCCATTTGACAGGGTTAGGAGGGCTGTTTTTGTTGTTCCGTTTGACCTCCACTTACTTTACAGGTAAGGGGATTGATGCTAATGGTAGTTAGTGACCTGCCAGAAGTCATGCAGCTGATGAGATGTCCCCAGGTGTGCTGGCACACAAATCCAGCATTCCCAAGGCTATCCTTGCAAGATTTGCCACCTGTAAGGAGCACTGCACTTCTACCTGGTCCAGAGAACTTGCTAAACACATCAGTAGCCATGTGGCTGGAAATACACTTTGAAGCAGAAGGCAGTGCCACAGGGAACGTGTTTTGTTTCTCTGAGACTGTTAGTATAGTGTGGTGGTATCACTGAACTCACCACGGTCTTCTTCAGGTCTAAACAGAGTCAGCCACAGGCCACTGACATTGGCCCTTCCTCCTTTGCTGAACTGTAAATGATGGTATTCCCACACAAAATATCAGTCTTCAATGTAATTCTTTTATGCAATGACATTGCATTTCACGGGGTAGTAATTCATCTTCACCAACTGGGCAGGTCACTTTGTTAGGTACAAGGCTGACAACACATCAAGATCATGGCTTTGGGAGAAAAGGTGCAAATATCTCAGCAAAAAGGTCCAGGTTTTGATTTTGAGGACTTACATGATTACTATCACCAACTTTACGTTGAAGTTTGACTCTCTGAAGACAATGTTTACAGTTTTGAGTATCAGAGTGACACAGAATTGAGTTCTCCCCAAATGACCAATTCAATCTATTAGCAGTCAAAATTGACTTGTAAGATATCAATTAAAATGATCATATACTTATGTCCCTTTTCCTATACTTGATGGTTTTTATTCAAAATTAAAGGCTAACCTCAATTCTAATATCCTAGTTATGTAATTTAAATTGATCCTAGAAGAATCACATGGAAGGGCTGAAAATGATGCTGTTTTCAAATCATTTAGAAGTGACAACTTGTTCAGATTCAATAAACCATTAAAACCTATATTAAAGAAACACCAAATAAAAACCTGTGTGTGAAACACATGCAATGATTTGAAAGTCCACACTTTGCAGGGTGTGGTGGCTCACACTTCTGATCCTAGCACTCAGGAGGCAGAGGCAGGAAGATCAGCCTGGTCTACAGTATGAGTTCCAGGACAGCCAGTGTCACACAGAGAAACCCTGCTGTGGAGGCCCAAAAATGTGAGCCTATTTCCACATTGACCAAGTCAGAGAGTTGGACCTCACCTCTACTTCTACCTCAAACAAAGGTTGCACCTAGATTTACATTAGAGTTCTGCTCTCAAGGTTATTGTCAACAAGTATGACAAACAGTCAGACTTTGTATTTCAGGAATAAAGAAGTAGATATGTCTCTACCTCAAACAAAAGTCTAAGGATCCTGTTGGGCCTCATGAAGCCCGGGCATGAGGCCCAGTGTGACTTCCTGAGCCTAGCTAGAGTTTGGAGACCTGTCTCTGGCTACCCAACCTAGACCTACCTCTACCCAGCCACTGTTAGCGTGGCAGAATTTTATTGGCCCTTATTCCTTACTCCACCTCAATCCATCCCAAGCTTCTCCATCCCCATCACAACCCTATATAAGTTCCTGCCTGATACCATTAAATGAGATCCTGCTTTGACAGACTTCTGACTCAGTGTGTGTTTCTCCCCATGGCTGAGGGAAGGGCTGGGTTGTTCGACACTCACCATCCTGCTCAGCCCCAGAAGAGTCCAGTGGGTCTGCTTTGCCAGAGACCCCGGCAAGATCCAACTAAGGTTCCAGTTCCTTTAGGGTGCTCACATTGAATTCCACCCAGGAAGTGGTTTGCCTATAGAATGTTTTGGTCTAGGCTGTGAGCGTGACTTGTTTTGTTCTAGCAACAGAATGTTTAACTATAGCTGTAGCCCACAGCCTTCAACTGGTCTGTTCATTTCCCTGCATCATGTTATGCAGTTTTTTGTCTTCCTCCTACCTTTTAGGGTCAGGGGCATTTTAAGCAATTGAAAAATTAAATGTGGGCGATTTCAGTATTCACTGGAACTTCCTCCTGGTACTAGTCTATGTTTTTCTGTCTTTTTATTTTCACATCATCATATTTTTTTTTACTAATATTCCTAAATCCCCATACCCCTAACCTGGTGAGTGGTATTTTTTGTTGAGGCTGATCCCTGACACCCTGTCTCAAAAAACTTAAAACAAAAGCACTTTATCTTTTGCAGCATTCACTTTATCCTTTATTACACCTGTGTACCACTTCCAGTTAGTTAGTCACTTTAGAACTGTCACCACACAGTGTTCTTCATTTCACATAGTGGTTCTGGGCATTAGTTTTCCCATATGGGTCAACCCTAGAGAAAGTTACAACCGGAAACAGAAGCATATTGGTGACTGAGCTTCCTACAGTTTTCCTTCTGGACAGATAAGTAATATACTTCATCATGATTCTTTGGCTACCCCCACCCCTTTTTTCCTCTTTGGGTAATATTTCTATTTTGGGGACATCCATTGCAACTGAGTGGTGAGATGGCCTGAAAAATCTTTTAGTACCATAGTTGTCAAAATCTAAAAGGAGGCTGAATCCTTCAAGGTCATTTCTCTGTCCAGTTGTGCTGGACTGACTGTGATGTTTTCATAGGTCCACTTTCTTTTTAAGAATCATTTGCCCAATCATTTGTGACACGTGAGGTCTGATGGCTTCAAGGGGTTCTTCTGGCCTCCAGAACTTCACAACTTGTCCCTCGGGGTTGACCAGATACTTCCAAAAGTTCCACATTGGTTCCTTCTTGGAAGAATCTATAATGTTCAGAATATATTTTTATGAGCATGATTTTATTCTTTGTCAAGGCTTTCAGTTTTATTACATCTGTATAGGTGACAATTTTAGAACCAGGTTCTAGGATTGTCATACTATTAAGAACAAAATAAAACACCCACACAAAGCAGAGCTCAAGGCTTCAGTAACCAGATTTCAGTATTCTTGACTTCATAGATGACTGTCCTGATCTAGAGTCAGGACATGAAACAAAGTTTTATATTTTAGATTTGGTAATCTACACCCATTTTCTTTTTTTGTTTTGTTTTGCTTTGTAGCCTAAATTGGACTTGAACTTGTGGCCCTTCTGACTCAGACTCTTAGATCCTGGGATTAACAGGTGGGTGAATACCACCAGGCCCAGTAAGACCAGTTTAATATTTAATGTTTGTGTGGCCCGGACTGGCCTGAAATTCACTACATATCTTAGGCTAACTTTGAACTCTTGGCCAAAGCTAACCTTGAACTCTTAATCTTCCAAGCCTCCACTTTCCCAATCTTGGGATTATAGGTGTTTGCCACCATATCTAGTCTCTTCTCAACTTTTCAAAATGTAAAATGTTCTAAAGTTTTTTTTTTTTTGGTAAAAGGAAGGTACACATTGATTTTTCATATTTAATGTAATAATGTTTCAAATATTGTTATTGATTATATAGCAAAATGGCAAGGGATTTGAAATGATTACTTGGAGAAATTATGACATTCTTTTGCTAAATCTTAATTTATGTAATAAGTGTGAATGTTTTTACTTTTGTCATTCTGGATCTCTGTCCCTAATATTAATGAATATGAGAAAAAGATATAATAGGTAGGGTTTGGAGAGATGGTTCATTGGTTAAGAGTACTGGTCTTGCAGAGGCCCTGGGTTCGATTCCCAAGACCCACATGGTGGCTCACAGCTGTGTGACTTCAGTTTCAGGGGGTTTGATGCCTCCCTCTTCTGGCCTCCTTGGGCACCAGGTACACATGGACAAACACACACATGCAGGGAAAACACTCATACACATAAAAACAAATGTCTTTCCTAGGAAAGATACAGCAACTAAAATTAAAATTAAGTCCTCACTCTGTGCCTAGTTCAGGGTTCAAGTGGGGTCAGGAAACCCCAAGAAATGGTCGTTGCTCTCTTCAGCATTTTGCATATGAGAAAAATGGAGGCCTGAACTTGATACTGAGTGGCCGCTATTGGTAGAGGCAGAGTTGCTATCTGCACCTCCTTCCAGAACTGGTGGACTTGACCTCTGGGTTCTCCTGCCTTCCCTGTCTAACAACACACACTGTCTGTGTGGCAGTTTTGGTTCTGTGAGGACAGTTGAGTTTCATTTTTTTTTTTTTGACAGAGTCCTCATTAGAATATAATTGGATGCTTAGCTCAAGGGCTCAGCTCTACCTTTTCTTCAGTATTTCCCAGAAAGAACAGCCACGGTTCCTGTGCACTGTGTTACTCACACTTTAAATAGATGGCTGTGGTAGCTTAGTTATAGAGGAAGTCTCATATGACTGACTTCTGAAAATAAGCGAGTTATTTTGCTTTGAATTTCAGCAGAACCCTGGTAAAATGTCAGGTCAACCTTGAGGCTAATGTCTCAGATGGTAAGGCCACCATAAAACTAAACATGAAGATATACTCAGTTATTGATGCTTGGCCACAAGTATTCGTGAAGCTTTAGTCAGGGGTGGGGCTACTGTCCCAACAGAAAGTCTAGCAGCGAGGGGTGAGCTGAAATACTTAGGGAAAGCAGTCGTGGCCACGCCTCGCATACAATCTTCAACACGATGGTCAGAAGGAATAAAAACATACCAAGGTAGGATTCCTTACCATCTAAGAAGTCAAAACACTGATTTCAGGGATGTATAACTTCTAGAAAGTTTTATGAAATTTTCCCGGTAAAATATTTTAAATGAGATAGGAACTATGGTCCTGATCTATCTATATCTTTTTCTATCGCACGTATGTATAATAATGAAATGGAAAGGAATGGACAACATTGAGGCAGGGTAGATATTTACCAACAAGAAATCTAAACGCAGGTTCTGCTTCCGGCCCTAAGATCTTAATCTTGTGGAAGATGGGGAATGTGACTCCGTAGTTTTGTCTCGCAAAAGATTCTATCTCCATGCTGGACATGGGCTCCGATTCTCCAAACTGATTGCATGGGAAAGCCAGGACGTTGAAGTGATAGGGCCCAAACTCCTTGTGCAGCTCCTTGAGGGTCAAGTAACTTTTGTCGGTGTACCGGCAGTCACTAGCCACGTTTACAACTAGGGAAGCCTCCCGGAAAAAGAAAAAACCCCACCGGAAAGAGAAGCAAAAGATTAAAAAAAAAAATCCTTCAGGCAACTAAAATCCCAAACCATTTTGTAAGAATACAACCTCTGATAGACTCCGTATTTTCAGACAGATCCAACTTCATTAAAATTCATAACCCAGATAAATGGGCTAACCCGCTATACTTAGATTACGTAATATTCTTAGAAGTGGGTCTCGCCCTAGCCACACAGCATCTTCCAGATCACAGCATCAGGTCCGCACGAAAATGAAAGCAATTTTCGAGAAAACAGTCGCTTAACCGGTTGGAAGTGAAAAGCTCCTAGAACTCTGATACCTAAAAGGACATCTAACGACATTGCTTTGAAGACTACATTCCAATTTACGACTGTAACGAACCCTACACTACGGTGAGAAGAAGTATCAATGCAGAGGAACAACAGAAATAAAAATCCGAAGACTTACTTTGCCTTTGAACTTTTCCAGAGACACGATCTTCCCTTTGGCATCCTTCACTTCAAAAGAATAGAAGCTGTTGATTCTCGGTTTCAGGAATTTTAATTGTAGGAGAAAAAGAGTCACGGTGCACAGAACCATAGACAGCAAAACGGCAAATACCTTCACTTTGGACCCGGAACATTTCAGTGGGTAGGCAGCGAAGGGCTCCATTTTGGATGATTTCGGGAGTCTCAGCAGGCTGGAATTCGAGGAGGGGCTGAAACTTGAAACCCGCGGAGCTTAAAGGAGAACCGGAAGGGCTTACAATCCTTTGGCTACTAAATAATCGAGGACCCTCCCCAGAAGAATCAAAATGAAATCAGAAACGCGGCAAATTTTCAATATATTTGTAATGTTGTTTCAATTTAACCATTTTTGGCCAGAAAAATTTGTATCGTCTTAGTGGATCCTTAACACGCCCCTTGCTAGGTAAACATTTCACCAGAAGGTGGCGCTCTCGTACTTGGAAATGAGTGCTTAACGCCCAACTCGGCATCCTGTGTGCTCACAGAGCCAAGGATTGGCTGTAGAGGACAGAATAACACTAGGAATTGTTAGAGTGTACATTAATGTGGTCTGTTACTATGAGGTGTGACCCCAAAGAACTGAAATAATTATGTGTTTATTTACCGTATTATGGGAATATGAGGAATTTACAATAGAGCAATGAAGATCTGAAAAGGCCATTTTATTTATTCTGACTTCATCTAGTGAAGGCAACCAGATGCCAGGAGAATACAACAAAAATAGAAAGTCAGAAGGTAAAACCAACATACCTTCTCTATCAGAAACTATGGAAGCCTTTTTCTTCATAGGTTTGTCATCACCACTGGCAAGATATATACTTTATATATCTACACACACATACACACAGACACACAGGCACACATGCAGGCACACACAGGTACACACGTCTGGAGTGGTATTTTGTCTGTGATCTAACAAATAAAGCTTTCCTGAAGATCAGAGTGCAGAGCTAAGCTACTAGTTAGTCACAGAGGCCAGGCAGTGGTGGCACACACCTTTAATCCCAGCATTCGGGAGGCAGAGGCAGATGGATCTCTGTGAGTTCAAGGCCACCATAGGCTACATGAAATTGATCCACCCTAAAAGAGAAACAGATCTCACACAAAGTGATCTCAGCATTTGGGATCGCATGCCTTTAATCCCAGCACTAGGGAGGTTGAGACAGGAGTGATATGGCTGGGCAGAGAGAGGAATAGAAGGTGGGAGGAGACAGGAGCTCAGATGCAGTATAAGAATTCAGTCTGATGCACGCAGAAGCTCTGCTCCTCTATATAGGGAAAATGTCCACGACAATTTCATTTAACTCTTTGTTAATTTTGGATAACTTTTCATTGTTATATTGTTGTTTAATGTTTATTATTAATAAAAATTTTCTTCCTCGTTTTTTTTTTTTTAAAAAGAATTCAGTCTGAGCATGTAGTTACAGAGACAGCAGGAAGTCTGAGATTTGCCCCTTTGGTCTGAGCATTGGTAGAGTAAGAACTCTTTAGTGGTTGACTTCTCTGCTTCTCCAGTCCTTCAGTGTTCACCCCTGATAGCTGATCCCAAGTTTTTTATTGTTAAGACAAATTAGAATTTATGCTACACACATACACACACCCACACAACATATCCTCATACACACAAACATCCCCCATACACACACACACAACATATCCTCATACACACAAACATTCCCCCATACACACACACACACACACACACACACACACACACACACCCCACTGAGAAGTTTCATGGAATAAATTTTTAATTACTTTGTAATCCTGTCCAGGGAACTTTTGAGACATCATGGTTCTGATCTATTCTGACTGAGAAGCCAAGGACAATGGCACTGGGATTTGATCCTACTGCATGTACTGGCTTTGTGGGAGC
>NC_022021.1:59182734-59203592 GCF_000317375.1 Microtus ochrogaster
ATCTATCTATCTATCATCTATTTATCTGCCTATCACCTGTCTATCTATTCATCACTTGTATGTCATCTATCTATCTATCTATCTATCTATCTATCTATCTATCTATCTATCTATCTCATCTGTTGAATTTATCTGTCTATCATCTAATTATCTATCATCTGTCTATGTATCTACCTATGCATCATCTGCTGTCTATCTCTCTATATCTATCTCTCTATATCTCTCTACATCTATCTATCTATCTATCTATCTATCTATCTATCTATCTATCTATCTATCTATCTATCTATCTATCTATCATTTGTCTGTCTATCTATGTTTGTGTGTGAGTATGCCTGAGTACCACTGCACATGTGTATAGATCAGATGACAACTTGTAAAAGATATTCTCTCCTTCTTCTGAGAGTTGAACTCAGGTTGTCAGGTTTGGTGGCAAGCCCCTTTAACCTCTGAGCCATCTTGCTGGCCCTAGTTTTGTTTCTTAGAAATGGGATCTTGCCATGTTGACCAGGGTGGTCTTGAGATTGTGGACTCTTCCAGTCCTCCTGACTGAGCCCCCCATTGAGCTGGGACTACTGTGGGTGCCACCACACTCACTTAGAGTGCATTAGAATATCAAGGGCACATTTCTTGTCAAGGACAAACTTGGAGTCAATGTGTTAATTTAATGGACCTTCAGGTTTAGGAGGGTCAAACACTGAAAGCATGCCATATCCATTTCTAGGCAGACCCACTAACAAAACATCCGCAACAGTTCAGCAGACCCTTGCCCTGGACGGTATGGGATGAACACAGATTTGGCAGCTTTCTCTTGTGCATGCCCTGATATCATTTCTCAGCTCCTGGGGTTTGTCATTATAGCAGACACATTCTGCCTATTCCAGACTAGTGTCAGACAGCATGTGTGTCACCTTACCTCTTCCTTTGCAGAGGGAGAATAGTCCAGAAAACCCAGCAGCATTCTTTCAACGCGTTAAGGAAGGTTATCTAAGTGGGAAGGCTCGCTGGAGAAACTACCCAGACAACACGGGATAAAGCGATTGATGTGGTTAATTGACCACCTGGGTCTTGGCACAGGATGTGAATGAAGGGCAAGTGGGCAGCCAGCCATGGGCAGACTGAAAGTCAGTTATGGAGTCACGGGGCACCAGGAAATGGAAATTGAAGGCAGGGAGGAGTTTGGCTCTAAATCAGTCACCTGTGTCATGCTACATTTTATAGAGAAAATAGTTTTTGCTGATGAACTTTGTTACATATGCAGTCTACACACACACACACACACACACACACACACACACACACACACACACACACACACACACCAGGAAGGTGCTAACAAGTCAGCTAAGATCCAAGAAATAGTGAATGCAGCAACTGAGAATAGGGATTAGCACTTTCAGCTTAACTGAATTATTTCATCTGCATGGCGCCATTTCTTTGTAACAGTTAAAACACATTTGTTTAGAAGTCAATATAGGAGTCGAGATTGCTCCAGCAGTCGGTGAAGGAGTTCTATTCATCAGGAGACCTTTAGTTTTATGAGAAGTTGTCATAAGGGCTGAACGAGCCTGGGAGTGTAGACAAACAAGAAAGCACATCCATGTGTCTTGAAGCCGCCTGGAAGGAGTCACGGGGAGTCTGCAGAGCAGGAAGTCTAGATAAAGCAGAGTCTTCAAGAAAGCAGCACTTCCAAGTGTGACAGAAGGGACCTGAGGGATGGATGGAGGCTGAGGATGCTCAGCTCCCCAGCAGCAGGCGTGGGTGATTGAGAACAACATAATTCCTATTGGAAAAGGAGCAGATAATTTTGATTTAAACATTAAAAATTTGATACATAAAAACATTAAATTGTACATATTTATAGGGTACCAAGTAATGTTTTAATAAAAATATATTGTATGATATTTGATTCATGTTATACATGCCTATCTTCTGAATATCATTTGTGGCAAAAGAAACCTAAAATACTTTTTAAAAAAGATTTAATCAATAGAATATTGACAGTTTCAGTTTGGGTTGTATTCCCCACTAGAATGTGAAGACATTGGGAGTTTTAAAATCTTTTATTTTTTGAAAAATTAGTGTGTGTTCATGATGCATGTTTGTGTAAATTTGTGCCATTGCGTGCTGCAAGTGGAGGTCAGAGAGCAACTTTGTGGAACTGTTTCTCTTCGCCTACCTTCATGTGGGTTCTGGGGACCGAACTCAGGTCAGCAGGCTTGCACGGCGAGCTCCTCACCCACGGACTCATCTCACCAGCTCAAATTTTGGTATTTATATCTATTTTGAAATACTATTGAGACTCTGATTTTGAAGTGTCCTGTGCTCAGAATGCCACTTCAATGGGTGGGGCTGGGTGTGTGTGTGTCAGGACCGTGTTAGGGCTGTGGTAGGGCCTGCCCTGGATCCATGGGACCATCTCTGTCTTTGGCACGAGATTCTCTCTCTTCTCCCTCTTTATTTCTTTTAGAGATTGCATTTGTTTATTTATTCATTCATTTACTTGTGCATGTGTATGTGGGTGTATGCTGTGGTGCACTTCCAAGGATCAGTCCTCTCCCACTAGGTGGGTCCTGGGGATCTAACTCAGTTGCTCAGATTTGGTGGCAAGTGATTTTACCTGTTGAGCCAGTCCATCTGCCCTATCACGAGATGCTTGTGAAACTCCATCACCAGCATGCCCTTTCTGGACCCCTCAGTCTTTTCTCCACCCACCGAATAGTTGCGTGTCAGATCATTTATCACCAGACCTGTTTGTTTCTGTTTTCTTGGTAGCTTCATCCTGTGACTTCCTGACCTTGTTTTTTAACCTTTCTAGGTTCCTTTTTATTTATCTTGGGCTCCGGATTCCTCTCTGTATCATGTCACCGCGATGTGACCACTCAAGGTGGACGAGCTGAGCTGATGGGCTTCATCCCTTTCCCTCCTTTGTCTTATTTTTCTTATCTTCCTCTTCCTCTCTATTAATAAATACTTGAGTCATTGAGAACTATGCGACAGGCATTTCCTTAGCAGGAGATAGATCCTAGAACAAAAGCCTACACACATCAAAGATGAAATAGTGCGGCCTGCAGCCGGCCGTCTACGTGCCACCTCTGTCTTGTCTGTATTTGCCCATCGTTTGTTATCGCCTCCATATTTTAATGTAAATATATTCACTTACCTCACTTGTATTAATTTTTGTATGGATTTATATTAATGCTGAAAGACTAAAACCATTAAAGGGTTACACTGAAATATTTCACTCTATTCCTAATGGTAGGACTGACTGAGAATTGAATTTTATTTAAGACCAATTGTACTTTTCTTAGGAAGACCACTGTATTCAATAAAATTTTGCCTCTTCCTTTCCTTGGCCAGGTTTTGTTATGTGGACAGTATAAAATGAGCTTTCTTTTCATAACTTGCATTTCTTTAAATATTTGGAGACAGTTTCTTTTTTTTTAAGATTTATTTATTTATTGTGTACACAGTGTTCAGCCTCCTTGTATGCCTGCAGGCCAGAAGAGGGCACCAGATCTCATTACAGATGGTTGTGAGCCACCATGTGGTTGCTGGGAATTGAACTCAGGACCTCTGGAAGATCAGCCAGTGTTCTTAACCTCTGAGCCATCTCTCCAGCCTGAGGCAGTTTCCTTTGTGTCTTCTTTATCTGGATCAGCACTCTGGTTTCCCCTGATCCACGTGATGGGAGCCTGGCACATGCTGGGGCGCTTAGACGCTCATCTTAGCCTTCTTCATCATGGCCTGTCCTCCCACTGAACTTGGCTTTTGAATCCTTGCTTATATCCATGTCTTTCCCCCTCTCCCCCTTTTCTTTCCTCTTTTCCTCTTCTTTCTCATCTCATATTTTTTATTTTGAAATATTAAAACATTCTAAAAAGTACATAATGTGGACAGACAGCTTGATAAAAAACAATTAGAGAGAACGTTCTGGCCAAGTGCCCCGCAGCCCTCCTGTGATCCAGGGTTGGGGAGACAGAGGCAGGAGGACCTGGAGTTCAAGACTATATAATTATATATAGTCTAGGACCTGGGCCTAGACTATATAATGAGAACCTGCTTCCTTCCTTCCTTCCTTCCTTCCTTCCTTCCTTCCTTCCTTCCTTCCTTCCTTCCTTCCTTCCTTCCCCCCAAAGCAAATATTCTACCCATCATGTCCAGCCTGCAGCCCAGAGTAACCATGAAAGTGGACTAACAAGTTTCTAAGCCTATTTAAGCCACTGTGTGATTTTTTTTGACATGGCCCGCCCCCAATTTGATTGGATGCTTTTCAAGAATGAATATTGTAGATGGTAATGCCATATCACAATGTCAAAAGTTTGGGTGCATCTTCCAGGCCAAGAACTAGAATATGTCTACTCCACCTTGGGTTTTTGATGCCTCCCCCCTCCTTTCTGTTTCCTGTGGCAGCACCTGTGTAATCCTGAAATATACTTTTGGTTCCCCTGTCCTTTCACTTTGCTTAAATGAAATTGTACTATCTGCTTCCTTGGTTTTTCCTACTGTTTGATAAGCCTTGTGCTGTTCCTTGTGGCACAATGGGTCACGCACTGGACTCCTAGTGACAAAAAAAAAATGGAGAGGGAATTGGCAGTGCTCAGCACACAGTGTCACTTCATGTGACTTATTTATTATGTGTACAGTGCTCTGCCTGAGTGTATGCTTGCACACCAGAAGGGGGCACCAGATCTCATTACAGATGGCTGTGAGCTACCATGTGGTTGCTGGGAATTGAACTCAGGACCTCTGGAAGTGCTCTTAGCCTCTGAACCATCTCTCCAACCCACATGTTCTGTTTTATGCTGATATGTAATGACAATAAGTCATTAGGCCCACTCTCTAAACTGTTTCGGTATATCTAAAGACCATGGGTGGAAGCTGTGATTATGAAACGATGTTCAAGTGTTTTAAAAAATAGGGAAAAAAAAAGTCTCCAGGTTCACAAACGTTAACTCTCAAGCTCACATACAGTGTTGTTCTAGATAAATACTATGGAATTCCACTAGAAGGAATTTTACCTCTGCCTCTTCGAGCCCACTAGAACTCACAGCTTTCCATTGGTGTTCAACAGGCTTTTGGCTAGGTCACCTTCAGGAGGCTGTCTGCCGAGATTCCTGTGGCCAGCACACCCATCACCACCAGAGGGCAGCCAAGCCCAGCCGGGGACCTGGAAGCCTGTTCCTCAGCATTGGCGTTGGTAGGTTCGCTCTTCTTCAGACATCCCTGCATCTTCATCAGTGCTGAAGATGGCACCAGGAACAGACACCTAAGGCTCAGTGAGCCCAGGTTTAGGATTTCAGTGAGTTTGCACACTAAGATAAGTTGCTGTTCCTTATGAGAAAAGTCCAAGTGCAGGGGCTCCCACAGACCACACTGTTTCTGCCCTTTCTATAGTGTAGTGGTTGTCATGTTCATACATGTTTTATGCTTTAAATATGCGCAGAGGATATATATATGCATATATATGTGTGTGTGCGTATATATGCATATACTTATATATGTATGTATTTCTGCACTATATGAATATGCTTTTGCTTTGAAGACTCTAGAACAGTGGTTCTCAACCTTTTTAATGCTCAGATCCTTTAATACAGCTCCTCATGCTGTGGTGACCACCAATTGTAAAATTATTTTGTTGGTACTCAATAACTACTGCTGTAGCTTTGCTACTATTATGAATCATAACATAAATATCTCATGTGCAGCACCAAAGGGGTCACAACTCACATGCTGAGAAACACTGCTCAAGAATATTGATGACTTTGGTAAGGTTCTTGGACATGAAAGTCTGAAAAATATATATATTATGATTTCCATTCTTCAGAAACAAAGTTATCCATGAGTCATCTAATAGCTTAGTTCCTGCCCTACTCTTTAAAGGTCCCGTGCAACGTGACTTAGCATCTTTCCTGTTTTCCCTCCCTCCCTTCCTCTCTCTCTTTCTTCTGATCCCCCCAGCCCCTCTTCTTTTGAGACAGGTCTTACTATATGGTCCTGGCTGGCATGGAACTCACTATGTAGTTCAGGCAGGCCTCAAACTTTGCACAGTTCTCCTGCCTCAGCCTTCCAAGGGCTGAGATGGCAGATATGAACCACTGTGCCCAGCTCAGCATGCTTGTTAAGATGGATATTGACAGTGGTACCAGCTTCTTTCTGAGATACTGCGATTCTGAAGACTGCAAAGGGACCCAAATCTTCATAAGCCGAGGGGTTTCCCACATCAGGACAAGCAGCAACACCAGAATTTACCTGACGGTGGCAGGGGGAGAGTCGGAAACATGGGAAATCTTTTGTATTCCCTCTAATGGAGGAAGTTTGGAGGGTCATTGTTTTAGGGAAATTCTTGCTAAAATTAGGGGCTTCCTGGCTCATTCTGAGCTTGAAATGAACTCACCATTTGTTTCTTAATAAAGCAGTGTGTGAAAAATTAGAAACCCCAAGCAACAGATTGCTAATTCAAAGGAGTTTACAAGAGCCCATTCCGCTATCTCCTTCAGCTGATATATATATCCACTATAAATATAAAACTAAATATACATCATATATGTATACACATATACATTCATATATACAAATATATAATATATAATACAATATATAAATATATAATGGATATTTAGTTTTTGATATACATGGTAGATATCTAGTATTTGTGGGTGGTTTGACAGGTATTCCACAGAAGCAAAAAATCTGGTAAAGGACTTTCTTAATCTTAATAAGAGAATATGTTCTAGTTTCATTAATGTTGCTTGAAAACACTCCTATAGAAAACAACTCGGGGAGGAGTAGTTTATGTGGCTTACAACTCCATCATTTTGGGTAAATCAAGGCAGGGACTTGAGGTGTCTAGTCACATCACATCCAAGGGCAGAGAGGGAATAAATGCAAGCATGCATGCCTACTTGCTTGTTTTCTTGGGCTTGGTTCAATTTCTCTACCGGCACACAGTTCAGAATCCCCGCCTAGGGAATGGTGCCACCCACAGTGGGCTGGGTATCCCCTCCCCAATGAACTTAATTAAGGCGGCCTTCTACAGGCACTTCATGTGCCACCCACAGACCATCCCTCATTGAAACACTCTTCCCAGATGACTCCAGACTGTGACAAGTTGACAGCTAAAGCTGGCCACCACAGGAAATATGAAAAATATTGGTGTAAATAAAATTGACTTCTGTTTCTTAGCATTTCACTGTTGCTATTGCCAACTGCCTTTACACATCTTTCTATAACAGGAAGGAATAGTGGCAAAGTGGTAATTTAAGGGTCATGTGGTGAAGGCCAGTGACTGGTAACACAAGCATCCTACAGTGATGTCTGAGCAGGGTGCTATAGTGATGTCATAGCTTGGGAAAATGCTCCTTGCAGCATCCTTCAAGCTACTGAACTATTTCTACCTATCCTTCCCCCCCCCCCGTTTCAAAACCTTTAATTAAGAAAAATCCCTCACAGATGTATACATTTCTTTGGGTTTCAATTAATTCCAGAGGTAGTCTTTTTGGCTAGCAAGAATAGCATCACAACAGCCAAGAAGAACTAATAACAATTTCTTACCTGCAGGAGACAAGAACTTGGGAGTCGTTTCCAAAGCAATGCTTTTTCTAAGCAAGGGAAGCTTGGGGGTTTTATTTAGGGAGTCTGGACACATTCATATAGAACTCTGATATTTCTAAGCATATTCAGTTAACAAGTCCACTTCTGAAAATGGTCACAATGTAAGAGCAAAGACATGTATGGGCATTCTTATCTAAATTCATATAGTAACATATATAAATTACGAAAATGGTGTAAAGAAATGCCTCTGATATACTCATCTTGTACCACAAGATCTTAGCTGATAATCAAGTAAATGACTCAGAAAATAGATTGCTTTGGAGCCTATGTTGCCTGTCAATCATGATATTTGAACTGAAAGGTAGATGTATTGATGCTACAGTTCTTACAAAGACAAAGGACAAAGAACACAAACATAGAAAACATCAAGTCAGTTATCAGCACGGTGGCTGCTGCTCCTAGTTGGATGTCTATGTATAAACTCTACACCCAAAGAAGAACGCTTTCCCTGGGTGCTTTTTGTAGAAAGCCACAGCAGACATAGACTCCCTTCTCTACTACCACTAGCCTAAGACTAGGTACAATGAGCTTGCCCATTGGAGTCAAATTCTAGAATCTAAATCAAAAGCACACTATATTTTCCTTCTTATGTTTTTTTTTTTAAAGTTTTTCATGCCCAGGTATGTCACTCCTCCATGCTCCCTGCCTACTAATTGCATGAGAGACAATAAGGTGTATGCTATTTAATTACTTCAAGAGGAAAGCCTTATCTCATTTTTATTTGTTTAATCAAAGTCAATTGGCTACCTGAGGCAAAAGTCAACATAGGATGAGAACCCACATTTTCTGTCTTCAAATCAAATGTTCTGTGATTATTTCTTTTATGACCTCTTTTTCTTTAATTGTTATTGTTACATATATGTATAAGTGCATAGATACAGCTTGTTGAGTCTGTTTAGTGTTACTTGTATTTGATTTCAGGACTGACCAATTGGTATTAGATAGACAATTAAGGGGCTCCTCCTTGAGGAAGATTATCTCTCATTCCCAGCATTCTTTAGTTGCCTGTAGATCTTTGTTAAGAATAGTGCTCAATAAGATTTCCCTCTTCCATGTAGGTATTGGTATTGTACTCATTGGTATCATACTACTGGTATCATACTTTCTTGTCTTTTAGGTAGCCATATTGTTGAAGCTTAGTGGGTGAAGCTTCCCTGTCATTTCTAGGTGACAAAAATCTTACAGCAGACTTCCTGGCTGTCTGACTCTTTCAATATTTCTACACTCTCATTTGCAATCTTCCTTGAGCCTTAGGTGCAAGAGTTCTGGTCCAGATGTATTCACTGTAGCTGAGCACCCCATGACCAGTTGTTCCCTGGAGTCTGACCAAATATGGGTTTCTGTTTTTTTTTTTTAAAGATTGTTTATATTGAGCTATATTTTTTCCTCTCCCCTCTCCTCTCCTCCCCTCCCCTTCTTTCCTCTCCCCTTCCCTTCTACCCTCTCCTATGATCCCCAT
Organism: Microtus ochrogaster; assembly: GCF_000317375.1. Taxonomy (NCBI): domain Eukaryota; kingdom Metazoa; phylum Chordata; class Mammalia; order Rodentia; family Cricetidae; genus Microtus; species Microtus ochrogaster. Next base: position 59,191,808 of record NC_022021.1, read on the forward strand.
GCTCCCAATTTACTCAGAAGATCTTGTCTTTTTCTACTTCCCATGTAGAATAGATCCATGTATGTTTCTCTTAGGGTCCTCATTGTTGTCTAGGTTTTCTGGGATTGTAAATTGTAGGCTGATTTTTCTTTGTTTTATGTCTAAAAGCCACTTATGAGTGAATATATATTTCTGGGTTACCTCATTTAATATGATGTTTTCTAGATCCATCCATTTGCCCACAAATTTTATGATGTCATTTTTTATGCTGCATAGTACTCCATTGTGTAAAAGTACCACATTTCCTTATCCATTCTTCAGTTGAGGGGCATTTAGATTCTTTCCAGGTTCTGGCTATGACAAAGAATGCTGCTATGAACATAGTTGAGCACATGTCCTTATGGTATGATTGAACATCCTTTGGGTATATACCCAAAAGTGGTATTGCTGGGTCTTGAGGTAGGTTGTTTCCTAATTTTCTGAGAAATCACCACACTGACATCCAAAGGGGCTGTACCAGTTTGCACTCCCACCAGCAAGGCAGGAGTGTTCCCTTTACCCCACAACCTCTCCAGTTAAGTTGTCGTCAGTGTTTTTGATCTTTGCCATTCTTACAGGTGTAAGATGGAATCTCAGAGTTGTTTTGATTTGCATTTCTCTGATGCCTAAGGATGATGAACACTTTTTAAAGTGTCTTTTAGCCATTTTAGATTTTTCTGTTGAGAGTTCTTTGCTTAGGTCTGTACCCTATTTTTTTTTATTGGATTATTTGTTCTTTTGATGACAAATTTCTTGAGTTCTTTGTATGTTTTGGGGATCATCTCTCTGTCCAATGTGGGGTTTGGTGAAGATCTTCTCCCATTCTGTAGGCTACTGTTTTGTCTTATTGACTGTGTCATTGCTTTACAGAAGCTTCTTAGTTTCGGAAGGTTCCATTTATTAAATGTTTCTCTCAGTGTTTGTGCTACTGTTTAGGATAATAAAGAAATATTGGTTAGTATAATCACCTAGTATAATCGACCTTGTAGCCACATTAGGTATGTTTTCAAGGTTAAACAATGATATAATTTAGATAAATAGTTCATCTTCAAACACTTCAGAGATCTACAGAATACGACATTTAAGATATTTTAATAACTTAGGTTCTTCTTTTTGATGACAATGAAACATGTCTGCTCTTAGCAGCACCAATCTACTTCAGAGAAAATAATGGGCATCAAAGAAACTCCACATGGAGATAACTTTTATTGTGGCAAAAGTAAGACACTGGTCAAGAAAATGCCCATGTCTCAACTATTGGTATTATGCTGTCCTAATTAGACAAGGAGGACACAAAATATCCTGCTTCACAGAAAAGTCTGTTGAATATGCTAGGCCTGTAGGCTGAAGATGAATGCCCCAACATCGCAGAGGAACTTTGGGTGACTGTTTAGGCAGTCAGCTGTTTCTGCCATTATTCACATTTTTTGGAAGGCACTTGCTTGCAGTTCTGCTTACTCAGTTAATACTATTTTCTTTTTAGGTCTCTGAGGGAGTTGAAGATTAGATAGCTATAGTTTACCAAAGCAAGTTATGATAAAAAATAAATTAGGTATAAGACTTTGAACTCACCAAGATAGGATACATATATATTTTCTCTGAGTTTGTCAAAAGCAAAAGACATTGTTAATGTATTTATTGCCTGTATATATTGTATATGCTCATTATACTTATTGTATATGTTTTCTTATAATAGCAATAGCCTTTTTTAGACAAAAAGGGTGAAATGTAGTGGCATTTCAAATGTATTTTAAAAAATAAAGACTGCCTGAAGATCTGAGAGTAAAACAGTCCCACTGGTCAGCCTTAAAGAACAGATTATGGCAACACACACACCTTTAATCCCAGTAGCCACAATAACACACACACACATTTAATCCCAGTAGTCACCCTTGTTGGCATAGAAATTGGGTGGTACATGCCTTTAATCCCAGTAGTGCATGCCTTTGATCCCATCCCAGGGAGGAATATAAAATAGGGCGAGACAGCTTTCATACGCAGTCTCCCTCTGAGATTCCAGGAGGTAGGATTGTCACTTCAGACTGAGGTCAAGGTAAGAGCCAGTGCTTGGCTGTTTTGCTTTTTGAATCTTCAGGCTGAACCCCAATTTCTGACCCTGAGTTTTCATTTTATCGTGCTTCACATTATGTTGTCTTTGTTTCTTTCTCACTAGCTAGATGAGGGTATAAGTTCGGGTTTATTCCTAGGCTCTCCATCCCATTTCATTTAACTTGTTGATTCTTCTGTCAATGTTACACTATCCCGACTACCAGAGCTTGTTTATAAGTCTTGAAGTTGAATAATGCTAGTCTTCTCACTTTGTTCTTATCCTTCAATATGTGTCAACTATTTTTGCTCTTTGTATCTCTATAGGGCTGTTAGAATTACCTTATCACTATCTATAAAATAACTTGCTGAGAGTTTTGTTGTAATTATATTAAATCTGTTGATCAATTTGGGGGAATTGCATGTGGACATAATGAGTCTTCTTACTCCTATATGTGCAAATACCTCCCTTATAGATATTCCTTTTATTTTTCATCAAAAGTTTTCAGTGTTTTTATACATATATTTCACATGCTTTTGTAAAGATACACTTAATAATTATATTAATAATATAAATACTGTTTGTTTTGAATTTTAAATTCCAGTTGTGTATTGGTGGCATATAAGAATGCAATTGACTTTCATGTTAACTTTATATCCTGCAACCTTAGTATAATCACCCATCACTCATTAGTTATAGGATCTTATATTTTTGGTTCTTCTTGTTGTTGATTGAGTGATTGATTTGTGTGTGTGTGTGTGTGTGTGTGTGTGTGTGTATGTGTGTGTGTGTATGGTGCTAGGACTTGAGTCTGAGTCATTGTACATGCTAAGCAAGAACTCTTTATGAAACTACATCCTTATCTCTGTTGCTAATGCTTTGGGTACCAATGCTTTGGGTATTGATTTTGTTAAAAAATAATTTTGTGACCTTCTATTAGCAGGCCTGAATGTTTCCAGTAAACTTGAAGTTCTGACAGTTGCAACTTGAAGTTCTGACAGTTGCAAGTATTCAAAGTGAACCTCAAGATAAGCATTTATGAGTAGCAATTGGCTTTTTTGGTACAACACTGTGAAACCTTCAGGCTCTTATCAGAAGTCGCTTAGTCACAGACACCACAAGTCTCTTGAGTTATCTTGTTTCCTGTTGATGTATCACTATCAGTTTGATCATGAATTGAGGGCTAGAGATGAAAAGATAGTGGCCAGTGGTTTGGACTTAGTGGGGTCTTTGGATGAAAACTTAGAACAAATGATAGAATCATGAACCCAAATAGTCAAGGGTAAAATTAGCCAAAAAATAGTAGCTTTGTTTTAATACTGTAAGATTAAAAGTTAAAATCAACAACTCAACAACTATTTATGAACAAAGTGTAGAGCTTAAGTCTGCAAGGTCGGCATCACTGGGATGGATATGCAAACATACAAAGTTCACTTTCTTTAAAAAGTCTCAAATGACAGAATAAATAGTCAAAGCATGATGTGGTATTCTGTGTGTCCCTCATGAGACCATTTGTCTACATTTACGTCTGCCATATTTTCTTTGTTGAAAAGTGCCATTGAATAATTTTTCACTCTTACCTGAAGTCCACACTGAACTTTTTTCTTTTCTTTCTTTCTGTATTCTTTGTGTTTCAGTTTTATCAGAGTGACTGCTTTCTTTCTCACTCGGTAATCTCTTTGATACTCACGGGAGAAATATTGTATTTGTGTGATCTTAGAGATCTGTAGAACTGTTTGCAGGTTGTAGAGATGGAGTCAGAGATGAATCCTTCCACCTTAGGAGGTTCAGCAGCATCCGCCATTTTATATGCCACCTGGAGGTGGAGCTTCATCTCATGAGTCTTTGAAATGACTACTGTGAGTCATTGCTTAGCTTGCCAGTTGAGCAGCTGAAGTAACAAGATGCAGCCAGTGCTCTGACATGAACCTGAAGTATGATTCTGGAAGAGCCAGAGGGTCCGTATGTTTCATACCCATACGATGTGCCGTGCAACTATGGTAAATGTAACTACCATGCTTTGGGCACTACTTAAGTTTTAGGAATGGGTGTTGTTGTTGGTAGGACATGAGCGTTGTTATTCACTAACACATTTTTATTTTATTATATTAGAATGAACTGGACTGATGTTGACCTACTCTTATACATGGATTTTTAAGTGTGAATATTTCTAATCAGTTAAACAGTAACATTGGATTTAGTAAGTGGCTCTCATAATCTAGTTTGGAAGACAGTGCTAACTACACAGGTCTGACTGTCAACATGCCATTGTAGAATGCAAATAGTGACTTTAAGTAAGTCACTTATTTGGATCTCAGTGAGCTCAGAAATACTCTAGAGATACCCAGACTTAAGCTGCATCAAGGGAGATGGGTAAGACTTGTAAGGGTAGAGGGGAGATGGAACATTTTTGCTGTTGCTTAAGTAAAGGCATTATGTTGAAAATTATTGGTAATGTAGCAAGGAGGACATATTGGGACTGAGCCACTGGTAGGTAAGTGCAGTTCATGAGGAAAAAGAGTCGGTCTTAGACATTTAATTTGAGATTTGTTGACTAAGAGAAATATCAAAAGAATGAAGACAGTTTACAGTGTGTATGTGTATATGTGTATGTGTGTGTATGTGTAGGTGCATGTATGTATGTATGTAATATATGCACAAAATACAGAACAAATCTTTTTTTGCAGGAGAGAGCCACCAAAGAATCAAGAATGAATTTGTGTTATTACAAGTTTTGAAGCAGGAGAGCAGCACCATTGGGAAGACAGTTTAGGGAGAGAAAATTGCCTCAAATTCTTCATAGAAGGAGTTAGTGTGACACGGAGGAGATTTGACAGATCACTGACAGTGACATTAGTGGCTGAAATAAAGGATGAACTGGCATGTAGGGTGGATGATTAGGTTGAGAGCAAGGGACAAGGTGAACTCTTCTGGTAGGGAAGGGAGCAAAAGAGGGAGGGGGAACATCCACAAGGAATGAGCAGAGGTAAGCAGCTCCCCATCATCACTCTTCGGGGCACTTTCTTGCAGAGAACTTATCATCATGATCAATTAAGGGATATAAATTCTCAGGAAATAAAAAAACTCAAAACACTCATACTAAAAGGCAACTTTCGTGCCCACTTTTTCTTCAAGTCATAGCTCTTTTTTCCTCTCCACAACAGTAAAATGGCCAAAGATGCTCATATTGACAGCATCTGTTTCTTTTCAGGTTGTCATGCACCCACTGCTGTGGGATTCTAAACCTCACCATTCTGTTCATTGAAACTGCCCTTCTAAAACCTTCCAAGCTGAGGCCACTGACCCCTCTTTCATGGCTCTTTTGGGTTGCCTGCTATATGTGTCTTTAAAATGAACACATAGGCCTCCTGGCTTTATAACCACTCTGCTTTCATCCTTTGGCTGGTCCCTGGTCCTCTTCTATCTCTCCATGCTCTAAGGCCCACTTCTTGCAAATTTTGTACTTCTGTCCTACCTTAATTGATTTCCCATTTGTGTATTTATATTTGTTGCTCTAGGTATTCCATCGCAATCTACATGTTCCCAAGTTACTGTGTCTGTCATGTGTTTTACACGACCTCTAATAGATATTAGGATAGCTACACCAGCTTGTTTCTTAGGTCCATTTGATCGGAAAAATTTTCTTCCAACTCTACTCTGAGGCAATGTCTGTCTTTGAGGTTGAGGTATGTTTCTTGGATGCAGCAGAAGGATGGATTTTGGTTTTGTATCCAATCTGTTAACCTGTGTGTTTTTATAGGTGAGTTGAGTCCATTTATAATTAGGAGATATTAATGACCAGTGATTGCTATATCCTGTTAATTTAGTTTTCATTGTTGGTGATGTTAATTTGTGTGTTTTTCCATCTTTGGGATTTCTGCTGTGAGATCATCAATTGTCTGTGTTTTGTTGATGTAGCCAACTTCCTTGGGTTGGAGTTTTCCTTCTAGTACTTTGTGTAGGACTGGGTTTGTGGCTAGGTATTGGTTAAGTCTGGTTTTGTCATGGAATATCTCATTTTGCCCTTCTATGGTGATTGAAAGTTTTGATGGGTATAGTAGTCTGGGCGGTCATCCGTGGTCTCTTAATGTCTGCATAGCACTTGACCAGCGTTATTGAGAAGTCAGGTGTAATTCTGATAGATCTGCCTTTCTATGTTACTTGACCTTTTTTCTTGAAGCTCTTACTTTTCTTTCTTTGTTCTGTATGTTTAGTGTTTTGATTATTATGTGACGAGGGGACTTGTTTTTTTTTTTTTTGATTCAGACTATTTGATGTTCTGTAAGCTTCTTGCATCTTCATAGGCATATCTTTCTGTTGGTTGGGAAAGTTTTCTTCTATGATTTTGTTAAATATATTTTCTGTGTTTTTGAGTTGAACTTCTCCATTTATTATACATATTATTCTTAGGTTTGGTCTTTTTATGGTGTCCCATATTTCCTGGATATGTTTTTTTTTTTTTATTTTCTAGACAGGGTTTCTCCGTAGCTTTTTGGTTCCTGTCCTGGAACTAGCTCTTGTAGACCAGGCTGGCCTCGAACTCACAGAGATCCACCTGCCTCTGCCTCCCGAGTGCTGGGATTAAAGGCGTGTGCCACCACTGCCCGGCTGGATATTTTGTTTTAAGCTTTTGATATATTTAATGTTTTCTTTGACTGAAGAGGCTATTTCCTCTCTTGTATCTTCAGTGCTTGTGATTCTCTCTTCCATCTCTTATATTCTGCTGTTTATGCTTGCATTTGTGGTTCCTGATTGTCTTGTGATTTTTGTTTCTATAATTCCCTCGACTTGTGTTTTTTTTTATTGTTTCTAGTTCAGTTTTCAAATCTTGAATAGTTTCTTTCATATGTTTGATTGTTTTTTCTTGGTTTTCTTTAAGGGATTTGTTGATGTCTTCCATTTTTTTGTTTTTCTTTTCCTCCATTTCTTTGAGGGATTTTTTAATTTCCTCTTTAAGGCCCTCAAACATTCTCCTGAAGTTATTTTTATGGTAATTTTCTTTGCTTCATCTATATTTGGTTGTTCAAGTCTTGCTGTTGTAGGGTTATAGATTTTACTGGTGTTGTGTTGCTCTTTGTGGTGTTGCATGTGTTCTTACCTTGTCTACCCATCTTTTTCTCTAATTGGTACAGTTGGGCTGTCTGTGACTGTGGTGATCCATCTTCCATGTGTCAGTAGATCAATGGCTCAGATGATTGCTCCTCATGGTGCAGTCAGTGCCATGGTTCCAGTCACCCCATTCATCAGTCTGTGTTCCTGGAGGTTGCTCAGTGGTCCTGGAGTTTGCTCTTCTACTGTGGAGTTCGCTGTCTCAGGCTTTCTCTGGCCTAGGTTGCTGGCTTAGTCCTGTTTCTGTAAATGTCCCTGGTCAGGATCTGCTCTTGTAGAGGTCCCTGGTTTGGGGGTTGGTTCAGCAAAGGTCTCTGGTTCCTGCCTACTCCCTTGGAGGTCCCAGACTGATGCCTGGACCTGCAAAGGTCTCTGGCTCCAACCCACTCCCTCAGTGGTTGCTCCTCTGTACCTGTTCCTGTGGAGTTTGCTGTCTCAGGCCTTTCCAGCCTAGGTTGCTGGCTCAGTCCTGTTCCTGTGGAATTTACTGTCCCATGGATACATTTTGTTTTATATGATAGCAAACACTAAATGAAACACAAAACAAACAAAACAATCCACTTCTCTGTAAAATGTCAACTAACCCTATACAAACAAAACCATAATAATAATAACAACAACAACAATGACAAATCCAGCATAAGGATAACAAAACCCGATGGATTATAAAGAGATTAGTGAAAATGATGATTAAGGGGCCTCACAGTTAAGAACACTTGCTTCTCTTGCAAAGACCCACAATAGAGCTCACAACTCTTGTAACTTTAGTTCCAGGAGATCCAACACCTTCTTCTGGCTTCCTCAGGTACCCATACACATGTGTGCACAAACATGCATATGCATAAATAAATGTTAAAACCACTAAAATGAGGATGATGTAAAGTTTGATAAAACATGAAAAAGCTTTATACAACAATGGGAGAACAAATCAGTATAAATTCTGTTACTCTAAAACATTTGACTCATAAAAGATAATATGCAAGAGCGATGTTAGTTCCTAGGATGATAGACTAGATTTGGCAGATGAATGCAACAGAAATCGTTATTAGAACGGTCTTTGAAGTTGCTAGCCATTCCAGTTATCAGTACAGACATGAAACAGTAATTCTGATTTTCAGTTGACTGGAATTATTTGCAAATAAGTTGATCTTCTGACGTGTATTAGGATTCGAGACACCTGAGATCTGAATTTATAGGTAGTCATGCACAGTTTTCTTTAATGTACTGCTATCTGGAGGAAAAGGACTCAGACCATAAAGCAGGGGCTGCCCCTCAGCACAGAGCCCAGAAGAGCCAGAGGCTTCTCCAGCCTCAGAGTTCTGCCCCATGGGTGTGTTGCATGCAGTTTTTCCATTATGTGGTTTTGTAGGTGTTTTTTTTTTTTCTATACTAAAAATACTGACAATTGTTAGCATAATTTAGGAAACTCTTCTATTGGGCATCTTCTCTTTCAGCAGTGGCTTCTTGCCCCTGGACAGTAATTTCTGAAGGGTGTATCTGCCCTCACCTGGGAGAGCAGCTGCAGCTGAAGACTTCCATGTACTTTACCCTGGTGGGCTTGCTTTCTCCAGGGCTCATTTCCGTTTTCTTATTTTGAACTTTGTAGGCCATGGAGTGGTTTCCCTGGCAATCTGAGGTCTCTGCTGCTGGAGGAGGAATGAAGGATGGACGCCTACAGGTTTTCAATGTAAATATTGGGAAGTGCATTCAGACTTCAAACACACACTCTCAGGTAGGCTTCATCTTCACTCCACATCAAGAACATCTGAAAACAATTTATCATAGAATGTAGGATCCCACCTTCCTTATCGTCTGAGTCCAAAAGGAATTCCAATTCTTATGAATTTGTTTTTTTTGTAAAATCTCTCAATTAGTTCAAAGTTAATCTAATTTGTGTTTATTCTCCTCCTCCCTTTTTCCTTCTCTCCCTCCCTCCCTGTCTCCCTCCCTCCCTGTCTCCCTCCCTCCTCCATCTCTTCTGTCTCTGCTTTTTTTTTTTTCTCATCACAGTTTGACTCTGAGACTTGGGAGTAGTTTGGTTATCCCTGGTCAGTGGTCCCTGGTTCATTGCACCCAAGTCCATTTGATTTCTTGGTCCTTGGATGACTTGGGATAAACTTTCTCAGGGTGGATATCATTTCTAAAAATACCCAGTCCTCACTGTGGCCGGAGGAAGAGTGAACAGAACATAGAGTCTAGACTCAACTTTGGCACATTCATCACACACCAGAAGCTGCTAGCATTCAGTATTTTGTGGTCCTTTTTATAGTTTTGCTTCCTCATGCGGCTACTTAAGACAAAGGAGATTGCAACAAGCCAAGGTGCTCCCAAGAAGGATGTGGCTCTGTGGAACTGTCTCCCCCACCCTGTTCAGGTCCAGTGGGTTCTTTGGTGAGTACATGCCACATGCCATGGCAAAGTGTGCTGCCACCAAGTGGGAAAGCTCTGATGAAAGACTGGTTCTTTGAAATCACCCTCAACAGAGGGCAAAATCCTAGAGCCACCCCTTCTCCGAACATAGAGAGAAATGCTTCTAAGTTTGATCACACTTGTTTGTCTCTTGAAGATGTCCAGGTTCCTCTTCCTTAAATGTGTGTGCGCTTTAGTCAGTTTCCACAGAGAAGCTGTCTCCTGGACACGGCAGGCATGCTGTGCTCAGGAACTCACAGCAGCTGTGGCTGTCTGAATAATACCTGCAGAAGGTCAAGCCAGCGGAGCACTACTGACGGACTTAGCTCCTGGGGGAGAGAGAGTCCATTTTCTGTTTTTTTTAAGGATGTGGTGACCAAGGTCCCATGGATGATCCCACGCTCATAAGTATAAGGGCAGCATGAATTGGACTCAATGGGAAAAAAAAGGCGACAGGAAGTTGGGAGGAAGTAGGAAGTTGAGAGATGATCTGAGGGGTTAGGGGAAGAGTGGGGAGGAGAGGGATGATCTGAGGGGTTAGGGGAGGAGTGGGGAGGTGGGAGATGATATGAGGGATTAGGGGAGGAGTGGGGAGGTGGGAGATGATCTGAGGGATTAGGGGAGGAGTGGGGAGGAGAGGGATGATCTGAGGGATTAGGGGAGGAGTGGGGAGGAGAGGGATGAGCTGAGGGATTAAGGGAGGGCTGGGGTGGGGAGGTGAGAGATGATCTGAGGGGTTAGGGGAGGAGTGGGGAGGAGAGGGATGCTCTGAGTGGAGGAGTAGGAGGTGAGGGATGATCTGTGAGGGGTTGGAACTGGGGTGGGGAGGTGAGTGTAATTCAGATACACTGTTTAAATTTTCAAAAAGTTAGTTTCTTACATTAAAAAAGGCAACAGTGTGTAGGTAACTTTCTAGTCTGTGGTGAGGCCTGCCTTTGACATGACTTTCTTGGTCCATAGCAAAGGGTCAATATGGAGTGTCATTGATGACACTTGCAGGCAGAAACAAAATTTATAGCACTCCCAGCAACAGTGTTCTTAGAATTTGAAGCCACAGCCTCCTCTGTAAAGGTGTGATTTCCCACTGTCTTGTAAGTTAAGGCTGTCTCTGATGTGTTTCGAAAGGGCCTCAAGAACACTGTTGCTTTCATGCCAGGTGCCTTTCTCCATGAACGTCTGTTCAATTTACACCAAGCTAGCTTCCAAACCTTGCTTTTGAAAATATTTGGGCTTTCCCCTGTTCGCTAGCCCATTCCATTCTTTTTCCTTTTCATTTTTAACACATAGTGGGTAAAAGAGCATTTTTAATTGCCCATTGTCGCTATTGAATATAATAAAGACACTATCCTGAGTGTGGATTAAAAAGCATTATTTTAATTTCAAAGTACACATTTAAAGGCTTGTGCCTGGAACTTTGTGGCAGAAATCAATGGGGATGTTTAACTTTTTGACAAGGGAGTTCTCTAAGTGACAATTTTATGTATGTACCCGATACCACAACTATTTAATATATCTTCTTATAAGAACTTTCTGTCCAGGATGTGAGGAAGGATAGCAGCAAGAATACTTGAAGAACTGTGAGAGTGAGACTATTTCATTCCGTGGTTTAAAAAGGAAATCAATTAAAAATGCTTTACTTTAGATTATGCTCAAGCATCTGTGGGTGGGTGTGCCTGTGAGTGAAGGTGTCCCAGGGCAGGGTAGAGGCAATGGATGCTCCCGGAGTTGGAGTTACAGGTGGATTTAAGCCGCCCAACAGGGAGTGTTTGGTGGTATAGGATTAGTCCATGAATTTAACTGCTGAACCACCTCTCCAGCTCTAAGAGAGGGACCATTTTACATTTCTTCTTTGTGGCTTTATCTTAAAGTGACCTTCTAAATTGTTAAAATTAAATTTGTGAGTTGATTATGTATACATATTTCTTCTTTCTTTCCCTTCCCCCCTCCCTCCCTCTTTCTCTCTTCTTTCCTGCTGTACTTGGGATTGAACCAGAGCTTGGTACATGCTGGGCAATAATGCTATGCCTCAGCTAAAAATTTCCTAGTTCTAAGTTATTTAACTTTCTGCTTCTTCAAAAAGTAACTCTCTTGCACAGGGGGAGTGATATGTAGGGGCAACAAGACTCCCACAGGTCTGGGACCCAGGTTATGTCTCCCCAGGATCTAAACAGTGCACACACACTCCTTTGTGCTGAAGATCTC
>NC_022021.1:59204297-59206154 GCF_000317375.1 Microtus ochrogaster
GGCTCAGAGTCCTGGTTATGTCTCCCCAGGATCTAAACAGTGCACACACACTCCTTTGTGCTGAAGATCTCGTACCATAGGACAAGAAGGGGGCTCAGACTCCTGCTTTCAGTTGACTTGCAAGAAATCTCACTTTTGTGAAAAGGTGACCCCCTTCCCCGAGTTTGGTTTCAGTTATATCACCAATACCCCCCACCTTTTATCTGGCCTTGTTAACTTTCATATCCTTCTGTCCCTAGCCTCTATTCGTGGCATTATCTTGGTTTATTTTGGCCCAGCGTTTTGATTAGTAAGGCCACTGTTGGGTTAGGCTAGGTTTTACGAAGCATTTTCCAGGTGACACTAGTGAGTACCTTGTTACGCTAAAGTCAAAAGGACTGTGCAGTCAAGTGAGGTTGAGAAATTCTACCCACTATAGCTCATCCTCCAGTGCATACAGCTCCAGTGCATACAGCTCCAGTGTATGCAGCTCCAGTGCATACAGCTCCAGTGTATGCAGCTCCAGTGCATACAGCTCCAGTGCATGCAGCAGCCCTAAAATACAATGAGCTCTGAAATAAAGAGCTGACTTTAATATTAACTCAGAGTTTCCCAACTAATGTGACCATTTAATGCTGTTTTCATTATTAACCTGTATAAAGCAATTATAACTGAGAATATTCTTTGGGAATAATGAATAAAAGAGCAGAATCCTGTATACAAGTCTTGTTCTTGCAATGTGGAAGAGGTTTTGGACTCTTTGCTTTAATCTGCATCTGTTTTTATGATCTGCTTCTTGGAATCTATCCCAAAGGGATTGGCTTTTGGGTGAATACTGCAATGGCGTTCCCTGGGTATCGGAGACTGCAGAAGATAAAGCTAAAGACAGTGGAGCAAGAGTCACCGGTGGTGTCAGCTGAAGCACAGTTTCTCAAAGATACTCGAGTGACATCTCTACATGTAGGCTGTGAATGTGACCTCTATGGGCAAAGGGTTTTTCATAACGTGCTGCGTCTCAGGTTCGTGGCAGGCGCTGTCCCAGGTTGTGTAGGCAGGCCTAATCCAATGTCAAGTATCCTGTGACTTGTACAAAAACCAGAGAAGAGACACAGAGAAGCCAGAGTGCTCACGGAGACAGGCTGGCATGGTGCGGGCACAGAAGAATGGCTGCAGCTGCAGGAACCGGAAGTGGCAAGGCTGAGACTCTTAGGGCATGCCTTCTCACCCACCCCTAGACTTCACACTTCAGTCTCTGACTGTGGGAGAGTCAGTTTTTGGTGCATAACCACCCAACTCGTGGTCATATGTTAGGATAGCCACAAGGCACTGGTTGGGGTGGAGATGGGAGTGGGGTGGATAGGGTTGGGTGGGGGATGAGTGGAAATAGGGGTGAGTGGGAATAAAGGTGACTGGGAGTAGTGGTGAGTGAGGGTAGGGGTGGGAAGGGGTAGGGTGAAGGTTCGGCAAGTACTGGAAAAGAAACGTAGGCCTCAGGCACTGGGTGAAGGGCCTGTATGGCCTCGCTGGTGAACTAGGCTGGTACAGGAAATCCTGTACCCTGGGAGGAAGGCTGATCCTGTCTCAGGTTACCTGAGTTCTGAGTAGCCATCCTTGTAACTTGGTGCCAGATGCATCATCTTTCTCCTACAGGTCACCGAGGCAGAGTGCTGCCCCTGGTTCTGAGTTCAGAAGACACCCTCTTGTTTTCTGCTGCCTCAGATGGGGTCGCTTGTGTGTGGAAGGGCCACCAGTCACCCAGCCAGTTATAACTGGGAACTTCTCCATTATGTCATTGGGATCAGAAATTGTGATGTCCCAGGTCACTGGGATGGGAAGTTGTGATGTCCTGGGTCACTGGGATGGGAAGTTGTGATGTCC
>NC_022021.1:59206896-59208439 GCF_000317375.1 Microtus ochrogaster
CTGGGATGGGAAGCTGTGATGTCCTGGGTCACTGGGATGGGAAGCTGTGATGTCCTGGGTCACTGGGATGGGAAGCTGTGATGTCCTGGGTCACTGGGATGGGAAGTTGTGATGTCCTAGGTCTCTGGGATGGGAAGCTGTGATGTCCTGGGTCACTGGGATGGGAAGCTGTGATGTTGACTCTTCTTTGCTTGATTCTCCTCAGTCTGCCATCTCTGTACGTCTTCCTACCCCACAGCCCAGAAATGGTCTGATTTTCTTCAGTCTTCCTCTCCTTCTGTCCTCTTCCTCCTTCCTTTTCCCCTCTTCTTGTGAAAAGCCGAATGGTCCTGTAGTACCCGTGCCATTACAAGACGATATGCAAGCCGGGAACTAATCTGGAGACTTAAAAACACATAGACAGAGAGAGAGAGAGAGAGAGAGAGAGAGAGAGACAAGGACATGGGTTATCCTTGATACAAGAATGCCAACTTTATCGTGCTCAGGGATCCTCAGCCACGCCCAGTTCTTGGGATCTTCCAGCTGCAGACTCATCAGGCTCAGAGCAGCTGCAGGCACAGGTGTTCTGCTCACTTCACTCCAGCAGACAAAGGGTCTAAAGCAAGCAAAGAAAGTCAGGAATCTGCAGCTCCCAACATCTTCTGCCTTCTTTGCCTTTTCCTCTTCCAAGATTCATTTTTTCACTATTTTAGTAAAAATGAGTTCTAAACTGTTCTTTCCTACCTGGCTTTTCTAAGTCCTCCTGTCGTATTTCTGACTGCCGTTCCCAGTTCTCCTTTGTGAGTTCCTTTCCTGTCATTAGTTCAAACTCAGTATACTCAAGGTAGAACTCAGGTATCCGAAAAAGCCCCCTCACCTCCTGCCATATGCTGTGTGCTGTAATAAGCATGAATAATACTTTTTCTCAAAATTAGCTCTCTAGTCGGATCCTTTTTTCTCCAGTATTAGCCTGTTTTCTGTTGCTGTAACAGAATACCCAAGACAGAGTAACTGAACATTTATTTAGCTCATGGTATGGGAGCTTGCTGGTGTCCTGGCACTGGATAAGGATTTTTCCACTGTACCATCCTAGGGCAAAAGACAGAAAGGCAGGAGACACAAGAGGCCAAGACAGAAACAGGAGGCCACTTATAGCAAGTTGTTGTGCTGGGTTTGTGTGTGTGTGTGTGTGTGTGTGTGAACTTACACTAACTAGAGTCATCTCGAGGAGAGGGAGCCTTATTTGAGGAGATTGTCCTGTAGGCAATCCTGTGGGGCTTTGTCTTGATTGATGACTGTTGTGGGGGGACCAGCTCACTATGGTGTCACCACCTCTGGGCCTGGTTTTATAGGAAAGCAGACTGAGCAAGCCAGGCAGCAAGTCAGTAAGCAGCCTCTGGCAATCTCTGCACATCTGCTGTATGGCTCCCGTGCTAGAGCTTTGCTGGTCCTTTGGAATTCTTGATCTTTGCTTCTAATTTTTTCTACACATAATGTTTGTTTTCTTCTTCTTCTTCTTCTTCTTCTTCTTCTTCTTCTTCTTCTTCTTCTTCTTCTTCTTCTT
>NC_022021.1:59209464-59212133 GCF_000317375.1 Microtus ochrogaster
CCTATCACCTTCAGAAGTCT
Organism: Microtus ochrogaster; assembly: GCF_000317375.1. Lineage (NCBI taxonomy): Eukaryota > Metazoa > Chordata > Mammalia > Rodentia > Cricetidae > Microtus > Microtus ochrogaster. Next base: position 59,209,485 of record NC_022021.1, read on the forward strand.
ACCTATGGCAACTGTGGCTACCCTGCCAAGAGCAACAGGAAGTATAGCTGGCACACTATCCCAGGCTAAGAGAAGAAACACTTATTGGAACTGGGTGGATGAGGCACCTATTGTCTATTGGAGATTCAGACATGGATTGTATGAAGGTTAACAAACAGCTAACCCAAGAGGGCAGCTGTCACAGCATCAAATTCATTTTAGGGACTTCAAGCAGTCATAAAATAAATGGTCTGGTTTCAAAAAAATGGAGTTCAGTAGAGAATAGTCTATATTTTTGTAATTAAAATCCTAAATTCATATTAAAGATTATGACATGTCAAAAGTATCAGCTCAGAACCCCTCTACTAGAAAACTCACTTTGTAGTTCAGGAAGTCTGATCCTTGGGCGTTATCAACCTTACTGGGGTGCTAATGTAAGAAACCCCATGTTCTGGGTTTCAGCAATATTAATTGACTCTCTAGAGGTGGGGTCCTGGGCAATGGTGATTCTGGTTAGGCTGGTGGGTCTGCTGGGCAACCGTCCCTGAAAGCCTGTGACTAGTGTTTTAATCAGCTTGAGTTTTGCTTCTTCATTGGCTTCAAGAGTTGACTCTTAGCGTATGTTTTTGGATTGGACAGGAACTGTGTATGTATCTGCATACATACATGCATAATTACATACAGATAAATATTTCTAGTGGAAATTGAAGGAATTTGTTCCCATGATCCCACTTCAATATGGCCGCTGGGATGATGACTGTCCACTAAATTAAAAATGCCAAGCAAACATGGGCATTTTGTTTTTCAAGAAAATGTTTTGATCACAGTTCACTACTCCATGAGAGCATGCCAAACACTGTGACCACCATGTTGGTGACAGACAAGACTCACAGACAAGGGGAATCAAGAGATCATGTAGATAATCCAAGGCTGAAATGAAAACTACCAAGGAGCAGGCTGACTTTCTGCTATGTCCTTTTCTTGGCTGGCCAGGCATTTCATTTATATCACCTAGAACTCTAATTCTGTTCAACTTCAGCCTTTGGCGTTATGTGTCATCTTAGCTCAAAGGCCTAGAAGCAAAGCGCATCTGCCTAGGGAATTCACCCTTGAGTCATTTCTGATACCTGTGTCTGCGGTTCTTGCATATAAACAAGAATAGTGGTGGTGTAGCAGTGGGAGCTAGGCCTTTTCCTTCTCATTTCCACATGCTGGAGCAGTTCAGAATGCCTGAACCCTTCACTATGCTTGCTGTCAGACAGAGCTAATGAGAGCAAAGTGCATTCTCCAGGGAGAAATTACCCTGTCCCTGGACACACAAAGGACACCAGTGGCCCTGGTTTTCTAATCTCCCTCCTGCATCGTCTATGTCATTGCCTTCCAACTCTTGGTTTTGCAGATGGAGAACTGACCAAGAGCATTGCAAGAGAGAAGAGCATGCAGTCATTCAACTGATTTTATTTGTGACTGGATACAGAAGTGACAGCAGATGAAATGAAATTCATGCATCTAAACTGTGCCCTTCATAGTCTTCTTTATCCATGAGAGATGCTTCTGTGAAAGAGAAGTATAGATGCCAGGCCCTTGGCGAACTCCACATTTCCCACTAAGGCCAAAGGCTGTGATGCCTCGGAAAATACCGCCACACACCAGAGGGCTTCCAGAATCTCCCTGGGGAAAGAAGAGGGCAGAATGAGGTGAGATTAGCTTTTGGTTATGAAGAAGTTCTGTAGCGCTTAGTATGAAGAGCCCAGACTTCACTGAAAATTATTGCTTAAAACACCAGGACACTTAGCAATATTTTAATATTTATAGATTATTGAAAACTGAAAAGAAAGTTGTATTATATATTTCAGCTACTGATTTTAAGATTAGTTGTCTTTTTTCAGAAAGCCATCCCTCTTGATCAATTTTTCAACAAAGAGTGAAACAGGCAAACACAGATAATACATTTAAGTAAAGAGTAACTGTCATGTTTTCTAGTTCCTCTCACAGATAACTATTTTCCAAAGAAAGAAAACTGAATTGCTCCTTTCAAAGAAAGGCTGGTTTGATATCTGTATGAAATAATGGATCACATGAGAACTGTGGCCATCTCTGCTGAGATACATTCCCTGTTATAGCATCTGGAATGTGCAGATTCAGCCCGGTAGACTGGATTCCTCAGCAGCCAGCCTAGGGCACTGAGAAAACAGGGAAACACTGCTGAGCCTCTGTGGGTACAGGGCCTGATCCCAGGGGAGGGGCGTCCTGAGATGCTGCTGTGGCCACAGGGTATTGTATGAGATTCCCCAAGAGGAAAAGTCAGGTTCCTGGGTGCCTTAAGTGGAGGGCGTGGGAGGCAATGAGTAGGGGAGGGTCAAGTAAAAAGAAGAAAGGTGTTAAGGACAGATGCCATTTCTTCTTGGCATTTGGCCAACCACGGTCCTGAAGACAAGGCTTAGTTTCTCTGACTACTACCCTGATGATAGACACACTGTCCTCACCTCAGGAGATTCTTTGGAGTCTTGGGGAAAGGCAAGAACCAACAAGTTAGAACTGAGGGTTTAAAAATTTGCAAAGTATTCTTTTTAATTCTTGTCTTTAATCAGGCCCTGTCCCTCATGTTTTTGGGGACACTGGGAGGAAGGCTTATACAGTCTCTGGTGAGGGTCATGCCTAGAATTGTTT
>NC_022021.1:59212247-59223116 GCF_000317375.1 Microtus ochrogaster
TTGGTTTTTCGAGACAGGGTTTCTCTGTGGTTTTGGAGCCTGTCCTGGAACTAGCTCTTGTAGACCAGGCTGGTCTCGAACTCACAGAGATCCTCCTGCCTCTGCCTCCCAAGTGCTGGGATTAAAGGCGTGCGCCACCACCGCCTGGCAGCTCTTTAGAATTTTATGTATCTTGTTAGTCTCTGTATATGGTAACATGAAGACTGAGAAATATCCCCACCATTTCTTCTAAGTGTTTTGTTTGTTTTGTTTCTTAATCTGTGAAACAAAGTCAATGTAGTAGGTCACCCATGGTCCTTTTCTAGTAGTGGATTATTACTTTTACTGATTCTTTGGAATTGAGAATTTGGAATTTTATTCACCTTTATCTTTTTTAAAATTGATTTTATTGAGCTCTGCATTTTTCTCCACTCTCCTCCCTGCTCCTCCCCTCCCCTTCAACCCTCTCCCATGGTCCCCATGCTCCCAATTTACTCAGGAGATCTTGTCTTTTTCTACTTCCCATGTAGATTAGATCCATGGATCTTAGGGTCCTCATTGTTATCTAGGTTCTCTGGGATTATATTCACCTAGATCTTATCCAATTTCAGAAAGCACAGTAGAAGGCTGGATGTGGTGCTACAGGCCTTTAATTCCAGCACTTGGGAGAAAGAGGCAGGCGGATCTCTGTGCGTTCCAGTCCAGCCTGATCTATGTAGTGAGTTCCAGGGCAGCCAGAGCTATATAGTGAGACTCCCTGTCTCATCAGAGTAGGAAACTGTAGAATCCAGTTCCCTGATGAGACCAAGCTTAACCTCACACCACTTACACTCATGTGCCTTGCTCCAATAGCTAACACACTCTCACTTACTTCGCATGAGTCCTTTCCACCATGGAGGTTTCCTGCACAAATCATATTTAGTCCAATTACAGGATTAAAATTGTAGTGCTTTTCATCATTGCAGATTTTTCTGTCTATGACAGTAATGTTGACTTCTCTCAGAGTTTCAGAGGGAGGTGATTTATTATTAACTCTCCCCCATCCTGCAACTTGGCATCTGGTTCCTGGTTTCACATCATCCCCCTTTTCAGGCAGGGCAAGGATAGCCACATTTTTGTTAATTGTTGCTTTTTTGTTTAGCTGTAGGAAGACAAACATAAACAGTTAAGAGTATGAGATAAGTTGTTGCAGAATATTTGTTTAGCTATGCAAAGATGTGTTGCTGTTTTACCTTGCCTGCCTAACACACCCAATTGGTCTAATAAAAAGTTGAACAGGCAACAGCGAGAGAGGAGGTATAGGTGGGACTTCTGGGAAGAGAGAGTAAGTAGGAGGAGGAATTTGGGCTCTAGTGAAAAAGAAAAAGAGACACCAGGGAGACGCCAGAGGTCAGCGTACAGACATAGAGGAAGCAGGAAAGTGGGACATGGATGAAATGAAACAGAATGAAAGAAAGGTAAAAAGCTCTGAGGCAAAATGTAGATGAAGAAAAACAGGGTAAATTAACTTAGAAGAGCTAGTGGGACAAGCATAAGCTAAGGCTGAGCATTCATAATTAATAATTAGTCTCCATGTCTTTATTTGGGAGCTGGTTAGTGGCCCAATGAAAATGCCGACTGCAATGAATATTAATGTTTGAACTTCTTACCTCTCCCTGTGGGGCTCCCTTGTTTGTACCAGGTGGGGAACTAGGAACATACCTTCATGTAAGTGGTGAGACTTTCAAAGGTTCTGTGACTGAAACAGACCACCCAAGGTACATACCCACAAAAGCTGCAGATCACCCTCATGTGTATGGTTGTCAAAGCATGGATACGGAAATGCTTTCTTGACAGATAATATCTGTTTTTCTGGCTCATCCTTGTCTTTTGAGTGAGCTCCAAGAATGACCTGGTAACTTGTTTTCCTGTAATAGACACAATACTAGTTATTAGTTTAATCAGGAACTGGTTGTAATATGTGTTGAACAGTTTCAATATGCCATTGATGTAAATGCTGATTTTGGAGAAATTTTGTAGCTTGGAAGAATATGCCTGCCTTGTAGGGTAAGATTTTTATGAATCTGTTATCATTTCTGTCTTATATTTATGAAGCTTTAACAAAACACCCGGGGCTGGATGTGTTAGAAATAACGGAGGTTTCCTTTGGCTCACAGTTTCGGAGTTCAAGAGCTCGGTGTCAGCATCTGTTGGGCTTCTCATGAGGGACTTAGGACACATCAGCTCATGGTGGAAAAGTGGGAGGGATGAGGATGTGTGAAGAGGATCATCTGAGTGACAGAGGAAGCAAGAGTGACCAGAAACTGAGCTTGATTTATACCAAGATACCCTTCATGGCAACTGACTAACTCTGAAGCCCACATTCACCCTGTCACCAAAATGGAGCCCCCATGATCTATGAAGGGTTCCAATCACCTCTCAGTGTGGTTACCATAAGGACCAAACTTCCAGCAAATGAACTTTTGAGGGGACAAATGATGTTTGAACCATCACACTTGTTATTCCAACAGCTTATTTATAACAAGATATCCGAGGTTTAAGGAAAAATCAAATGAGAGAAGTTCATGGCAGCAAATCCAAATCTTGGGTTTGTTTCCACTCTTTCCTCTCCCAGACTAGCTTTGGTAGAGGATTAGGCTGCAAATCCCTGAAAAGCAAAGCTCCCAGGAGAACCAGACGCAGGAAACAAAGGCAGCTGGTGGCTAGGAAGCAGCTCCTGGCAGATCTCTTGGTAAGAGAGCAATCTCAGATAGGAAAGCTTCCAGAAGCAGAGGGCTTAGCCAGGGATCCCACGTGCATGCCACACAGGGTGCAGGTATTTCCCAGTGTGTTTATGCTTATGGTTCTTGTCATTCACAGCCCATTATACACCAAACTGAGCAATCCTCACATTGCCTTTTCTCCACCGTACCAGCTGAGGCTAGTCTCACATAAGACATCATGACTATACATTTCAGAGCATGCTCTGATAATACCATGCTTTATAAATTTCATGGCCAATAGCCACAAGCCACATGTAGCTGCTAGGACTTTGGTGCATGACCAAAGAAGTAAATTTGTAATTTTAGTTAGCTTCAATTAGATGGAACTCATGTTGCCCATGTAGCGTTGTGGTAGGAGCATAGGCACTGGAGATGAAAGAAGCCATTCAGCAGGGAAGGACCAGAAACCCTTCTCCACATGGGCTTCACCAAGCAAATGGAATATGCTCTAGAGAAACTGGAGAGATGGGCACTGTGTAATGACCCACATAGGGTCAGGGGTCTAGTGGCCCACTGGTATTTTTGCCTTATCCCAGTTCACTAGCTTATTCATTCTCGGGAGTGCGCCTCCCTTTATAAAATAGCCAAAGTGATTTTAGTTCCACTTAACAAACCCATTTATTATCTTTCTTTTCTTTAAAAATATCTCTTATGTGATGTATTTTGATCATATGCATTCATTCCCGTTCTTCCCCTATTTTCTCCCAGGTCCACTTCTACCTTCCTCTGTCCGCCAAGCCTATGATCTCTGTTTTTCTTTTTTCTTTTTAGTGGGGACCTTCAGACAGAGCTCTCAGACACTATGTTCTCATTGACTTGGCTCCTTGTGACAAATCTGGGCTTCACTTCCTTTCAGATCAATGTGACTTGCCAAAGACTTCACTTATATATGACAAAATTAATGACTTTCCCATGTATTAGCGAGATGTGGCCTTTTTATTGTTATTGTTTCTCCTCATTAGACTATTTCTACAAAACTTTAACCCAAAAAACTTACGTGGTACAATGGGCAGCAGTCAACACCCAGTCTTTTGCAACCAAAGCGCCACCGCAGATGCCTTTTTTACCAAGTTTAAGTAGGACCATGTAAGGTCTTGAATGAGGAACCACTGTATCTCCTCCAATGATTCTTACACAGCCACCTGGTCAATAGAAAAAGGCAACTCAGGTCAGTGCCCACTCCAAATAGCTCCTCAGGAAAGCCATATTTCTGGGACAAGGCATGCCTTTTGAATTTGGTGGAAATTTGGTATCACCCGTGTTTACCCTTCTCTTTTCCTCTATGTAGACCTTCCGATGTCTGACCCTATGTCTTGACCCTTTGGGGCTCCTGAGAAGTCCCTGCTATCACATCCATAGAGGTCCATCACTGGTGTTCCAGAAACTATTCTGCTGGAAATCAGTTATAGTTGTAGCTTCAGAGCTCAGGCTTTGCCAAGGGCAGAGAGCTGTGCAGTGGTCAATAGCGCTAGCAGTTCTGGGGGAGTTGCTGGCGTCGATGTAGCCCTCCCTGGCCCTACTCCCTTCTGGATGAGTATTAACTGGAGAAGAGGAATGGGAATGGATTATAGAAGCTTGTTACTTTCCCCTTCCACTCAGAGGCCTTGCAAAAACACAGCATACAAATTGATGCCTCTGCCTTGTATCTGAGACCCATTGTATCAATGAAGACTTGGCTCATTTGGTGAGACTTCAGGTATGAAGAGCACTACTCTCATTCGCCAGTGGAGAGAACAACACTGGTCACACCCGAGGTTCTGCTTCAGTCTTCGGACAAAACATGCTGTGGTTTAAACCCTTTCAAGTGAGCTATAATGAGTAGAGAGAAAAGGAGTAGAGGTGCTATAGCTATATAATCTACCTTATTCAAACTTGCGTGAGCTGGACCAGGATGGTAGCCATGGTTAGAAGGCAGAGACACACATAGGCACAAGACAAGTGCGCACGGCAGTGGAGAGGCTCTGTGTCCTTGGGGCAGAGTTTCCATTTTTTTCAACTGCTACACAAGATATTCGTGCATTCTCCTAAAACCCTCTGACTGTTGGCCGAGAGTTATGGTTTCTTGAGTAGGGAATCAACACTTCTTATTCTACAAATAAGTCAAACTAATTGCCAAATTCACAAGTGTCAGTGATAGGTTGAGGAGGGCGAGAGCCAGGGAAAGAAGGTACACGATCCACTTTCCATAAGGGAATGGGGAAGGCAGAATTTCAGGCTCTAGAAATAGACTTGTACAGAACCAAAAGAGTTTGGCTTCATCCCAAGTTTCCTTGGGGTGACTCTTACAAAGCTAGACTATAAAGGAGTGTCTGTGGATACCGGGGATTGTGAATTCGAGAGCATTCTCTTTGGCAAAGCTTTGTGTCTGAGTACTCGCCTGAGCACAAGGCCAGGTCTGCCACTAACCAGACTTGAAAAGGGGTGTGGTAAGGGTGAGAGCAGGGGAAAGAGTTTAAAGACCACCAAAGCGCCCCCATTTAGAATCAGACTTAGGAGAATGCCTGAGGCAGGAGCTCTGTAATGTTCAGACTCTGTGTTTAAAAAGTCTTCCAGATTATTCCGACTAGTCCCAAACATGAAGCATTGCTTTCTTGTTTCTTCCCTTTTGGGGTCCACACAGCTCTTTCTGAACACAGAAAACAAAGTGTAATAGGAAAAAAGCTGCTTTTATGCTTTCCCTTGAAGAACATATATAATTGGATTTAAAAAGACAAAATTCGATCAGAAAGAAAGAGAGAAGAAGAAAATCTGCTTTAATCTCATGGTTTGGGAGATTTAATATCACTGAGTGCTCTCTGACTGTGGGCTGTGCTGTGCTGGTCTTGTGACCAGTTTCGTTCCCAAACATCTTCAACCTTGTTTTAAAATTCCCTTCATTGCCTGGTGTAAAACTGCCTCTGGAACTTCTTTTGGACTTCCTGCCCTCCACTTCTACCTCTAAAAGCTTATGGGTCCTAGGAGAAATCATGGCTGCCTCTGTGTTTGCCAGCTATTTCCTCCCTTTCCCCCCATTTTCTCCTGGCGGGTTCTTCAGGGAACCTGGAGAAGCTCTCCCAGTGTTAGGGCAAGAGATGCGATGGCGTCCCCATGGGTGCATGCTGCGTCCACTCAGACAGGAATATTGGTCACTACTTACTAAGTGGAAGGAGCAGCCAAAAAGAAAATACAGTTCTCCTGAGGAATCAGTGAGAAGTATTCCTCAGAGTCCTGAAGACTTGTCAGGCAAACATTAACAAAGAGAACTAGCGAGAAGCACCTACCTGTCCTCATTGGCTTCTGCCAATGTCTAGCTCTGACTCAGCTTAGCTTTTCAAAGCTGTCTGTATAATATTGGAGAAAGAACAGAAGCCCCACCACTACCTCCTTCCTTGAAAGCGAGAGCTTGATTTCCCAACTCAAGGGCATTTCATTCATTTGTTTGCTCATTTTCTCATTATCTTTTAAAGCAAAATTTAAGCTATAAATTGGCAGCCATCACCAATTGGTGGTTTTGTTAATCTTTGGAAAGAAATTACAAATAAATATTTTTTCTTCTAAAATGAATTTGATTATAAGGCAAATGCTAACCACCCCCAAGCTTTGGGTATTCTATAAATAGCTATTATAATAATATTATAAATAAGGCACCATTGTTAAGGCATCACAAAAATCCACTCTATAATGGTTATAATGGAAATGGCATGAGCCTGTCTTACCTTCAGGAATTAGCAGAAGGAAAACAACAGCAGCAAGAGAAGACACCCAGGGAGCACAGAAGGTCTTCATTGTGGCTCTCCCCACATCAATCAACACGGAACTCTGTGTTTGTTTCTTTCCACTATATATATGAGAGTACAAAGGATGTGGTTTTACTTCTTCTCTTTCAAATTTCTAGGTGTAGAGTTGGAAAATGAAACTAAACAAGAGGAAAGCAGACATGATCCCTCATCAGGGGTGGGGAGGGGCTGGGGAATGGGGAGGAGGATGTGCGTGTTTGACTGTGTGAATGCTGAGGGGTGGGGAGGGCCCTGTCCTCCTACCTGATAGCTGAGGGGATGGGAACCTTGTTGCTGTTAGAATATAGTTCATAAGAAGGGACTAGAAATGACTCGGTTGGAATAGTCTCATCACCTGCAATATTACTGTCAGTATCCATTAGTAGAAGCCCTGTGAAAACTTCAAAATCAGAGTTTTACATGAGCGATCAGATAGGGGAGGCACCGGGTTGGGGGGATGTACTGAGAGGGGGCATTTTGGGGCTGGACAGAGGCCTGGCTCAGGGGAATCTTCCAGGAGTGTATGCGGAGGACCCCAGTTTAGACTCCTAGCAATAGCGGATAAGTAGCCTGAACTAGCCTCTCCTGTGACCAGATTGTCATCAGAGAGGCCTCATCTACTAACTGATGGAGGCAGGTACAGAGACCTGCAGGCACATTAGGTGGACTTCAGGAATCCTGTGGAGGAAGAGGAGGAGGGAAGAGTGTAGCATCCAGATGGGTCAAGGACACCATGGTAAGGCTCACACACAATCAACTAACCTGAGCTCATAGGGGCTCACAGAGACTGAACCACAACCAGGGAGCATGCATGAGACTAACCTAGGCCCTCTTTATATGCTACAGTTGTGGAACTTGGTCCCCTTGTGGGACTCCTAATAGTAGGAACAGGAGCAGTCTCTTGACTCTTTTACTGGCTTTTGGGACACTTCTTCTCACACTGGATCTCCTGTCCAGCCTTAAAGGGAGGTGCTTTGTCTTACTGCAAATTGATATGCTACATTTTATTGACACTCATAGGAGACCTGCCCTTTTCTGGATGGAGGCTGAAGTGGAGGGGAATGCGGGGTGGCAGGAGGGGCATGGGTGAGAGGGACTGGAAGGGGAGCATGGTGGGGAGGAGGCTGTGGAGTTTTAGGTGTCAAGGAGGTGTACCAGATGGTCAAGTGCTTGTCATATAAACACGAGGACTCAAGCATGAACCCCCAGAACGTACTTAACAATTTGGGTGCAACAGTGGGTGCTCGTAATCCCAAAACTGGAAAGGAAGACAGGGAGATCTAGCTGTAGGTTTAGTGAGAGACCCTGTCTCAAAGAATAGTGGAAAGTGCTTGAGGAAGATGACCAGGGTCAACCTCCCATCTCTTCACATATATGCACACACGTGTACACACACACGTGTACACACACACACACACACACACACGGAGTTTTTAAAAAATGTTCTAAAATTGGTCACCAGACACATTTCTTTTTAGCTATTTTCTTGGGTTTTAAGGGTTGATAAGAAAAACCTAAGTGAAGGTGCAGAGGAAGATTTACGAACAGAAGTTCCTGCTTCCATTTCAAAGAAAAACAGAAGCTAGGTTGTTTTGTTCCAACACTGGGATATGTTGCTTTCCTAAAACAGACAAACACATGTCCAGTCTTGGGAGGACAGTGCTGGCTTGGTTTCTAGAAGAATGTCTTGAGCTCTCTGTCTGAGCCGAGGAAGTGGTCTTGACAGTGAGGCCCATAGCCATATGTTTCACTAGGACAACTGGTGTTAAACCACACAGCCCCACAGTTAACACTCTCGTGACTTCAGACCCGGTGAGTGATGTTAGAAAGGACCCCTGCTAAGACACCTGTGGTTCTTTTTCCCAGATCTCAGTGTGTACCAGGGTTTATCATTTTCAGTAACAGCAGTGAGACACCATGTTTCTGGTTTTGGCGAAGAGTTCTCTTCTCACTTTTTTTTTCAAAGTCACACTTGCACCAAGTGATAAAGGAGACAGTGTAAATTTTGTTTCTAAATTGTAGGGCTCGAATTTTACAGGCCTATGTTCCTACATTGTCTGGTGGTTCAGAATTCTGAGTAACCTTCAAGGCACAAGTTGCACCTGCCACACAGAAGGTGGTCACCTAGCCTTTTGATAGTGAGACAGCCGGATGCCACCCTAAGCAACTGGTTAGGATATGCTAATGTCATTCTGCTCCTTCTATTGTAACTTAGGAGGTGTTTTTCAGTCTATGTGACAAACTAGTCATAGATAAGAAAGACATGACCTAAGTAATCTCCCCCCCACCCCCAACCACAACCTAGGAAAGAGAATGCTAATGAACTTCCCCCTCAGTTTATATTTTGATATAAAAGCTGTTTGGAGACTAAACCTGGTGATTTTCAGGATCTCTTGAAGGATTACTGAAACGCCCTCCCGATACAGCCTTGTGAGTTGTATTTTCTTTCCACACCTCCACCCCGGTATGAGAAATGGTTTGTGACTGGGCTGGTCCCTGACTCTAAGTAACTGTGGGCATGGTTTCTCCATTTAGTTCGGCTTTTAATTGCTTGGTAAGCTGTAATTCATGCACTGTTATGCCCCTCATTTAATGCATTCTTCCAGAGTTGTATAGTCACCATTACAATCTGACTGTAAGACATTTTTATTTCCCCCACAAACCCTTTATGCTCCATCAGGTCCCCTCTAATCTACTTTCTGTCTCCATAGATTTATCTGTTCTGGGCATTTCAGGTAAGCGTCATAATATAACATAAAGGAGTCTTTTTTTTTTGATTCTGTTGCAACTAATTGTTTTCACTTAGTACAATGCTTTGAGAATTCATATTGTAATGCCTGCCAGTATTTTATTGCCAATAATATTTCACTATATAGGTAAACCAGGTTTTGCTTATTCATTCATTAGTTGGTGGGTACTTGGCTCTTCCTACTCTTGAGTGATTGAACAAGTGTATAGTTTTTAAATGTGAACTCCTGTTTTCACTTTTTGAGGGTCTGCGCCATTAGCACATTACCAAGTAACTGAATAATTGCATAGTAACTGAGGGTTTAGCTGCTTAGGAACTTTAAAGCGATTTTTCTGAAGTGAAGGCACCACGTTAGACTTTCCGCAGTACACAACAAGGGCTCTAACTTATCTGCACCATTGCTAATATGGTTACTCTTTTGATAATTTCTTTTGTAGTGGGTGTGAAATAGCATCTCGTTGCGGTTTTGATTTGCATTTCTCCTTTGACTAGTGATGTTGAGCTTCTCATGTGTCATTCATATGTCTTTGCCGAAATGTCGATTTACATCCTTTGCCTGTTTTAAAATTACTTTTTATTAATGAAGGAAGCATTCTTCAAATATTCCAAATACAAATTCCTCATAGTCAGTAGGATTTGTGAATATTTTCTCCACATCTGTGACTGTCTCTTCTTTTTCTTGCAGCTGCACTTTGAAGTGTAAAGTTCTTACTTTGTGGTGAAATTCCACCAATCAGACCTCTTTATCATTTGTGCCTTGGACGTCATATTTAGAGAGTCATCCACTAACCCAAGATTGTAGGGGCTTCCATTTACCTTCTCTCTCTCTCTCTCTCTCTCTCTCTCTCTCTCTCTCCCTCCCTCCCTCCCTCCCTCCCTTCCTTCCTTTCTTCCTTCCTTCAAGATAAGGTTTCTCTGTGTAGCCATAGCTGTCCTGGAACTCTCTCTGTAGAGCACCGTGGCCTTGAACTCAACAGAGATGCACCTGCTTCTGCCTCCCGAGTGCCGAGATCAAAGGCGTGCCACCGTTGTCCATCCCTATCTACATTTTCTTGAGTGTGGTCATCTGCTTTGTTCTAATATTTAAACCCATTATTAATGTTTTTGTTATACTTTCAGTTTTTTCTTTCAATATTTATATTAGCTTTATAATTGTATGTATATGTGTATGTCTGTGTATCTAAAAGAGGACATTGGGTCTTCTGGAACTGGAGGCATTTGTGAGATGCTGAGCACTGAACCAGATCCTCTGTAAGAGCCATGTGTGCTGCTAACTGCTGTGCCGTTTTTCCAGCTCCTGGCTTGAGTGACATTGGGTGCATGGTTGAGGGAGGGGTCATTTTCATCTTTTGTTTGTGAATGTTCAATTATCCCAGCATTAGTTTGTTCAAGAGACTATTTTTCCCTGAAAGAGTTGATTTTACTTCTTGTTGAATATCATTTGACAATAAAGGTTAGGGTTTATTTCTTAGGTCTCGGTCCCACAGGATGTATGCTTAGGTCTTTTCTTATGTTAGTCCCACTTGTCTTGATTACTATAGATTTGTAAAAACTTTGAAGTTGAAAAGTGTCATTTATGTATCATCCTGAACACAGCAATCTCATCTGAAATAGAAAAATGTGA
>NC_022021.1:59223571-59225419 GCF_000317375.1 Microtus ochrogaster
CCCAAAAAAAGAAAGAAAGAAAAGAAAAGAAAAAATGTGAATTAATTAACTTTGTTCTAATAATTCTTTCCCATATGGTTTTCACAATGAGATACAAATTTCAAAACTTTTGTGTGCAAATTTTCTTTCCATTCTATGAACATTTAAATGTATTCTTCTATGAGTGAGCCTACTGTAATATTACAAGTCAGTAGACCTCAAACGTGTGATTTGTAAACTTGTATGGTATCCTGAGTCCGTTTCAGGGGTCTGTGAGGTCAAACTATTTTCTTGCTTTCCCAGGGTGTGTGTGTGTGTGTGTGTGTAAGCACTCACTCTAGCATGTGAAGGTCTGACAGATGTTAGGAATCTTCTTTGACTATTCTTCCACTTTAGTCATTGAGGTAGGGTCTGTCAATGAAATCAGGAAGTCTCTGATACGGATAGTCCTGCTAACCAGTGATGTGGGATTCCCCTCTGCCATTGGTTAAAAAAGAAGGCCGATGGCTTAGCAGAGTAAAGCTCCAAACAAAGATTTACAGAGAGAGTAGACAGAGTCAGAGTGATGCCATGTAGCAGTGGAAGGAGCCAGCCAGCCAGAACCTTACCAGTAGACCATGAGCCTCATGGTCAACTATAAAATAATAGAAATGGGTTAATTTAAGATATAAGAGCTAGCTAGAAATAAGCTTAAGCTATTGGCCAAATAGTATTGCAATTAATACAGTTTTTTTTTTGTGATTATTTCAGGTCTGGGTGGCCAGGAAACGAATAGGTAGCCTCCGACTACAGACCAGTTTGCCCTAGGGAGCCCCTATCTCTATCTTTTGAAGCTGGACTTACAAGTGGGCTGTAAATTCCACCTGGAATTTATGGGAATTTATGGGACCTGGACTTGGGTCCTCATGCCTGTGCTGCAAGCTCTGTGACCACTGAGCAATCGCTCCAAGCTATTTCCATAATAATACTAAGATGTTGGCCTTTGGCTCTTACGTTGACAACTGTACTTATTGTACAAAATCCCTGATGGCTCACAACTCCAGGGCTTTAGAACACACCAGGGCAGTTAACCAAACTGCTCCGGGACTATCAAGTTCTTCACTGCCAGGAGCTCTCAGGAAACACAAACGACTACAAATTCTCTCAGGAGTGTCCTTGCTCAGCAGCAGAATCACTAAGATACTTTAACTTCAGTATCGCTACTAAACCTGTAGCGAATGCCCGTTTAGTACGATATGCAAGGGGGCCATTGCACAGTGTGAGTGGAGCAGGCTGCCTCCATAAAGAGAACATTTTCTCCCATTTTCGTAGCCAGTGATGAAACTAGACCTTCTATGTGAAAGACTGGAAAGCTCATGCCTGTGATTCAGGACTTCAACATCTTTGTAACCCTCAAAGACTCAGGATGGAAATGGTAGAGGTATTAATAACTTTAATTTAATTTAATTTCATGTAGGGAAACCTTTGGGAAATATGTAGAGCTCGGTGAATTGATATTTTCCACAATGTCAGTGCATGTTTCTATGTGCGTTTGAATGTGCAGATCTACTCCCACGTAGCAGAGTAGTGAACTGACCGTTGGGGAAAGTTATTAAAATCATAATGATTCACCAGTCACACAAGTATTGACTGAACATGTGTATGTGTCAGATAGGGTGCTAGATGTCAAGGACAAGAAGTGAAAGTGTTAAACTTAGCAGTGCCTTATGGCTCCCAGCTCCTAGTGAGGAAGAAGTTTTATATATATGTAAGAATTTTAAGTTGTTAAATATCATAAAAGAAAACAGTTGAGTGCTAGAATGGAAAATAGTAGTGGTAGGTGAGGTAAAGGGTGACCAGAACAGGATTTCCTGAGTAATTGCCTGCAGG
>NC_022021.1:59225785-59245072 GCF_000317375.1 Microtus ochrogaster
TGGGCCCAGGGAACTTGGACGGCCTCATCTGAGCTCCACAGAGAGTCGGGGTGGAGGCAGTCAGCACTCTGGGCCCAGTCTGTAGCTTCTCACTCTTGCATCCCAGGCGGCAGATGGTGTGTCTTTCGCTAGTCTCTGTTGGATAGAGAAGAGATAACCTCACACTCTGCCCTTTCTGCTTATCATCTGTGTACAGGAAGGCTACTGATATTTGTTTAGTTAATCTTGTATCCTGCTACATTGCTGAAAGTGTTTATGAATTGTAGAATTCCTTGGTAGAATTTTTGGGGTCACTTATGTAAACTATCATATCATCATCAAATAGTGAGAGTTTGATTTCTTTTTTTCCAATTTGTATCCCCTTGATCTCCTTTTGTTGTCTTATTGCTCTAGCTAGGACCTCAAGAACTATATTGAATAGATATGGAGAGAGCGGACAACTTTATCTTGTTCTTAATTTCGGTGGGGTCACTTTGAGTTTCTCTCCATTTAGTTTGATGTTGGCTTGTTGTTTATTGCCTTTATTATGTTTAGATATGTTCCTTGTATCCCTCTTCTCTCCAAGACCCTTATGAAGGGATGTTGTATTTTGTCGAAAGCTTTTTCAGTATCTAATGAGATGATCATGTGGTTTTTATTTTTCAGTTTGTTTATGTGGTGAATTATGTTGACAGATTTTCATATGTTGAACCATCCCTACATCTCTGGGATGAAGCTTACTTGATCATGGTGGATAATTTTTTGGTGTGTTCTTGGATCCAATTTGTCAGTATTTTACTCAGTATTTTTGCAACAATGTTCATGAGTGAGATTGGTCTGTAATTCTTTAAAAACAGAACATTGCCAAACTCTTTTTGTGAGGCTACTAACAATTACCATGACACCCAAACCAATGGTCATATTTTGAATAAATGAAGATGGGATAGGGAGAGTGGGGAGGGGAAAAGAGGAAGGAAGATATATTGATTGACTGACACAGCCAAAGTTCTTTTCAAGAGAGTCTGGAGCGTGTTTTCCACTTGAATTTCATAGCTAGCTTCTGCTTCTGCCTCTGTGCATCTTGGCTGAATCTGTGCCTTCCAGGAGACAATAACTAAGGAAAGTCCTTCAGCTGGTGAGAATGAAGGCTCATTCACTCTGCATTTACACTTCACAGTTCCCCAGGGGGCATTGTTGGGACTGTAAGTGAAATTGTGCCCTTTTTTGTTTCACTTACCCAACTGCACTGTTAGTTTACCCCCATTACCGTGGGGGCACCTTCTTAGGAAATCAAGACTGTTTCTGCAAGGGTTTGATTCTGGAGCCCCATCTGAAACAATGTCAAGCTGAAACTTTCTGAATCCTGGCAGCGACAGATAGAACAGGCATGTGGTGGCATAGTCACACCATGGATGAATCTCACAAATGTACTGTTCCACAGAAGAATTAATTCATCCAAAAACATGCATGGCAGGGGTGGTTCTACAAAGGCAACTATCACCCAATGCTTAGGAAAATCTCTACTCTGATGTTAGAAGTCGGGGTCAGGGTTATTTTTTGGTAAAAGATGATTAGATGTTCAGAGAGTTTGGTAGGTAGTCCTCTGTTAACAGGACAGCAGTTAAGCTTCATTTCATTCATGTATTGAACATATAGATAGTGAAAAGTACTGTCCTGTCTTCATGGAACTTATACACTAGTGGGAAGAGACATTATTACCAAGGTAACAGGCTAGGATATATGTATGTGTACACACACACACACACACACACATACATATACAGAACATACACATACATATACAGGTCAAGGTAAGGGGGCAGCAAATTTGTCTGAGGGGGCGAGGTATGCACTGACATCACAGAATATTTTGGGGGATGCTGGGTATATTAAACCATGACATTAGCTATCTAGGGGAGTTTTCTAAAAATGGAAAAACCAGAGTGGAAACAGGTTTAAGAGGGAAGATCTGGGGCCAGGGGAGGGGGCTGCTTGATGTTCAAGTGAGGTTGGAAAGTGGCTGGATTTGGGGGGGTGGGGGAGAGTGGTAGAGAGAGACAGCTAGAATTGGGGGACTTTTGAGAGCACTGTGGAGACCAAGTTCAGTGGAAAGTTCCAGAAATCTGTGAGGGTGACCCTAGTAACTGCGGATACAGAGTCTGAGACTGGCCCTCTTTTGTAGCCTGGCAAGGCTTCCAGTGGTGGGTCTGGGTTATATTTGATTAAGTTGTTGACTAAGGAGGTCCCATGGAGATCTCTAAACAACCCAGGCTGGTGATAGGACAGACGATTGCCCTCTGAAAACGGATGGGGGGGGGAGTGCATTGTCCACAACTTTCACCTAGGTCATTGGACCCAGAGAGGTTGAGCTGGTGTAGGCATGGAGCCTTCACTCCTACATTCTAGTCTCTTTGGTGTGATAAGGTACTCTGCAGGTCATGGAAAGAGAAACCTGACACCAACCCAGGCTCAAAATTCTCCACCTACAGCCTGTCCTTCCAGCAAGACGTGCTGGGGCAAAGGTGTCCCAGAATATGTGGGCACGGACAACCGATGTTTTTTGATTTGAGGCTCACCCCACTAGAGGGAGCCCATGCCCTACACTGCCTGGACGGCAAGAAACTGGAGACTGAACAGCCCAGAGACCTAGGGTAGAACCAAACATGACAGGTAATAAAATAAAATAAAATGAAATATAAAATCAATAAAATTATTTCTGATGATATTCTGCTATACTCATAGATTAGGGCCTTATCCAGTCATCATCAGAGAAGCTTGATCTGGCAACAGATAGGAGTGGGTGCAGAGACCCAGAGACAGATATTATGTGGAGAGAAAGTCTAAATTGGTAGATTCCATTGCATTTCCCCCCTCCTCCCGGAGATTGGAGAACACCACAGAAGAGGGTGAGGAAAAACTGTAGGAGTCAGAGTGGACGGAGGACACGAGGAGAACACGGCCCACTGAATCAGCTCAGCAAAGTGCATCTGGGCTCACAGAGACTGAAATGGCAAGCACAGGGCCTGTGTGGGTCTACACCAGGTCTTCTGTGCGTTATGCTGTGGCTGTTAGCTTGGTGTTCTTGTGGGACTTCTAACAACCGGGAGTGGGTGTGTCTCTAACTCTTTTGCCTGCTCTTGAGACTCTTTTCCTCCTATTGGGTTGCCTTGTCCAGCCCAAATATGAGGGCTCTTGTCCTGTGTAACTGTTGTCTCTTGGAAGCCTGCTCTTTTCTGAAGAGGATGTAGAGGGGGTATGGGTCTAGGTAGAGGGGAGGTAGGGAGGAGCTAGAAGGAGTGGAGGGAGGGGATACTCTGGTTGGGTGTATTGTATGAGAGAAAAATCTATTTTCAATAAAAGCTCTCTCTCTCTCTCTCTCACACACACACACACTCTAAATGCCACAGGTATTTGAGAGTTGTATTTGGAAGAGTGAAGAATATTTTAGCTTTCCCTAGGACTACCGGTTTCTTTTAATTGACACACAGAAAGCATCAGTCTGACCCTCTTCTCAGGGCTCTCTCTTGCCACAGAAAGACTTAAATGCTAAGCTGCAGTCTTAGTGACCAACAGAGCAGTGCAAGCTGGTGACTGGTGATCATGCCAGACAGGCCATGGCTGGCACAGTTAGGAAGAAGTGCTTCATGGGATAAGTGAAGTTTCAGACCCCTTTGCTGGATCTCTTCCGGTGGTAACCTTGAAGGTCTGCTTTGAAGGAATGATGTTACATAACTCCTGCAATGGTTTTATGTATCCAGTTGAGATATTTGTTAGTAAGAAGAATGTAGACACCAGGCTTCTTGGGGTTACCACATTTCCCAAAGGAAGTGACACCCCTGAAAATGTTATCACATATCAGAGGACTTCCAGAATCCCCCTGGAACAGAAAGGCATGTGTTTTAAGTATGGTGCTTTTCCAAGATACTTACTAATATTTTATCCATCCATCCCTCCATCCATCCATCCATCCATCCATCCATCCATCCATCCATCTATTCATCCATCCATCCATCTATCCATCCATCTATCCATCCATTCACCCATCCATCTATCCATCCATCCATCCATCCATCTATCCATCCATCCATCCATCCATCCATCCATCTTTCCCTCCCTCCCTCTCTCCCTCCCTCCCTCCCTCCCTCCCTCCCTTTTATTTCTCTTTCCTGATTTAAAAGCAAAGTTTAAGTTTCCTTTAACTAGAAATAATCATGGGATGATAAACAAGACTCAGAAAGACAAATAGCACATTTTTCTTATATGTAAAAACTAGATTAAAAATTGAGAATGAGAGGCTGAGGCAGGAGGATTGTTGTGAGTTTCAGGCTAGCTTGAGTTACAATGTAAGTCCTTGTCTCAGAAACAAACACTAAATTGAAGGGACAGAATAACATGACCGTAAGGAGAGGAGAGTCTGAAAGAGGAAGGGGAATGGCAGGCAGGTGGGGGAGAACAGAGAGAGCAACACAGTATGTATGACTAGTACAAGGTAGGTGTGTGTGTGTGTGTGTGTGTGTGTGTATGTGTGAGTGCGTGTGCATGTGCAGGTCTGTGTGTGAATGAAAATTTCATAATGAAACCCATTATTCTTCACACCAGAATGAGAAAACAAATCAAGTAGAAGAGATTCTCAGATTGAAAAACAAAGCAAAAGTCTTCTCCCTCGCTTGTCAGCTCTTAGCATCCACACGAGGGCTTTTTGGTTCATGGGCACCTATGTTTTCCAGTCGCTCGCCTTTCTCAAGGGCGGCTCTGCAGCAGTGAAGAATCACTTCTATCAGTAAGACAAGAAGAGATTGCAAGTCTCCTTTCATTGACTTGTGCCCTCTTCTAAAAATAAATAATAATTATTGATATTAATAATTAATAAAATCAGGCCGGGCGATGGTGGCGCACGCCTTTAATCCCAGCACTCGGGAGGCAGAGGCAGGCGGATCTCTGTGAGTTCGAGACCAGCCTGGTCTACAGAGCTAGTTCCAGGACAGGCTCCAAAGCCACAGAGAAACCCTGTCTCGAAAAACCAAAAAAAAAAAAAATCAACAATTATCATTATATCCATATCTCTCTCCCTGTCCCTGTCTCTCTGTGTATATGTACATATGCTCCTATGCCACAGTGTGGAGGTCAGAGGAAAACTTGTATGAGTTGCTTCTCTCTTCTATGTGGAATCTGGGGATCAAATTCAGATGTGTCAGCAAGCACCTTTACCCACTGATTTACATTGTTATCCCTTTAAAAAAAATTTAAAAATTATATGTTTTCCCTCTTGACCAGTATGTCAGAGGAAGACAATTAGAAAGCTTGATCTGAGGTCCCAAATACGCCCTTTTCTAAGGAGGACACTGGATAAGTCATCTTAGACAGAAGGGCAGTTTTTGATATCTCAAGCAATGTTTAGGTTATTTTTTTTTCAGGAATTTGTAAGTTCTCATTTCACCTTATTTCTGGCTGTTTCCTGAAAATGACCATTAGAGAACAGAGCCCACTCCCCGAGGGGGTCTATCGAGGAATGGAGAATGGTGCCACCACCCAAGGGACAAGCAGGGGTCCTTAGACAGAAAAAGGAAAGACAACTGTTCACCACGGTCTTTCTAGAAGATCCCTCTATCTACACCTTTCATTCCCCAGAGTCAAAGGACAGTTAGATAGTTTACATACACTGCACGAATCGTCTTCCCCTTTCCTGCCGCCTGCACAGAGCATGCTGTTGTCCACCAACTGTTTGAAACCATAATGCTTTGGGTCGTTGCAGACTCTTCGGTCGATCACGGTGACATTGACTTCCCTCAAAATGTTGGAAACCTTGCAAGAATCTCTTTTGGTGCTCCCCCATCCAGCCACGTGACACTTGGTGTGGGGTTTCACATCCTCGCCACTTTCCGGGAGGCGAAGGATTCCCACCGCTTTGGTGATCGCTGCTTTACCATCCAGCTGAAAACACAGAGCTGCTTATGGCCTCGCGGACATCACAGGCAGAGGGAGAAACACAACCTGAAGTGTAGCCAAGAAGGTTGAGTGCCCAGGGGTGGGGATGGAGCTACTTTTCACCCATCCGGGAAGCAAGGCAGGAATTAGCATAGGGCTGAGAGGTGACCCAGGGAAAACCAGGGCTGGTGATCTATAGGAAAATAGTGAGAGGAAATAGGCTGGAAGAATGGGGACAAGGAAGGTGAAGGTCCTGTCAGAGGCTTGTGACTCTCTCTCCTTACCCCAGGGGTAAAGATTCAGAACTCCCGAGCTCAGTCTTATTCTTGCTATGAAGTTCACCATCAACGCTTGCAGTTTTGTGGAGAAACTGTGGGCCCCTTCTCCTGTCACTCTTTTCTGGTCCTGTCTTGCTTCATCCTACATTCTACATCCCTCTAAATGAGCCTGGTCACATCACCGTCCTGCTTACATCACTTCCCTAAATGTTCAAATTCTAGCCAAGGTGCACAAAGCCCACCTTTGTAGTCTGCGTCCCAGTTTCCCCCTCAATTGCAAATCTCATCCTAACTCCTTTTCTTTCCTCTTCCTTCATGCTATTTCTGGTACCCAGCAGGATTCCCTGACCATCTGCTCTTCCCTGGCGCTCCCATGTTATCTTGGCCATGGATAAGCAGAACGCGGTCAGCTCAGGGCCAGTCATTCATCTGTCTGCCTCTCTGTGGACTGAATACCTTCAGGGGAGTCCCACTTACAACGTGTCTTCTGTAAAACAGGTAGGCAGACTGCACTAACCACCGAGCAGGGGCCTCCCCCCTCCTGATAGCTCTCGGCTTCCTCACAGACTGTCAGTACCAGATAAGGTGGGTCCAACGAAGGGAACAATCACAGGGTGGCTCTGTAGTCAAGTTTGAGTAGGGACAAAACTGATGTCATTGTCCACAACCCCCAAATGATCAAAGACCACTGGTTAAAATGCACAGTGGCTGTGTCCTTACAATCACCACACTGGCTCTTTCCCTTCTGCTTCCTAGGTGAGACTGTAAAGAAGCTTCATCATGGAACCAGCCCACTTGCTGACAGCGCTCCATTCAGAACAGACTCTCAGTTCCTCAGAGCTCTACCAGGCTGTCAGGCTGAGCTCCAGGGTCCCCTGCTTGTCCTCTCAAGGACTCTACCCTAGGAGTTTCCCAGAGAGGCCATCTCCCCTGTTGAGTGTCAGCACAGACATGTCTCACTGTGGGGGACTCCTGGTGGCCTTTCGTGGGTGAGCATCCACACTATAGACAGCCTGGTGCTGCAACGGTAACAATTTGTGAGAAACTGCTAGTTGAAGGAACACCAGTGGCCAAGTGCTGGATCCCTGCCCTCCTGAGGAGTCTCACACTTGGAATCCAGCTGGTTTGTGGTGTGTGCGCTCACACTCATGTAGTAGTTGGTTTCAGGTTACACTGTCTGTTTACTAAAAGTTACAAGAGAAAGACAAAAAAATTCCAAGCATATTTACCTGAAGGAGTTGAAGATCTCCTTGAAATGTCTCAGGGTCATAGCATGGGTAGGAAATTGCCCTCTTAATGGAAAACATCTGTTCAAGTTTCTCTTTCTGAGCCAAAGAGTGGGCACCAAGAATAACTTGAGGCTTGCCTCTCCTGAAAAGAAAATCAAACAACACTTAGTAAAGAGAACAGAGAAAGCTCAGCTCCGGGTTTAATGTCCTCAGTGTTTGCAGCTGGCGTCAGAGTTAGAAACAAGCACAAAATGGGACCAGAGCTTAAAGAACTCTGTTTGGTGTTTTGGTGTCCTCTACCTAAGACTCCCTACATGTGTTAGGATGCAGTCCAGTTGCCATGTGTTTTCAAGGAGAAAGCAACCAGGGAGTTCCTGACTTAGGGGAAAAAAAACTTGAGTTGGGATAGCCTGGAGAGGTGGGGAGCAGGGCATCCCTGGACAGGCACCGTGGCTTTGGGTGGCTGGGCTGGAGGACCTGGGCTCTGCTGGAGTAAAGGAGGAGCTTTCCATGTCTTTAGCTGCTTCGGATTTGTGCAGCAAAGTCTGTAGTGGCCTTCTGGGTGGGTGACACCCAGTGGAAAGAGCCAACCCAAAGGCATAGCGTGGACTGACCTTTGTGTTCTCCAGAAAAATAGTAAACCTTATTGTTGTAATCAAAATAGGAAAGATGGTCCAAGGCCTGCTTTTAGGAACCCAAAGAAAGAGATGCTTTATCAGTGAAACTGTGAAATCAAGAATTTCACACCCACATGCAGATGAACATGGACAGCCCTCCTATAAACACACACACACACACACGCACACACACCCCACCCTTTCCTCCCCCCAGACCCTGCTGCCTCACGTATGGGCATGTACATAGACCCACACAGAGACTCACCTCCTCCAACCAAACACAAACGCAGAAGCAAGCAGAACTAGAGCTAACTCCTAATCTAGTTCATGAACCAATGAGAGACGAGAAAAACTGTATCCCAACTTGTTGGGTCAACTTGTTATCATTTGGTCCTGTCAATTGATGAATTTGTCAGTGCCTAGCTTTCTCATTTGCATAAATTGTGCTGACATTTTTTACTTGACAAATTTTATTTTGTACCACAGCACAACTTCATATATAATTTTAAGCTGAATTTTTGATTCAGGCAATTTGTGCCAGAGTGAACAGGGACTATCAGGAAGTGCTTATCAACAACAGATATCAGTTAAAGAACAGTAGTTCCTCATGATAAATATGACTCTGTCTTGACAATAATGACTCAAACCATTAGTGAAAGTTATAGGGTACTAGTATTTTTTTCACATAATCAAGGAGTAGTAATTTCCTGGGATCACTCTAAAATACCCTATTAAGGTGGGAAAAGACCAGTGACAGGGAACAAATGAGCTGTAACCATAGGACACACTCGGTGTGATTGACATTGATTGTGTAAAGATGCCTGTGAACCCAACAGGGACAGAATACTGTGAGAGATTGTGTGCAAGTGATCAGACCGGGTGAGTTAACTAGGTGCTGTTATGTCCCTATCTTTTCCAGTTCGAATACTGTTATTTATATTAGTATTGTGCATTTTAGTCTTATACTATCTGGCCCTTGTTTGTGAGGCAAATATCACAACAGGATATGGTGCTGGTCATGGGTACCCACTTTCTTCTCCATTCCACACTAATTGTGGCTTTGGACTGGGTAGCTCTGAGTCAACACTGGGCGTGACAGGAGCTGGGAGTGAGGGAAGACTTACAGGTCACAGTGAGCAGCGGTCAGGACCCAGTTTTCGTTGATCAAAGCCCCTGCGCAGATTTCCAGCCCTTTGATGAGAGCCATGTAGCGTCTGGCGTGGGATGGAACCTCATTTCCTCCTATGATTCCCTTACAAGATTCTGGAAAAACTAAGAGATTGATAGAGAGTGAAGTCCTTGCTTATGTAATCATCCTTTACCCCAGGACAGTTTGGTTGAAAAAAAAAATTACCCTGCAAATTCTTAGCTGTGTGTTCTGTGCCAGGGAACAGAGTAGATCAAGCTCCCAGGCTCTGGCTAGTGCTTGCTGCTGGAGCATTTGCCCCAGGGCTGTGTTCCCAGCCCCCCCCCAACACACACACACACACACACACACACACACACACACACACACACACACACACACGCTTCACAGCACTGGCTCAAGCTCAGCTGGGTGCTTGGCTTTTGTTTTGTTTGTTTGTTTGTTTGGGTCTCATGTAACCCATGCTAGCCTCAAACTGGCTCGGTTGTCATCCTACCTCTGCCCCCCAAATGCTAGGATTGCAGCCATGTACCAGATCACACTTAGAGTTTAGCTTTAACTTTTATTATAAGCAAACATCCCTACTTTTACTTTCTATGCCATGTACCTAAATTGATGCTCTCTGTCTCTTTTCCCCTCTCTCTTTCCTGCTTCTCCCTACCCTAGTCTCTCTTCTTTCCACTTCCTGGTACCCGTTCATTCTTTTTTACCCTCTTCTTGCCATTTCTTTTATTATCCTTTTTTCTCATTATGATTAAATGACAAATACATAGAATGCGTTTCTTTCTGTGTAATAGGTCTCAGACTTTATTGTCACGGTAATAACGTATAGCCCATATTTAAACGATACATTCCATAGACCCACTTGAGGGGATGGTTTGGGACCAGGAAACTTTTGTGTTAAATAAGCATCTTGATTGTGATGCAGGTGGTCCTCTGAGTAGCAGAGGACTGTGGATGTGTCTAGGAAAGAAGTGATTGATCCTAATTGTGATGCTGTGGCCTGTCATCACCAGCAGATGGCATCTCACAGAGTCATTTGATACAGGGTAGACATCCCAGATCACCAAGTGGCCAGAAGCTGGAGGGCTGGAAGGGAGTAAGGAAGACTGAGTGGGCAGCATCCTTGATTGAACCTCCCAGGACTTGGCTCTAGCCTCAAACAGACTTTCTGCTACTCAGTTTGCATGGAAACTAATTCTCTACTCTCTTGTGCAGAAGCAAAGATACCGAGAGCCTTCTTGAATTGTCACAGATTTTAAAAAAAATCTATTATTAGTAAAATCTGTACCCATGTAAGTAAAAACAAACAAACAAACAAACAAACAAACAAACAAACAAATAAACTGTAGCATTTTAATGCCTGGACAGGAAAAGGTATTTGTTGTGTTAATCTGCCTATAAAGAAGTTCAGCCCACTGATTTGGTTTTCTGGGCCTCATGTTAGACTTCTTTATGTGTATGAGTGTTTAGCCTGCATGTATGCCTGTGGAGGCCAGAAGAAAGCCTTGGATCCCCAGGAACTGGAGTTTTGGTGGTAGTGAGCCACCATGTGGGTGATGGGAACTGAACCTGGGTCCTGTGCAGGACTTAACTGTGCAAGCTCTCTCAACGGTTCCCAGTCCCCATTGTTGCACTAACTGAGGATTAGAATTAATTTCTAATCAATTCACAATCATTCCATTTTTCCACAACTATTTTTTGAGCATCTGCTATTAAAACAGAAGTAAATGGAACACAGTTCTCTCCACCCAAGACTGTAGCACTAGGAAGGCGGACAGGACAGACAAGGCTGGTATTGTGTGCCATTCACAAAGGGTGACAGAGCTTGGGAGTGTTTGGCCCGGATATCTATGAGGAGCTGCAAGGTCTCAGAGATAGGAGCTGCTAAGTCTTCTTGAAGGAGGTTTAAAGGTACATAAGATTTCAGGTGAGGCTAAAGGAGGTTTCAAACCAGTTAAGCAAAAGGCAGAGCTCTGGGGATCCTGAGAAGGAAATGGGTGCCCACGAAGTGATGCCAAGTTGAGCTTGTTGGTCATCTTCATTTAAATTCTTTTGAGGCCCAGCTTTAATATGCTTTCAGACTTTAACATTTTAATTGCTATATATATGCATATATACATATATATATTATATGTTCATACATACATATATATTTTTCCCAAGGTCCGACTTAGCCTGTTGCTATTCTTTTCATTGTTCTGTTTGCATTTACCCCTGCTTCTGCAGTTTTTCCTGATCTCTCTGCATAACTGTATCTTGAATTCTTCCCTAGCAGAGTTCAAATCACCTATTCAAAATGTAGGTGGGAAATGTCAGGCGACATTTAGATATATCTATCATATCTATCTATCTATCTATCTATCTATCTATCTATCTATCTATCTATCTATCTATCTATCTATCTATCTATGTATCTATCTATGTATCTATGTACCTATGTATCTATCTATGTATCTATGTATCTATCTATCTATCTATCTATCTATCTATCTATCTATCTATCTATCGCTATATACCTTTTAGATAGCAAAGACAAAGGGTGCATTAAAATGATTGGAGCATTATCATTTTTCCCCTTTTATATAACATTTAACATAATTTAAACCAATATAGAGTTCTATTTTCTCATGAGCAAAAGGACAAAAGCATACAAAAGTATGTCTTACCTCCAGAAACCAGAAGGAAAATGATGGCTGTGGGGAGAAAGGAGGCAGGAGGCATCCTGCTGCGTCCAGTGTCCATCCGCATCTGGAGAGTGCTATTCTAGTGCTATTCTACTGGCTTCAGTAACACAGGAGACACAGAGCTCTTTGCCCTGCCTCCTGCCCCCTCTCCCTTGTGTTATGCAGAAGCTATTGGTGTTTTATTACTGGAAAGTTAAGTCTTATTTTATCTGTGGTGTGAGTACTTACTTGTTTCATAAGCTGCATTTATTTCCTTTGGGGTTAGATGTTTCCTATCCAAAAGGGCAAATGTGAAGTCATGGGACTATGCTAATTAAGAAAAAAAATTAGAAAGAAAAAACTGTGCTTAAAAGGAAGTAATCCAATAAAAATGGGCTAAATCTGAATAGATACTTCTTCAGAGAAGTCTGTGGTGGCCAAGGAGCAGATGCAGCAATCACCAGGGAAGTGTAAATCAATTAGAATGGCTGTCATCAAGAATAATGTGTTAGAGTCACTTTTGTCTCTGTTGATGGGAATGCAGATTAGTACAGGTTTCATGGAAAACAGTGTGGGATCCCTTAAAACTAAAAACAGATTATTATAGGATCCCACAGTCCCACTGCTGAGTGTGTATGTCCAAAAGAGATGAAATTATTATATCGAAGAGATACTTAGAGGGGCCAAAGAGATGGCTCAGTGATGAAGAGTATTTGCTGCTCTTACTTAGGATTAGATTTCAATTCCTAGGTGCCCATGTGGGGCATCTTATGACTGCTTGTAACTCCAGCTCCAGGGGATCTGATGTCTTCTCCTGGCTTCCTTGGCTACCCAAATGCATGTGCACCATACATGTGGACATGTGCACATAAACATACAAACAGATACTCATAAATAAAAGAATCAAAGTCTTAAAAAACCAGGGATAGTTATATGTCCATTCTTATAGTAGCACTAGTCATACACACTACGATTGGGAATCAACCTGGATTGCTCATCAGTGGATCAATGGTACCTCCCACGAAGACTCCTCATGACTGGTTTGCGCAATTTGTTCTTCATATCCTTATGCTAGCAGGTCTGGAGGGTTTAGGATGGGAGAGGGTGGGTTTGTCTCTAAGGAGAAGTAAAATAACAAGAACTGCAATGAATGGGCAGGTGGGGGGAATGGGGTCTGTTTAGTCCTTTTAGCCAGCAAACAAAGAACAGATTAACTGCACAGGGCAGGATGAGAGTAATTGGTCCACATGCTACAAAGAAATTAGAGGAGCACGAGGTGATAAGGGAGGGAGAATGTGTGGGTTCCCTGGGTGCCCTGGAATCATCTGTCCTCACAAGGACAGAGGTTATGGAGCAGTTGCAGTAACCGTGGCCTGACAATCGCAAGGCAATGATGGATTTAGACTCAAAGTCATGGCAACTCCAGTTAAATTAAGACAACCAAACTGCTGGCCAATGCTGGAAAACCCTGGAATGTGTAGCTGAGAAAACATTTCAACATGAGATTAGTAGTGGCTGAGACTGTAACTCTTCCTACTCAAGTCTGTTTAGAGATTGTTCACCCACAAACCTGGAGAGGACTCTGACTAAATAGTTGTGTACCTCTAGCTGCTTGTGGGGAGCTTCATCTCTCTCACACACAAAAACGGAGGTGCCATGTGCATTGTAGAGGCCCTTTATCACAGGAGGCCTGGCTAGGAACCTGTATCATACATCAGTGAGGTTCCTCAGGTAATCTCTGCCTCATATGCTTAGGTCTCCTATGCGCCCCAGCTGTTACCATGACAACCAGGATCTGCATAGATCCACCCAACATTCCCTTAATTTAATCCCTCACAATGTATTTCTCATCTTGCATTTCTGACCACTTCCATTGCCATTGGGCATGAGATGTTGAAAGATTTTCTTGGAAGATCCAGAACTAGAGATAAGGCCAGGAAATGCCTGCTGAGGAAAATCCAATCAATGCACACAGATCCAGTGTAAGACTTCTCCTTTGAGTGTGGATTAAACAAAACTGATTTGCAATATAACCTAGAAAGTAGCTCCACCGTGCCCCCTCCAGAGGTGACTGAGGTGGCAGTGAACCCCGCAGACACTTGCCCTCACCCCTTTGAATTTCCACCCTGCTGCTCTGGCTCACTGTAACGGTCTGTCCTGTCCCTTTAAGAGACAAGCCACTCCCACTCCCTCCCCTGTCTGCTGAGGCAGGCAGATCTTACTTCCTGCTTGTAGCCTGAGTCTCTCCCCTTTTTCCATCTCCCTCTTGAAGAGGCAGCTTCTGGGTAGAAATGTCAAATAGGAATGAGGTCTATAGGGCTGGGGATATAACTAAGTTGACGGTCTTTGCCTAGCATGCATGAAGCTGGAAAATTAGTTTGTCCAGATGCTCAGAAAAGAATAGCACAAATATCAGCCAACACAAGCAGTAAGTGTCTGTGTGGCCTGGACAATATCAGTTTTGTGGAATGATGGAGTAAAACCCCAATTGGAATGGATTTAGGGGAGAACTAGAGTAGATAGATTGGAGTCAGGGAGCAAAATAGCATAAAGGAAAAATGCTACCATAAAGAAGATGAGTTCATGGAATTGAGAGTCCAGGGCACTGCACAGATACTGACTCACCTAAGGCAAGACAGAAAGAGTGTATAGAAAGAATTCTAACCCAGGGTCTAGAGTATTTTAGAAATGAAGGAGATCCTAAAAAACACTAACTGGAGTGAACATGTGGCCCAGCAGTTTCCTCCTGAATGCACACAAAGGAAATAATGGCAGGGACCAAAACAGATTCTTGTCAAGTATTAGCTATATCCAGGAGGTGAGGCCAACCCAACAGCACTAGTAGGTGACTGGACACACAGTCCATAAGAGAGAGCGACGTTCTCATACGTGCTGTGACAAGAATGAGCCTTGAAGATTCAGTCAAAGGGAAAAGTATATGATTCAGCTTATTTGAAATATTTAAATAGGAAAACTCATTGGGACAGATAGATTGGAGGTTACCGTGTGCTGAGGGGAAGAGAGAATAGGAAGACATTGCCTAATGGTTATGGGGTTTCTGCTATGAAGTAATAAAAAAGATTTTAAAATGTAGTAGTGAGAATTTGAATCATCATGCTTCTATTTAATATTATTGAATTATATTACTAATACACCTAAAATGACATTTTTATAAAACATCCAGTATTTAAATTAGTGATGTGATATACCTAAAATCCTTGAATTACATGTTATATGGGTGAATTGTTTGGTCTATGTCTTCATGCAGTGACTAAACAAACTCAGAAATGCATGACTGTCCCAGCAGGCAGAGCAGGTGCAGCAGCATGCAAGGCAGCCAGTGGTTTAGGCGGTGACTTGAAGAGACGTACTGCGGTGTGCTGGGAACCTGGGGAGGGCAGTCCATTACCTAGAAAACCCACTACACAGAAACTTTTGGCCTAGACCACATCTAAACAAATTCTAACCAAATGAATTTGGTGAGAACCCCATCAAAGTCTGTTCTCATGTCAGGGTTCAATCTGAATCCCCGGTTCCAAAAGTCAGTGAATTACAGTGGACTCTTTCCCCAGCCCATCCTTTATTGAAGGACAGAAAAGAACAGTTCTAGCCTACAGCTCTGGCAGAAGCACAGGCGTCCATGGCCTTCTGCAACCTCTACTCCAGTCCACGCCTTCCTGACCTGCATTCCCTGCCCTCAAATCCTCCTTGTCTACTTTATAGAAAGCCATCATCAATAAATAAATGTACTCTAACACCTGTAATATATTCCTTCCTGCTCTGGATTCGGGGGCTCTGTAAATTCAGACGCAAACAATACTTTCCTAACTGATTATGTCTGTAGCTGGGAAGTTTGCAGCCTCTCCCCTAATGTTAGTTTCTGCCCTCCATTTCAACAAGCACCCATCCTTAGCAAGTTTTCACTCTAGGTCAGAATTGAGTATTGTTATGAACATGCTACTCTGAGACCATGTCTAACCTCCCTCCCACCTTGAAGCAGACTTCTGCCCCTTATATCTTGTATATGCAGACACTCTGGAGTTGCCACTGCCTCTATATTGGTGCCAGAAGAAATCCCTCTTTACCAAATACAGATTCTTTGCCTGTGAAAAACCTTAACTGACTGGTATTGACAATTACCTTTCTTCTCTGGAAGTGGGCAAAGTACCTTCCAGCACTACAAATGCTAGCCAGTAGGGGTGAGGCTTCTAGCTGGGCACCTGCTCAATATTTCCATGTTCAATTCTAGAAGTGACATCTTCAGCAATAGGGTCTAACCTTCAGGTGGTGGAGGGTAACCAAAGCCTTTGCAATAGCTTGTGATGTTTAGGAGTCTATAGGACCCCTTTGGCCAATGACTCAAGATTTCTAGCATCGGGGTGGAGGGTGGAGTGTACTTGGTTGCATTAGATATCTAGTTAGGGCCTTGTCTCCCCCATTGTATGGTGACTCCACTTAAATTCATATTTATTATGTATATATTTATGAAGTGTAGTAAGGCTCCTGTCCTGCTTGTTTGTGGGTGTCATCTTTGGGGGGAACCTGAGAAGGCTGGGTGCTGATCACATCCTGGCATAGCTGGTCTCTTTGCTCCTGTCCAGTGTTTGTGGTATGGGAATGTCTGGTGTCTCTTACACCTGTTTAAGGTATTGGCAGAACAGAGGATGAAGTTAAGGGAAAAACAATTTTAGGACAAGGGAATTGAGGGGGATGTATCTGACCTGTTTAAGGTGGAGCAGACAGTACGGAACTAATATCACATAATTAGAGTCTTAATAAAACAGGCCATGGGTAGGGTAGAAGGAATACTTGAAAATATGATTATCGTCTTTAGTCCCAGCATTCGGGAGGCAGAGGCAGATGTATCTCTGTGAGTTCAATGCCAACCTGTTCTACAGAGGAAATTCCAGGGCAGCCAGAGCTACACAGAGAAACCTTGTCTCGAGAAACCAATAAACAAGCAAACAAATAAATTATATGATTAATAATAGAATGTTTCATTCTGAGAGGAAGACTGGAAGGATTCTTTACTTTCTTTGTTAGCCAGGGCTTATACCTGCAGTTGGAGCCTTTGTGGACATACTTGAACAATCTTAACTCTCTAAGCCAATTTCTAGAATATTCTGCTAAGTTCCTCATGAAGAATTTACTGGGGACATTTTGGGAGTGACTGCCCGCATGAATCTCATGGTCTTCGTGGAGATCAGCATCGCTAACATCAAGGCTCTGGTCATAATAATAATGTTGTCCTTATTATATTAAGTAATGCTGCCTCTGCTAGTTCATGATTTAACATCCCTGTCACGCATGATCACAGCTGAACCTGACTCATGGGGCCGTGAAGAGGATTGTAGTAAGCAACGGTCATGACCATGACCTGCTTGGTCTAGGGAGATCTTGGGTATTTCTCCCTGCTTCTTGGGTGATCACCAAACACTTGTCATAGAGTGCTGATGTAAAATACTGCCTGCCATATAACACTAGGCAAGTGGTACCCATCCTGTAGACAAATACCTCCTAAAATCACTTCGAATTCTTTGCCAGATGTCCCCTCAGGGGCAAAACTGACTTCTCTCTTACTGTGACCAAGGTGGCTGTTGTCTGAGTACCATCTAGGGTGATGGAAGCCTGTTTCCCAGCGATTACAGGGAGTACAGCTTTGGGATCCCTCCTTCCCATCCTCCCTCAGTGCTCAGAGACCAGGGGCTGGAATCCAGTGTGACACACCTCTTAAGGCCCCACTAATTGAAAGGGGACAGTGCCCTCCTTTCTTTTCTCTTAGCTTAATGTCTCCTTTACCCCCAAACAACTATGTGTTTGTCTTATTATTTTGTATATATAAACATATTATTCAGCTTATAGGATATGACATCTCTACCTACCAAAAGTTTTTGAATTGGTAAAATTTGATAACTAAGTGGTAATGTAGCCTAGGTGGTGGATATATAGCAATCCTATAATTAAAACATAGAGCCCATGATGGTTTAAATATCTTATATTTCAATTGAACATCTGGTAAAGCAATCTTAAAATGTGCATTGGTCATTTATACTGAAAGACATTGTTGGTCGTAGCCAGTTCAATAAATATCCAGAGTAATTGCATGAGTTACAGGGTAAAAGCAGATGTCCAATTTATTAAATTTTGAGTGTCCATTCTGTTATTTTTTAGACTTTTTAATAGCTGTGATAGCTAATTTTTCTGCTCTAACTGAGCTTAAAGAAATAGATGAGTGTATTTGGCTTTTTATAGTATTTATATCGAGCAATATAGGTGCAGCTTTGCGGTCATGTATTGAGTCATTTGAAAGGCCAGCTGCTGGGCAGGAAGTCATAGCTGCAAAGCTGTTTCAATTTGATATACCACATCTGGCAACAGCAAATGCTCAGAGCTGAGAACCATACACCCACCTTACAGGGGGATAAGGCTAATTGCTAGTGGGCTCCCATGGGCATCAGGCAATTTGGATTAATGTCTTTGCTTTGCCCAGTTGATCGTTT
Organism: Microtus ochrogaster; assembly: GCF_000317375.1. Lineage (NCBI taxonomy): Eukaryota > Metazoa > Chordata > Mammalia > Rodentia > Cricetidae > Microtus > Microtus ochrogaster. The sequence continues at coordinate 59,244,127 of NC_022021.1, forward strand.
TCATAGATCTTTGAATAGATTCATTTTAATAGGTTATATTTAATTACTTTTCAAGGATGGCATCTGATAGCACTACAGTTTGATTTATGCAAGGTTGTGTGTTGAAAACTCGATTCTCAAGGCAACTGTGCTGAGAAGTGGAGCACCTTAGAGGGGGCTGGAGTGAACTGATGCTGGTATAGCAGGGGTAACCGTTAGTTGGGAACATCACCACTCCCTTCTCCCTTTATCCTGTGTGTGCTCACCCATCCGTCTGCCTTCTGCTGTGGATGCTAGGCCATCACCAGATGAGGATTCCTTGACTTTAGACTCCGAGCCTCAGGTATTCTGTGATTGCAGCAGCACAAACCGGACTGGGACAGAAAATGATGTAGGGAATTGTAACGTTATTATAACTAATACCGGAAAAAGGGTGAAGTGGCGTGACTGAATGGAAGGTAGGGAGAACTAACAGCAGCGGTTCTCAACCTTCCTAACCCTCAGACCCTTTAATACAGCTTTTCATGTCGGGGTGACCCCCCCACCATAAAATTATTTGCATTGCTACTTCATAACTGTAATTTTGCTACTGTTATGAATCCTAATGTAAATATATCTGTGCTTTCTGAATGGTCTTACCAGACCACGGTGAAAAAGATTGTTTGGCTCCAAAAGGTTGCAACCCATAGGTAGAGAACCACTTGTACCAGTATTTTTTCTTTTTGGGCCATGAACCAGCTCCCAAATTATGACACAGAGAGTTATTAGTTTTGAATGCCTGGTCTAGCTTAGACACGTTTCTGCCTAGCTCCTTTAAGTTAACCTGTTTCTCCTTATCTACCTTTTGCCTTGGGGCGTATTACCTCCTGTATATCTTACTTTCACTGCTTCTCTATGTCTGGTTGGTGTCTGCCTGGATTCCTGCCCTGGGGTATTCTCTCCTCTTCCTTCTCTTCTCCTTAGAGTC
>NC_022021.1:59245786-59248956 GCF_000317375.1 Microtus ochrogaster
GAACTTAACAGTGATGAAGTATGATATTCGGCATAAAAATTATCTAAGCAGTAAAGGATCCAGGGTGCAGTGTAACTTCTTTTAGTCGCTTGTAGTAAAATGAGAGAAATAATTTAGAGATATAATTTTTCATTAAAAGAAGAAAGTAAAATAATTGAAAAACTTCACCCTGACCTTATAAAGAGGGCAAAGATATATTTGGGAGAACAAACTAAAGGTTGGCCGAGGGACCATTGGCTAAAGGGATAATCATGGGTAGAAGAGGCCACAGATGAGGAGGGTACTCTAAAGGTCATTGGAGGTCTTCCAGGCTGCCTTTGTGGTCACTGGTCTAGAGCACGGCTTTAAATCAAGGCTGCCACAGAAGCACCCCTATATCCTTTGCAGTTGATACTCAGGGCTGCCTTGAGACTCTGCTCCCTTGACCTTGGGACCTTGAGATCTCCAGAACTGCAGCTGACTGAGTCTGTTTCTTGTAAATCACCCATTTCTTTGGCTTTCCTAGCTGCAGCTCAAGGAGACCAGGGTGTGACTTAGGCCTCCATTCCAGAGGATACAAACACTGCATGATGCTACTTATCTGGACACAGAGTTCTTGAGTTGGGGCCCTGGCATCCTATGTCAAAGGACATCAGAGACAGTATGTTCAGGATCTTCACCATGCAATTAAAGGAAGTTATTTAAGACTTTCTTTTGGTTACCTGTAAACAGAGACTAAGTTTTGTTTCCCGGCCCCCCAGACCCAAATAATCACACAGAAACTATGCTGATTACAACACTGTTTAGCCAATCGCTCAGGCATACTCCTAGCTAGCACTTACATCTTGAATTAATCTATTTCTATTAATCTGTGTATTGCCATGAAGTTCTGTGCATCTGTCTTCTTAGGCAGCTACATAGCATCTCTGTGACTCCACCTTCTCTCTCCCCCACCCCCGTTCAGATTTCTCGCCTGGCTTTTCTCTGTTAAGCCATTGGTCAAACAGCTTCTTTATTAACCAATGGTAATAAAACATATTCACAGCATACAGAGAGGATCCTCACATCATCTCCCATTTTCTGTTTAGATAAAAAGGAAGGCTTTAACTTTAACAGAGTAAAACTGCATATACAAAACAGTTATTAAGTATGAATACCCTATCATCTATTCTAGTTTTGTAAGCCTAAAGTTTCATATCTGATTTATTTTTATCCTAACTAAGAAAAACTATAACCATCTGTCTTCAACAATTCAAAGACACCAGAAGGAAATACTATTACCTAAGCAAATAGGAAGTGCATTGTAAGCAACTTCCAAAACTCTAGAACTGACAAAGACATCTTGCTACCTGGACAGTCATCCAAAATTCTTTTGTAATGTTGGTGCATCTATCTTCGGCCTATTAGCCTAGTATATCTCACGAAGCAGGTATTTGAAGATCTGTTCTGCCTTGTTTGGCAAAGTTCTCCAGTTACTTTCTTCTGTATCCTGCAGAATGTCTGGCAGTTTTTTTTTTTTTTTCTGTGAAGCAGGAACCATGAAGAACCATTCTGTCTTTTGGAAAGTTCAGCAGTCACTTTTCTGTTGGTCCTGCATGTCCAGCTCATACAGCATACCATCAAGCTGGGCAGGATCCTGGAGGCAGGAGCTGATGCAGAGGCCATGGAGGGCTGCTGCTCACTGACTGGTACCTCAGAAGCTTGTTCAGCCTGCTTTCTTATAGAACACAGGGTATGCAGGAAGGCACCACCCACCATGGGCTGGGATCTCCCCCATCAATCACTAATTTAAAAAATGCCTTATAGCCAGATCTTATGGAGGCATTTTCTCAATTGAGGTGACTTCCTCTCTGATGACTATAGCTGGTGTCAAGTTGACATAAAACCAGCCAGCACACTAGTCTATGGGGGAATTTTTTTAAATTAATGATTGATGTGGGAGGATTCAGCCTACTGTGTGCAGTGCCACTCCTGGACAAATAAAAGACCATAAAAGAAAGCAGGCCAAGCAAACCACGGGGAACAAGCCGGCAAGTAGGTTCTTCCATGGTTTTCCTGCCTCCAGGTTCTTGCCTTGAGTTCATGTCTTGGCTTCCCTCCATGCACTGTGTGACCCAGGGTGTGTAAGCCAAACAAACTCCTTCCTCCCCAGTTGCTTTTGGTCACAGTGCTTTATCACAGCAATAGAAAGTGTAGTACAGAGGCTGGGAGATGGCTCAGAGGTTAAGAGCATTGCCTGCTCTTCCAAAGGTCCTGAGTTCAATTCACAGCTACCACATGGTGGCTCACAACCATCTGTAATGGGGTCTGGTGCCCTCTTCTGGCCTGCAGACATATACACAGACAGAATATTGTATGCATAATAAATAAAAAAATAAAAAAAGGAAAGTGTAGTACAGACAGTAATAACTGAACCCATCTTTCTAACCCATGGGCCAATCTGAAGTTCAGTCCTGGACATCTCTGTGCTGCTACCTGCTCTGGGTTCAACCCATGTCTGACTTTGCAGCTGTAGTTTATCTCTTCATATGAAGGTGGTCAGACATAAAGCTATTCTAGGGAAATGTCTTGCAAAATTACTTGATGGAATGCAGTTCTGTGTCTTCATTTTTGTTGCGTTTTTGTCTTGGCATTATATGGACCCTCTGAGGAATTGCAGAGGGAGCTGAGGGATTCTAGGAGGACCACTCAAAGTGACTACTGGGCACCTTGGTGTCATTGAAAATCGCTAGCCATATGCCACATGGCCATGTTCTTCAGAAGTGGGGCATTGGAACCGCCCCGCCATCTCCAAATACCCAACACAGTGGCATGAACTTAGTTCAGAACTGTCTTGGTGGCATTAGACAAAACGTGCAATTTAGAGTCCTAGTTTCGTGAGTCCAATCACACACTCACAGAGTCACTTCCTGTGCTTTAGCCCAGTGTTCTGGCATGAAAGCAATTTGATTCCAGGTTTCATTTACTGCCGAGAGACAACACACTGGCTAGGCTGATGTCTGTTTATCCATAGGATATTTATTTTATTTTTATTTATTTATTTACTTATTTATTTATTTATTTGGTTTTCTGAGACAGGGTTTCTCTGTAGCTTTGAATCACACACTCACAGAGTCACTTCCTGTGCTTTAGCCCAGTGTTCTGGCATGAAAGCAATTTGATTCCAGGTTTCATTTACTGCCGAGAGACAA
>NC_022021.1:59249261-59250484 GCF_000317375.1 Microtus ochrogaster
TATCTAGGCTGAGCAGGGTTTTCTTCCAAAGAGAATGGGCTCCAAAAAGCCAGTTCAAGCATTAGGGGTAAATTCTGGTTCCACTTCCAATGTCCTCACAGACTGTGCAAGCCACACAATTGTCACCCACATTCAGAGGGCCTAGCTACAGACTTTTAAACACCCTTTGAATAGTTGATATGTTGGGCAATAGAGACACCTACTGTTTATTTTGAGGAAGTCAAATTTTAGTCCTTTGAACTCTCTCTGTGTCTCTGTCTCTGTCTCTGTCTCTCTGTGTGTGTGTGTGTGTGTTATGATAGTGGAGAATATACCAAAGTTTGGTAGGAGGAATGAGGCTGAAGTAATTTAGAAAGTTCTATAATATTATGATGTCAGAGCCCTAGGGCATTTAGAAACGATGTTCTAAAACTACACCCTGCTACTCATGGGAGCAATTAAAACTAGATAATTAGAATTAAAGACCCCATCCCTTCTCACAGTAACCACATTTTATGTGCGCGGTGGTCACTTTGGAATGGGGGCTTCCACGCTGGACAGCACAGACGCAGAACACTTCTATTTCCTCAAAGAGACTTACTGTGTAATACTGTAATAGAGTCTTCTAGGTCAGTCTTTTTGTTTGAAAATAAGAAAACAAGGCTGAGAGAAGGGACCCACCAAATCAAAGACTTTGTCTTAAATCAAGGGGGATGAAAGAAATATCAGTGTGTAAAATACAAGTTAGAATTGATAAACGCTGATTGTAGAGTCACACAAAGGCACTGCGGTTTCTGGAAGTGGAAGAAGAAATTACTTCTCGGTCGTCACTCAGCAAGGAATGATGGAAAGGAATGCCGAGCGGGGTGCTCGGAGGCATACAGACGTGGGAAAGTGCACAGAAGCCCCTCCTGAAGATGAAAGGCACACCCCACATGCTGGGAGTAGGGAGAATGTCTAGATTCAACATCCAACTTTGCTAGGCAGGAATGCAGGTAACAAAATGCCATTATGAGGTTTCTCTCCCTTATTCTGTACCCTTCAAGAGTTCGACATTATGTGGAAGAAAGCGTAAGGATCAAATTTTGCTTTAGTTAGTATGACGGTAAGATGAGTGGAGGAGGGAAGTCATCTGTGTCCTGGTGTCTTCTGTGTCCCCGCAAAGGACAGGAGTGTGCAGCAGACCAACCTGAAACTGCATTGGCCTTCTCTCGGATGCCCTCAAGAGGCAGAAGAAATACACT
>NC_022021.1:59250584-59260611 GCF_000317375.1 Microtus ochrogaster
TGCGCCACCACCGCCCAGCTGCCAGCACCATTTGTTAAAGATGCTTTCTTTTTACCATTGTATATATTTTTTGCTTCTTTGTCAAAAATCAGATGTTTATAGGTGTGTGGGTTAATATCAGGTCTTTGATACTATTCTGTTGGTCCACCTGTCTGTTTTTATGCCAACACCAAGCTGTTTTTATTACTATACTTCTATAGGAGAGCTTGAAGTCAGGAATGGTGATGTCTCCGATATTCCTTTATTGTTCAGAGTTGTTTTGCCTATCCTGTGTTTTTTTTTTTTCACATGAAATTTTAGTATTGCTCTTTCAAGGTCTGTGAAGAATTGTGCTGGGATTTTGATGGGGATTGCACTGAATCTGTAGATTGCTTTTGGTAAGATTGCCATATTTACTATGCTGATCCTACCTATCCAAAAGCATGGGAGATCTTTCCATTTTCTGATATCTTCTTCAATTTCTTTTTTTTTAAAGGCTTAAAGTTCTTGCTATATAGGTCTTTCACTTCTTTGTTTAGAGTTACCCAAAGATATTTTATTCTGTTTGTGACTATTGTACAGAGTAATGTTTCTCTGATTTCTTTCTCAGCCCCTTTATCATTTGTATATAGGAGGGCTACTGATTTTTTTTTTTTAGTTAATCTTGTATTCTGCCACATTACTGAAGGTATTTATCAACTGTAGGAGTTTCCTGGTAGAATTTTTGGGGTCACTTAGGTATATTATCATATCATCAGCCAATAAAGTTTGACTTCTTCCTTTCTAAATTGTATCCCCTTGATCTCCTTTTGTCTTATTGCTCAAGCTAGAACTTTGAGTACTATATTAAATTGATATGGAGAGAGTGGGTGTATATTGCTTTCTATTATGTTTAGGTGGGTTTTTTTTTGTATCTGTGTTCTTTCCAATACCCTTATCATGAAGAGTTGTTGAATTTTGTTGAAGACTTTTTCCACATCTAATGAGATGATTTTGTGTTTTTTTTCCTTCAGTTTGTTTATATGGTGGATTACATTGATGAATTTTTGTATGTTGAACCATCCCTGAATCTCTGGGATGAAGCCTACTTGTTCATGGTAGATGATGTTTCTGATGTGTTCTTGGATTTGGTTTGCCAGTATTTTATTGAGTATTATTGTGTCAATGTTCATGAGTGAGATTGGTCTGTAATTCTATTTCTTAGTTGCATCTTTGTGTGGTTTGGGTAACAAGGTAACTGTAGCCTTGCAAAAAAGAGTTTGGCAGTGTTCCTTCTGCTTCTATTGTGTGGAACAATTTGAGAAGTGTTGGTATTAACTCTTTTTTGAAATTCTAGTATAATTCTGTGCTGAAACCATCTGGACCTGGGATTTTTTTTTGGTTGGGAGGTTTTTGATGACTGTTCTATTTCCTTATGGGTTATAGGTCTATTTAATTTGTTTTTCTGGTCTTGATTTAATTTTGGTATGTGGTAGTTACCCAGAAAATTGTTCATTTCCTTTAAATTTTCCAATTCTGTGAAGTACAGATTTTGAAGTATAACCTGATAATTCTCTGGATTTCCTTTATGTCCCCCTTTTCATTTCTGATTTTGTTAATTTGGATATTCTCTCTCTGCCTTTTGATTAGTTTGGATAAAGGTTTGTCAATCTTGTTGATTTTCTGGAAGAACCAACTCTTTGTCTCATTGATTCTTTGTATTGTTTTCTTTGTTTCTATTTTATTGATCTCAGCCCCCAATTTGATTATTTCCTGTAGTCTGCTCCTCCTGGGTGAGTTTACTTCTTTTTGTTCTAGAGCTTTCAGGTGTTCTGTTAATTTGCTAATGTGAAATTATCCCAGCTTCTTTATGTAGGCATTTAGTGCTATGGACTTTCTTCTTAGCACTGCTTTCATTGTGTTCTGGCTGGAACACAGGTGCACCTTGCTGATTCCCACGTGTCCATTTGCTTCTTTCATTTTGGGAAAACATAATCCATATAATTGGAGTTTTTTGAGAGTGGTTTATCTTCTCCATCTTCAGTCTTCTCTCACCTACTCTCTGACTCCATTAAAGTTATCATTCTTGTTACTTTTCACACTTTCCTTTGAGATGTCTTGCTAAGTGATCCACATTAACTTTGATCTTGGGATCCTCTTAAACACCTGAGATTTCAGGATAATAAGGAAGCCACTGATATCTGGCGCTAAAGTAATTTTTGAAACAGACGAAGCTATAAAATTGAAAATTCCCACATCTTATAATGACTGAAATATGTAGAATATGGGGTTGAACCTTTGACATATTCAGTAGAAAGCTTAGCAGACAAGAGAAGCCACAGTTCAACAAATACTTAGCATCAAATTAGTAAAAATCAGCATTTTTAAAACAATGAAAAGATTATTTTCTTGTTTTGCTTTTTAAAGTTTATAATTTTCCTCATTGATGTGGGAATGATTTCTTATTAATAAAGAAACTGCCTAGGCCCATTTCATAGGCCAACCCTTAGGTAGGCGGAGAAAACAGAACAGGATGCTGGGAGAAAGAAGCTGAGTCAGAGTCGCCATGATTGTCCCACTCCAGACAGATGCAGGTTAAGATCATTCCTGGTAAGCCAGCTTGTGGGCCACACAAAATAATAGAAATGGGTTAGATCAATATGTAAGAGCTAGCCAATAAGAGGCTGAAACTAATGGGTCAGGCAGTGATTAAAAGAATACAGTTTCCGTGTAATTATTTCGGGACATAAGCTAAACTAGCCTTGTGGGCGGCCGGGTGCAGGGGACGCAGCCCAGCCGCTCTTATTTCAACACCTCATTTTCTTGGTATATATTAGTTGCACAAAATAATAGGTTTCTTGTGCTATTTTCAAGATGTACATAATATACATTGATAATCTTAACCCTTCGATTGTTTTTACTTGTTTCCCCTCTCATTGGTTCCAACCCTTTTTTTCAAACAGTCTCCCTTCTATTTTCATGTCTTTTTTTTCTTCTTCAAATTTACCTTTAATATATAAGAGAAATGGACTAGGTTTGCCTTTCTAAGCCAGTTAAGATCAAGCACTGCCATTGTAGGAAACACATGTCCCGTGATGTATAACTACTATTAATCTGGCTTCAGAAATCCAACTCCCTCTTCTGGACTCCTTGGGGACCTGCACATAGACATACACATAATTAATTTTTAAGCTCTAAAAGTGTGTACAAAAATTACAAACCTTTGTGGACATGGTACAGGCTAAATAGCACTCATGTTAGGACCAGGAGTGTTTCGAATTTGGATGTTTTTCCGATTTTGAAATATCTATAGTCATAATGACATCTCTGAGGTTTGGACTTAAGTCTAAGTATGACCTTTGTTTGTGTTTCATACACATTATACAGATAGCTTAAAGTTAGCTTGTGTAATATGTTTAGTAGTGCTTGCAACACAAAAGATTAAGTGTGGAAGTTCCACTTGTATCCCAAGTTTCATATTTTACTGTATTTCCGGTGATCTGTCTCCTCCACTCAGGTTCCTTTTCTTAGCAATCTTTCAGTGTGAATTTAAGATGCTTTAAGTCACTGACACTTCATCATTCAACCATCTCACGATAGCTCCACCATCTAAGGAGCAAGCTTTTGGTCGGGGGCAGGGTGTACTCCGTATCCACATCATAACATCAATTGATTGCTTAGTCATTCTCTGGCAAATGAAAATCTGCCTCTCCTAACCATACAGGTCTCCCGTTGCTATCTGGGGGTGAGAGAGGCACCTTTGAGGACAGACTCCTATATTAGCACACTTTCATAGTATCTTGTCCTTTCATTTTTGCTAAAGTGTTTTGGAGAAAACAAAGCAATCTTGTTGCTATCTTTATTGTTCAAGGGCAGCCACATTTTGTAACCCCTTGGTACACAATCTTGCTGGTGGCTAACCTTCATTTTCAAGTTGACTGGACTGAGAACCACTCAGAAGACAAATCTGGGTTTGTAGGACATTTCTAGAGAGATGTAGCTGAGATGGAAAGACCCACCTTAAACGTGAGCAACACTATTGCACAGGCTGGGATTGAGTGTTAACATTCATCTCTCTGTTTCCTGACTGTGAACGCAATAAGACCAGCTGGCTCACACTCCTGTCATTATACTTTTCCCATCATGATTGAGGGAAACACATACACACACATGCACGCACACACATACATTCACACATGCATGCACACACACATACTTTGCATCTAAAAGTAAAGATAGGAATGTCTTGAAAGCAATAAGAGAGGAAAGCAATTCAAATGACTGGTGATTTCTCATCAGAAGCCATGGGGCCAGAAGGAAGTGGTACCAGGAAGAAAAGTGTCAGTCAAGATTCATTGCTCTAGTAAAAATACCTACCAAAGAAAGTTCATGGCCATCATGGCCATGGGAAGTATCCCAATAGCACAGGGCACACTAGGAAGTTGTCTAAAGAAAAGATAGAAGAAGGAAACTTGGAACACTAGGGAGAAAGAAAGAACATAATAAACAAAAACACGTAAAAATGCTTTGCTTCTCTTGAGATTTCCTCCTCCTGAGTCTTCTAAATTATGAGCTTGTGCATTCAAATGTTTTATGACTATTATCATAACTTAGAGGTTTAGCCTGTAGCTCTGGGAAAATGTGCTGGAGTGTTTGTTGTTAGCTCCAGTCTCCTCTCCCAAAAGCATGAGCCTTGATGTAGATCTAATAAAAGTGGGGTTTGTGGTCCTGCCTTCAGGTCAAGTGGCCATCAAATTACCCACAGAAGAAGCACAGCCAGTCCAAGGGAGTCCACAGCAACAATACTGGTTGGCATTAGAGGGCCAAATCCTCCCTCAATTATAGCTCCTGCCTCTGTAACTTGTCAGATGACCATCTTGTTCTGGCAGAAGCCCATCAATTTCAGGCCACATCCTTTGTATGTGGGTCTCCTACTTGTGATAAGATTAAGGGCCGAGCCTTATTTAGAAGCTTTCTTTTGTACTCTCTTTGTTTTCTCACTTTCTTAGTCCTTTATTATTTTTAGGGCAGCGGCAACACAAATAAACTCCATGGCAAACTGTTTCTGGGACTTTGAGTTGTTGGCTGGCCTAGATGGACCACTAATTGGTTGAGAGAAATACAGTGGGCCTAGCTTTCTTATGTTGGGATTGAGGTAATGCCCTGGGATCCTGGGATTGACAAACAGTTGACTGAAATGGGCTTTGGCTGGATAAAGAAAGTATTAATTTGAAAAATAAATTATCATGATAAGAACACTACCATGAGATGGGCCACCCACCCTCTTAATAAATGACGTGTATAATGCATTATTGCTAGCGGCAGGTCCACGTGAAGCAGGTCTTTAGAGCATACTTGTTTGGATGGACAGTTCATGCTAGCTGGTTGGACACTCTACATTACTCCTCCTGCAGCCAACAGGACCCACCTTTCTTCTCTTTAATTCCATGAATTTGATCACTCTAGATACCTACAAAGAGTAATCCTCAACAAACAGCTGTAGAAGGGGCCTTAGTTCTCCAACTGCTCAAGGGAAAATGTGAAGGGTTTTCTACCCATGCGGCATAATCCTTTTATTAAGGAAAAATTCAGTGTTGGTCTTTTGTGCAGACCTTACGTGGTCTGCCTTATACCTGCGCTGCCCTCCCGTCTCTCATTGTTTCTTCCTATTCAGCTTCTCCCACGTGGACTTGCTTGCCATTTCCTTCTTTCAAAGCTTGTTTTTTTTTTTTTAAGACTCTTTTTTGTTTGTTTGTTTATAATGATGCCTCCTGTTAACCATCTGGAAAACAACTCTTCATTCATTTTTGTTTTTTTTGGGGGGGTTTCAAGACTGGGTGTGGTGATCTGAAAGAAAATGGCCCTCCAAGGGAGTGGCACTATTAGGAGGTGTGGTCTTCTTGGAGAAAGTGTGTCGCTGTGGAGGTGGGCCATGAGGGTTGGGAATTTGGTAAGACAGCTACAAATTATCATTGAATTGGCAAATACATGAATGATATTATTATGCTCAGCGTCAGAAGAGTAAAATATTGCCTCCCATGTTATTGTTAACAAAGAGGGATTTAAAGTTACAGCCTCAGATTTCTACTGAGAAATCTGAGCTGAGAAAATGGAGTAAGCAAACTTTATTCCTTTTGGAGCATGTATACTTTTCCTTATTCCTACTGTGGATAGAGATTAGAGCGTCCCCTCCAAACCCATGAGAGCATCAGGCGACAAAGAGCTGGCTTTGCCGGAATCATCTGGAATCAGGAGCAGAAGCAAAATAATCTGTGGCTGCTGGGGCTAGAAGTCCCCAGGGCCCCACCTGCTTTGTAGCTCTCTTCAGACAGCCCAGAGTCTACTTCCCTGTAACTGGCAGCAATGGAAACGGAGCTGCTCACCTGACAGGAACCCCTTCCTCAGCTTCTCCCTCCCTCCTCTGAGTTTGACAGTCTCCCTCCTGTTTGGTTCTTATTCTTCACCTCATTTGCATACAGACAATACCCCCTGCCAGTCAGGGTCCACCTGGGTCTGTATAAACCTGGGGCAGAGCATATGTTTTTGATCATCAGACTCTTTGACCACTTGTCAGAAAGGAAGAAGACTGCCCCTGCCTCGGAGACCTGCCACCTCTTCTTGTCAGGAACATGCTCTCCATGGGCTTGTTCTTCTGAGGGTTGGTCTCGGTTGGCCTCCAAGGCCCACTGAGAGCAAAGAACTGTAGCAAAGAGCTGTAGCTCTCTGGCTGTCTCTTTCTTGCTGCCGCGGAGGGATTTCTGAGTTCTCTTCCTTTTTTTCTGAATGAATAAAATCCCTCCATTTGTTCACCCTCCCGTGTCCATTCTCTCCATTCTTCAGGATCCCACGAATCGATTGTCTCTGTATATTTAAATTTTGAAAAGGGGGCTGAAAGTTGGAGTTAGGCAGACTGCATAGATACGTGGAGCCTCGGGAAGTGAGCGGCAGGCTCTCGCGTTTCTTCTGTTTCCTACCCCTCCAGACTTACTGATGAAGAAGCACAGAAATGTACGCACGTGTAGCAATAAAACAAAACCAAACCCCAGGAAAAATCTTTAATCAAAGGACCAGGAAAGGAGCGGCTGAGCAAGACAGGAAGGTTATAGGCAGTAATTGCTCTTCTATAGCCAAACACAGCGAAAACGAGGTACCCCACTTCCCCTCGCCAGGTCAGCAGCAAGCATATGGTGGCCTTTGCCTTCTGCCAGGCTACAAGGAACCTTCCCAAACTCTGCTGGGATATGGGGCCACCATCCCTCCTGGGGAGTAGAAAGCAGCCTGTTTCTTCTGGCGTTAAAAGGGCATGTGGAGAGAGGGACTAAACAATTTAGGCCCTCTGTGTCTGGGGAAGCCTAAACACTGTTGGACTCCAAACTGTCCTTACACCCATAAGGATGACAGATCTCTTCTCTGTGGTTGTTGAGGGAGACTGCAGGGTAAACGAGTTTCCACCTCAGCTTGGCCATAATGAGGGTGCGTCTCCTCTTTCTTAGCCGAAGCCCTGGTCTTCAGAAGAAGTTGCCTAAAGGAGATTTAAAAGTAGATTTGCTACATAGTGTTTTTGGTTTGCAATAGAAGAATTTTTCCTAGTTGGCATGGTGGGTCATATCTGTAATTCCAGCACTTGAGAGTGAGGTCAAAACATTGCTGAGAGTTTCATGCCAGCCTGAATTATAGAATGAGACCCCTTTTTGAATAAACAAGCAAACAAATAAATAAGGTTTCCTTTTAAAATCCTTGACAGCCTATTTTTCCCCCAGCAAATGTTTCTAGAATGCCTACCATGTGCCAGACTCAGTGTGTAGCATGGAGGCTAGAACTAAGAACAAGATGGAGAGAGATTGGATCTCTGCCCATGAAGATCTTGCATTCCAGCAGGGAAGACTAGATTTCACAAAGTAGTAGCACAGCGGAGCAATGAAAGTGCGGTGGGAAAACCACAGCATCCCCAGGCTTCAGTGGTGCTCGTCACGTTCACTCTGATGTCTCAGGAAGGCCTGAGACAGAGTGGGTATGAAGAAAAGAGGCTTGCAGACCTTCCAAGCGGGTGATGTGTTCACTGACCTAGTTCTGGTGAGGTGGATGGTGACATCAGGGAACGAGGGCAGAGCTCACAGTGGGGTAAGAAGTCACAAAAGAAGTAAGTAGCTCACCCTCTGCGTGGTCCCAGCACCCAGCGCTTTAGCTATCATCTAACCGATCCACTGTTAGGAGTAATCCTTTAGTCATGGTGTCTTGGGAGACTTTCAATCCACGTGAGACTATAGCAGAAGATAAATAGAAAGCCTTCTCTCCCAACCTGGCAGTGTGTGCTCTGAGGGTGTGGAAGCAGATTTATGAGCTTCAAGCCATTTGGGGTTATGGTAAGTCAAAAAACAAGCAAGCTCTCATAATGAAATAACAACGAGCAGGCTTGGGAATCATGGTGTTTTAGGTTGCCCTCTTGCACTAGGGAGGCAGAGGCAGGTGAATCTCTGAGTTCTAGGCCAGCCTGGTCTACAAAATGAGTTACACAGAAAAACTCTGCCTTGAAAAACCAGAAAAATAAAAGAAGAAGAAGAAGAAGAAGAAGAAGAAGAAGAAGAAGAAGAAGAAGAAGAAGAAGAAGAAGAAGAAGAAAAGAAGAGGAAGAAGAAGAAGAAGAAGAAGAAGAAAAGAAGAAGAAGAAGAAGAAGAAGAAGAAGAAGAAGAAGAAGAAGAAGAAGAAGACCTAAGTGAGTCTCTGTACACAAAATGGTAACAGACTTATGCATGAACACTGGTCCCTCACTATTTCTGTTCATGCAATTAACCTCATGCCCAAATGACTGAGTTTATTGCTCAACAAACACTTATTGAGCATCCACTATGTGCTAGATTCTGTCCCAGACCTTGGGGAAATAAAATGAGGACATAAAGGGTTGAGAATTGAGGTAAAGAGCTTTGATCTCTCACCCATGTGAGAAACTTATCAAAGAAATAGAAAAAGAATAGATGCCCTATTTACTGAAGCATTATTTGGAATCTAAGACTCAAAATAAGCCAAATGTCCATCAGTAGAAGACCCACTGAATAAACACCAGTTACATTCACATAGTGAGTCCAATGTGAAGTGAATATCCCAGATATTGCTATGGTTTATCTTTTAAAAGGAAGGGAGGCTGGGGACATGATTCAGTAGGTAAAGTGCTCTGTGCAAGCATGATGACCTGAGTTTAGTCTCCAGAGCCCATCTAAAAAGCTGACACAATGTCAGCAAATAAACCAAGGGCTGCAGAGGCCAAGGCAGGTCGATACCTGGAATTTGCTAGTCGGCCAGTCTAACTAAACCCGTGAGCTCCAGGACTAGTGGGAGACCCTGTCTTAAAATATCAGGGGAGAGTGATGAATGAAGACATCTGATACCAAACGCTGCTCTCCGCATGTGGAGAGAGGGACTAACAATTTAGGCCCTCTGTGTCTGGGGAAGCCTAAACAAGGGCAGAGATCACAGTGGTGATCTCCAGAAATCAGAGAAATAAGATTCAGCTCCCATCTCTGCTGTGATCCCTGAAACCTTGACCAAGTCACTTCATTTTCCCAGGCTCCCAGTTCTCCATCTTTCCTATCTGTGTGAGCTGGACTAGACAAGAAATAAAGTTCATAAAATACTGAAAATACTTGGATCCTGAAGTCAAAATATCTTGATTGTTTTGAGCAACCAGCTCAGCCTGGATGCTGCAGCTGCCTCCTTTCCAGAGGCAAAATCGTCTCCAAGCCGCAGACACAGACAGCTGTCACATGTGAGTGTCAGAGAGCAAAGGGCAGAAGCGGGGGACCCCTAAAGGGCGGGCCCCTAAAGGGCAAGTCAGTCACCACACAAGGTTCCTCACCCCGTCTCGGTTTCACAGGTTTGGCAGCCCTGGATTTTTCTTGTGTTAGGGGAGCTTTTGGAAAAAGTATCTGAGCAAAGTCATTTTTCTTTTTTAGTACTATTTATTGGTATCTACGGAAACAGGAAACAGACAACAGGTCAAACACATAGACCAAGCCTGAGTGAAGTCAGCCTCATATCCAACAGACTGCCCTGTTCATAATTCACTTTTTGTGA
>NC_022021.1:59261066-59264996 GCF_000317375.1 Microtus ochrogaster
CCCTTCCTCCCAAGTACTAGGATTATAGGCACAGCCCACCCTGTGCACCAACACTGATTCTTTAACATCAAACAATATTCTACATGCAATTTCTTCCAATTATCTCATTTCCTTAACAAGAAAGTTATTCAATTCAGAACCCAAATGGCCCCCATATTTGAAACTGATTTATATGTACCTTTGAATGTATAGTCTGGATACTGTTGTATTTTCCCTTCTGATTTAGTTATTGAGGGAATGGGGGCAATCTTCACAGTTTCTCAGAGAGATATTTACTACTGCAAATCCAGAGTACCGTTAACCATACTTTTCTCTGGGTTCTTCCTTCCATGGAGAGATGGTAGGATTAGTGTTTGGAGTGGACACTCCAGTAGGTATGGATGATCTCTCTGTGAGGAGCCCTGGTGAGTGCCTCCTGATTCTTGAGACATGTTGACAGCTACTGACTTTGCCTAGACCCTTCTTTCTTTAGGATGCTTCTTGTTGGATTGCATTTTGATTTTTTTCTATGCTTTTGCTGTGGATAATTGGAGAGTTTGGGTTGCATTCACTTTTATGTGGCGGGTAGGATGTTTGTTTTCGAAAGGAAGTATACAACAAGTTCATGCTGTACTTTCCATTTGACACCAGGCCTGCTGGGTATTTATTTAATTTTATCCATGTATTCATATGCACAACAAGATGCACAATTGCTCATTTGCTTTCTAACACTGTCTACCCAGAATGACCTCATAATGACGATGCCGATGCTACCCCCCAAATTGTGTTTACTAAACACTTTGGAGTGGTTGTTTGTCATTTGAAGGGGTCTGTTTGTTTATGTTTGGCAGAAAGGATGCACAAGACATGGTGAGAAGAGGAGAGGAGGGGAGAGGAGGGAGGGGAAGGGAATGGAGGGGAAGAGAAGGGAAGGGAAGGGAAGGGAAGGGAAGAGAAGAGAAGACCAGGGGAGAGGAGGGGAGGGGAAGGGAGAGGAGGGGAGGGGAGGGAGGGGAAGGGAATGGAGGGGAAGAGAAGGGAAGGGAAGGGAAGAGAAGAGAAGAGAAGATGAGGGGAGAGGAGGGGAGGGGAGGGAAGGGAAAAGAAGGGGGGGGGGGGGAGGAGGGAAGAGAAGAGGAGGGGAGAGGAGGGGAGGGGAGAAGAGGGGAAGGGAGGGAAGGGAAAAGGAAAGGAGCTTCCCACAGTCCTTTTAGAAAATATGTTGCTATAACCACCACTTAAACACTCCCACCATCTTCCACAGCCTTTGACATGTGGGTCTTCATGGCCATGAAGTCTAAAGTATAGCACCAACATTTGTTTTCATGCCCATGTTTATTTTTTGCAAATATGTCTGCATATAGGGCAGGGATTCTTTTTTCATCTTGGCTCCTCCAGCAACCAGCGCAGAAGGTAGTTTTCTGACCAGACACAGACCTTTGTGTAAAGCATGTCTAAGTCAGTGAATGAAGAATCGCTCCCTAAATGCTATGTAATGAAGATCCTAGAACTGGCACGAACTGGCCATTAACATGGTCACCCTGTGTGTCATCTTACCCCGCGTGGGACAGCTTTGGTTTCTATAATATTGCAAGCATTCAGGATGTTGCTGCACCCAACTATCTTCCAATGGAACTACTATTATATTTTGAATGGAAAAAACTGCCATATCATTTCAAATGATGGTGAAAGAATAGAACAGATAATAACCTCAAATGCCAGACAGCATTATTCACACGGAACTTTACAAAAAGCAGTTCTACAGGAACCATTTGCAAAATACAGAAGAAGGAAGAGAAATACTGTTTCAGATCCCCAACTACCATGTATTATTTTTTAAAACGAGTCATTTAATTTTGTTTCAGTATATAGGTTGTGTTGCTCCCGCATAAACTCATTCACTGTGTGCATGCAGTGCTTGAAGAGGCCTGGAGAGGGCATCAGATCACTGAAACTAGAGTGCCAGATGGTTCTGAGTGTTGGGAACTGAACTCAGATCCTCTGGAGGAGCAGCCAGTGCTCTTAAGTGTTAAACTATCTCTCTAGAGCCATATATGTATTATTTTTATAGAAACAAAAATATTTGCCACACAGCAGCAAAGACCTGTCAGTCAGGAGGGAACAGTTTTTCCAATTATATGAAATTAAATATCATTTTTGGAGTCAGTTCTTGTTTAAATAAGGGAAGGTGGAAATCTGAAAGTTATTTGGGATTTGGAAGAGTCTGAACAACAGGCCATGGATCTATATTTCTAGAATTTTCTGTTTTAACAGTTTTAGATCATGGCTGACCATGACAAAATGAAGCTATGGACACAGAACCAGACCTAACAAGGAACTAAGCACAGCTACAGAGAGACAGTGGGTTAAGTATTTTATTTGACAGAAGCCCGTAGGCATGGAGGGTCACTGGTCATCAGGCTCCTTTCTGCTTTGATGTCACTCGCGTTTGGCTTTAAGTTTGCCTGTGGTTCATCTTTATTACTGGAGGTCTGACCATTGCTCTTGCGATCCAAAGACTAGAGAAAGCAAAAAAGAACTTGCTTCCTGCTGAGTCGTCTCCCTTTAAATCTCCTTCCTATATGCTCCCAGCTGTTCGCTTCTTAATGACCGCAAGTAGCGAGAGAGGCTAGAAACGCCATCTATTGGCCATGCATATTTTTGACTTCAAATTTAATTAGATTTTGCTGTTGTTAACAGGATAGAAGAGATGTCTGCTGAGAAAATAAACCGGTAGTATGTTTGGCTAAGTGAGTCAGACAGATTGCGGCTAAAGATCAAAGTGAAGCAGAACACTGCAGTGCCTCCTGAGCCCAAAGCACGGATGGACCAAGCCGCTGCACGCCATCCTGAAACCAAAGCAGGTATGTGGAAGTACCTGTCAGAGGGCAAGCAGGCTGCCGGGCTGTTGAAAAACCTCTTGGGGTTGTTCATCTCGGTGAACTGACCAAAGTTCAAGGCCTAGCCTTTGTTATGGCAGGAAATGAGGTTCAACAATTTGTCTCTCAAAATGAAACTCAAGGGTTAGTGAGATGGCTTGCTGATGAGTCTGATGACTCAAGCTTGATTCCTGAGGACCTACATGGTGGGCCCTACTTCCCCAAACTGTCTTCTGACTCCACATAGCACTGTAGCACGTATGCCCTTCTCCACAAACAGATAAATGTTTTAAAAAGAAACACGAGTAACCTCCAACACTGGAGTGAAGTCATGAATGTAGAAGAGCAAAATGTTGATTTGCAATGAGAAACAACTGGCAAAGGCATGAAAATGGTCACCAAAGTCGCATCAGGAACACTACATCAGATAAAACCAAATAAGCCAGTGAGCATGTATTGGAATCAGGCAAAAACCAAAGATGAATCGGGAGATGTTCTCACCCACTTCCTGGGTGAGACCTGTGACTCTCAGCCTGTGCTAGCCTCCCTCCCCTTTTTTGTGTTCCTCCATCCAAATGAGAGTAGAGGACCTTTGAGCACTTTATAGAAGGTTCCAGAATTCTATACCTCTTCAGAATGTCTTTGCTGCGTCTAATTCATCTGAAAGGATCGGAAGATTTAACTTCCAGAAAGCAATTTTATTCTCATACTCCAAGTTCTAAGGACAAGTCCATACACTGACTCTAACAGGCTGCTGCACAGACGTATATGATTAACACCAGAAAATGAACTTGATCCTTTCTCCCTGGGGGACATTATGAGTAATAAGCAGGGATTGCTGTTGTTCTTAAAATGCTGGCGGGTCCCTGGCGGGTCCCTGGCGGGCTCACGGAGCAGCAGCAGCGAGCCCCAGCGGATCCCCAGAGGGGTGGGCCCTCCGGAGTTCGGCACCCGAGCTGCGGCAAGTTTCAAATGGCGAGCGGGTGCGTGGGTAGGGACATATGACAGACACATAGTGTGAATCAGAGCTGAACCTTTATTACTTAGAGAAGAGAGAGAGGGAGAGGGAGAG
>NC_022021.1:59265096-59295802 GCF_000317375.1 Microtus ochrogaster
GGAGAAGGAGAAGGAGAAGGAGAAGGAGAAGGAGAAGGAGAAGGAGAAGGAGAAGGAGAAGGAGAAGGAGAAGGAGAAGGAGAAGGAGGAGAGAGACAAGAACCCGTGTGTACCCCAAGAAAACAGAAAGAAAAAAGAGAAGATGGCGGGGGAGGGTCCGAGGTAGTGGGAGTGGGTGTGGCTTGTCTCCCAAAGAGACAGGAAACCACAACAATTGCCAATTCAGAGTTAACAGATTTCACAATCAGGCTAACTGGGTCTCAGACTTGAGAGCCAGCCCTTTTTACTAATCAGTGTCCCATTTCAGACAAGAAAGGCATCTGGGACTCCACTGCTGTTATAAACCCATAAGTAAGACCCACTTTGAACCTGCCAGACACCCCTTCCCTATAGGGGTCATAATCAATCACCCTGCCCAACACCCAAAGACCCCTTTCTTTTTAAAAAGAGCCACATCCTTTTTTTGGGTGAGCTGATATTCATATTAATATCAATAGTAGTGAGCTATTGCTTCCAGCTTCTCCCTGTTCTCTGGGGTAGGAGGAATGGCAGAGAACCTGAGTTCTGTTCCCAGAACTCATGTTGGGTAACTTTGACTCTGGGGGGACCTGACACCAAGCACCTGCAGTCCCGTGCACGTGTCCCACCCTGATAATTGAAAACTTTTTTTTAAAATTAAAGAATAAGCTTATGTTTGCTGTGTACTGGGCTCTTCAGAGTTCTAAGGGAGAGGGGGAAAAAAAGAAAAACAGAACACAGTTTCGGTCAGAAATTGGTAACAAATGACTCAGCAGAAAGCCCCCAAAGAAAGCAGCAGACGAATGGGTTTTGTCAACAGGAAGCCAAGGTGCTAAAGCTTAAACCCAGGTGCTCTTGGTGCTCGCACGGCTTGCTGGCATCTCCTGAGCTGCATCTTAGCGTTCTCGAAATTCTGTACCTTGGGAGACAAGGAGATGCTTTGTCCTGAGACAGGTTGATCACGGCGCTCTTGTTCCCTCCACGTGTATCTGCCGTAGGCAGATCAGACCACTTTAAAGAGCCGCTTTAGGATGGATAACTGTGAATGAAAAGAAGCTGTGTCTGACTGAACAAAAGCTCCAGGAAGGAGCCTGTGTCTGCAAAGCTGATGGGCTGGTTGGGGTTTCAGTACTGTGGAGAGATTGGAATTTTGTAAGTTCAGAGGCTTATCTTGGGCTAGTTTGAGCCCTCTGAAGCAGCCATGCCTTGCCCCACTCCGTATCTGAGCTAACACTTCATGATAATAAATAAAACCATTTAGAACTTAGCATAACATTAGCTTCACCAATCCAAGAGCTGAGAACACCATGAGGTAGCATCTTTGGCACATAAAATAGCTCCGTCACCTCCCACCCAATCTTATTACACCCACCTCTCAGATGTACCCAACAACATATTTTAAATTTGCCTTGCTTTATGACTTTCTTTATTCTGTAAAACTTTACTTCATAAAACTGCATCCATGTTGGAACACGGAATTTGGGGTGTCCTACATCTGTGTTCCCAGGCCATGGTCACTCATAATGGCTCCAGAATGAACTGTCTCTTGTTCCCTTTAAGATGAGACCTGTGGTTTTTATGTAGATAAATCTTAAATGATAAAATTTACTTTTTAAGTTCTGAAGTCTAGGAACTCCAAGATTAATTTGTTTTCTGGGGAAGACTCTCTTCCTGGCTTCTATATGGTTCACTGTGACTCCATATAGAGAGGGACGATGAACTTTCTGGTGTCCTAACAAGAGCATTTGTCTCTCATTAGGCTCCTACCCTATGATCTTATTTTACCCAGTTACCTCCTTAGAGGCTCTGTCTCCAAATACAGCGACAGACAGGACAGCAGTACATGGATTTGAATTTGGAGAGGGGAGTAATTCGATTCATGGCAATATTATTTTCCCAACCCAGAACTGGATCAGAGGGAGAGCTTTGGGAAGCCGAGGAGGTTTTGAATGAAAGTATATAGCGTAGACAAAGTCCAGGGGTAATGTGTATCATTAACACGGGCACAGTCATGTCAAGCAACAGTGAATCTGACCAGTGAGAATTTGGCAAGGCCTTCCTCTAGGGTGAGGCTCAGGGGATGCTAAAGCCTTCCATTGGTCCAGAGACCTCCCACTGAGCCCAGCTAACCCCTCCTCCTGTGCTGTATATAATAAACATGCTGAGGGTCTCAGTTCTTGCATACTTGGTGTGATCTTATCCCAGTGTGTGTAGCTTACCTGACTCAGCTTTGGTGTGCATGCGTCTACCCTTCATTCCCTCACCACCCCAGTCAGGTTCCCAGCTATGAAAGTCTCAGCAGAGAGCAGTTTGGGTTAACCAAGGATGTCTCCCTTTTACTAGATAGTTCTTTTTTTTAAAAAAATATTTATTTATTATGTATACAATATTCTGTCTGCGTGTATGCCTGCAGGCCAAGAGGGCACCAGACCTCATTAGAGATGGTTGTGAGCCACCATGTGGTAGCTGGGAAGAACTGAGACTGTGAACATGGAGTTGGAAGGGAGGACTGGCTTCGCTCCCCGCTCCTAGGTTGGATTCATAGCTTATCTGAATCAGTATTGGTTTATTTCACGAATTGTGTTTGGGCTTACTCAGTGTTAGTGTTGGCCACATTGCTGAGGCTGGGTGGACAAAATTAAGGCCATCTTACACCCCTGTGATAAAGTCACCTGGCCCCAGAAAGAAAGTGAGAGGGCTTCAAATGATTGTGGCAATCCACTCTCCCCTGAAATCCTTGAGCACTTTTAAAATCTGAGTATTTGCCCTGAATTAGCTCTCAGCTTCCTTTTGAGACTATAGATAAAATCTTGTAAGTGTTCAAAGACACACCCACCAAATTAGAACACTACATATTGTTTTAGACTATGTTGGGGAAAAACTTTGGTGTGTTCAGCAAAATACTCCTTCTCATAAGGGATGAACGATGCCTTTGATAGTGGACAACCAATGGGCACCATTGTCAGCTGCTTGCCACAATGCTCTGCTGGTCCCTTTCCAGGGTTGACAGCTCTGCCATGGATGTTGAAAGAAGCCTGTCTTTCCCAGACTGATCTGGTTTAACACATTGTTAGCAGATGCTAACGGCAGGGAACCTGAAATAAAACACAACTTGCCGTTTTTAGGGCCAGCTTCCCAGGATTCTCATCAAGTGGCTAAGGGAAAATCACTGTCTTCTTGGTTATATATATTGTATTTTGAAGTCTAGGCTGGCCTCAAACCCTTGCTCCTTTTGCTGAAACCACCCTGTGCTGAGATTATAGGCATGTGCCACTGTGTCTGGCTAACTGAATGACTTTTAAATACTTCTGAATTTCAGGCCCACTTTAAAGTCTATTCAACCAGAATTTGGGAGCAAAGGGTCAATACAAAGGGTCAATATAATCTGTATTACTGTATGGTCCAAGGAAATGCAGAAAGAAGACCCTAGACTCAAATAGTATTTAAGAGCAAAGAGGGTTTATTAATATTCCAGCATGCATGAGGGGTCTTTCATCTGTACAAAATGGTGATGACCCTGAGAGGAATGTGCAGGCTCTTTTTTTTCTTTTCTTTTTTTTTTTTTTTTGGTTTTTCAAGACAGGGTTTCTCTGTGGCTTTGGAGCCTGTCCTGGAACTAGCTCTGTAGACCAGGCTGGTCTCGAACTCACAGAGATCCGCCTGTCTCTGCCTCCCGAGTGCTGGGATTAAAGGCGTGCGCCACCATCGCCCGGCTTGTGCAGGCTCTTTTTAAGCACAGCTAAGGGGAGTTTTAGGGACATTGAGGTCATCTCATGCATAATTGGTTAGGCAAGCAGCAGTTACACTAGTATACTTTTAATTGGCTGAGGGTTAGTTTTATCGTTTTTGGACATAACTTGTACAAACTTGGGCAAGTCTGGACAGGACTCAAAAGGGGCCTGATGGATTTGTCCTTGAGACAGTGTGAGGCTGCCTTAGGCCCTGTGCTGTCTCTCCCTTGTCCCCGAATGTAAGGGGATTGTGGATAAATAGCCCTTTGTTAGATGAGACACCTGTTTAGCCCTTCTCAAAAAAACTGAAACCTAAATTCAGTTGTGAGAGTGGGAGAGTTTAACTCCTTCATTGCAAATAATCTCATGGTTTTAGACACCGATATAGTTAGAAGAAATATGGGAAACAAGCCAGAGTATCCTCTTAAAATTTTTACTTTTATTACCTCATTTCATATTCATTTTTATTAGCATCTAAAAATCAATCACACAAATTTGTGGATCTCATGTGAGACCTCAATGATGTATAGATTGTCACAGTATCCTCAAAAGGACCATGGAAGGCAGTTCTCTCTAGTCTTAGTTTTGTATAAGTCACTTAATTTTGTTTCCTTGACCATAATTCATATAACTTTTTACTTGTTCTTTCTGCATGGGCCAACTCACAAGGCCATATGTGACTCTTCCTAGCAAGTGTTCAGGCAGAAGCTTACTTCAGAAGAGTGGCTCGTGGGTGCTTCTTTTTGAGATAGGGATTTGACCTTGGGAGTGCCTGCCTTCATGATATTTGGTCTAGGGTAGGTTCACTGCCTAAACAGCAGAATGCTTTTCTCATCGATTAATGGCTCGATGGCTCAAAGTATTGCAGCAAGTAATTGTTCTGGTTGTCTATGTTTCATGTTAGAGCAGTCTTTTGTCTTCTTTACCCTGTTGTATTGGGGTATAAAAGTGTATGGGAAATTAAGGGCAGGCAAATTTCAGTATTCACTGGAACTCCCTCCCTGCACAGTCATATGTTTTCTGCCACATCTTCATTCTCTTTACTTGTTTTTCTAATCCCCATGCCCCTACCCTAATGAGTGGTACTTTTGTGGGAGCTGGTCTCTGACACTGCCCTCCCTTCCCTCCTCTCCTCTCTCTTGCTCTGATTTTCCCTTTCTCCCCTAATCTTCGCCCGGTAATTTTTAAATCTGTGTTTTGTTCTATCACAGAGATTTTATACATTTGATTAAACTCTTTCTGGAATAGAGCGTGGCACAAGCGGACAGTTATTGCCCAAATATTTGTGTGTGCCATGATGATAGTCTTTGCACTGAGTTTGTATTTCTGTTTATTATTTTCACAATAGTGGTTGGTTGGAAGCATCACCCCAGACTCTGGCATTCATGTATCCAAAAGTCTGGAAGGTTTGGGTGGAAAGTTCCATTCCAAGCCCCTCCCCTAGGCATTTCCTCAGTCCAGACTCCACCTCCAAGAAAGCCCTCCAAACAGTGACCCCCTCCTCAGAGATATTCAAGACCACTCCCACAGGGTATTTAAACACCAACCCAGAGATCAAACACGTGGTTTCCTGGTCTTCCTTCTCCATCTCCTCTCTGAGGTCCTGGAAGGCCACCCAGGAGCGCTGGCATCCATTATACCTGGGCTTTTTCTCATTCGGTTTGATTTGGTCTGATTTGGATTATTGTGTTGGTGTAGAGGTTTATTGGGGTGCGAAAACTTTTCAAATAGTACTAAAGTTCATCAAAACTTAGAACAAATTGGTAGTCGATAGGGGATGAGGGGTAAGTAAAATGGTAAAATGGGAGATTGTTCTTCATTGAGTATAAAATTTTAATTTCCAGGATGAATAAATTCTGAAGATCGGTTGTATCTGAGTATCTATAGTTGTTAATACTGTATCGTATAATTAAACATTCTTTTTAAAAAGCATTTAACACATTAAAAGCACATTAAAATTTTTATGATAATTAAAAACACCCGAATAGCATGGGATAATTTGGCAGAAATCCCAACACAAGCGTAATTGGAGGAGATACCATTTTTGTGTTCTGTAGATGCCCTTTGAGGAGTGTGGATGGAAGCAGGATGGATATTATTTGATATTCATAAAGACAAAGACAGACTTTTTATTTTATTCAGAATGAAACCAGCGTGGTAGAAATCAATCACTAACACACATGAAAAAGAGCATGGTTCCTTAACAAAATGAGTTTGTTGTTTTTGTTTTTAATTTTCTCTCAAATTCAGGCATTTATTTACTGCTGCCTAGACAGCAGTAAACAAAATGAGTCCTTAAGACACAGAAATATGCCCCAGCTGTAGCACAGGCTTCCTGCAGTCAGCTGCATCTGCAGATGAAATTGATCTGTGAGCTCATTTCACAACAAGAAGCACGTGACTGGCAGATCTAAAAAACACTTTACCATCTCAGTTCGCACTGGATGGGGCAAGCTGGCTTTTGATCCAACTCTGGTATTTCTTAGTCAACAGGGTGTAGATTCCAGGTTTGTTGGCAATGCCACATTTATAGCCCCCAGAGACGATGGCATGGAAGACACCTTTGCAGACCAAGGGGCCGCCTGAATCTCCCTGGAAAAGGAAAATTGGCAGACATTTAGTGAGAAGCTGGTGAGGTTTCCTAAACTCACTGTTTTCTTTAGTGTTATTAACAGTCTTTGGTTTCTCTGTGACTCAGCGCCCCCAACACAGCCTCTTATTCAGAATAGGCTTTCTGTGTCTGTTTGTCTGTCTGTCTATCCCTGCTTCTCCCTGTGTTTGCATCTCTGTCTATAAATAGCCATGAATTGCTGGGTGGCCGTCTCCCTCTTTTTCTCCCTCCTCAACCCCTCTTTCCAGATTTCTCCTCCTATTTATATTCCCTCTGTCTACCAGCCCGGTCTATCCTTTCTCCTGCCTCACTACTGGCTGTTCAGCTCCTTATTAGACCAATCGGGTATTTTAGACAGGCCCAGTAACACAGCTTCACAGAATTAAACAAATGCAACATAAAAGAATGTAGCAAATGTTCCACAGCATAAACAAATGTAACATACCTTAGAATAACATTCCACAACACATGCTTACCTGGCAGGAATCCTTTTGGCCTTTGGCATTTCCTGCACATATCATGTCCCTGGTTATAACAGGTTTGCGGTTGTAATAGCTTTGGCTGTTGCAGCGTTTTCTGCTTATGATGGTAACAGTGACTTCTTGAAGGGTATCAGAGTTTTTTAACAGATCTGGGTTGGTGGCTCCCCAGCCAGTAACCTGGCATTTGGTTCCATCTCTAATATAGTTTTTGGATCTCAGTTGAAGCAGTTGGACATGCTTGTTGAGTTCTGCAGCAGTGTGAAGCTGAAAGATAGAAAACTGGGTAAATTATTCTTCCCCAGGGGTTTCTGCAGCTAGATCCCATTTGACCATGCATTGGATGTGTGGTCCCTCTGCCTCATGAAGGCATCTCTTCCCCTCGAATCTACTTTGGTGATGATGATCTGCAGCTGCATTTTTGGCTGTTGTTTTTCTCTGAATGTGATTTCCGTTCTCCAAGGAGCTCACTGATGTTTGGGGATGGAAGCGTATACAGAGTAGGAGTTCCACCCAGTCTTGAGCAAACTGGCCTTTGCCCTGCCTTGGAGGGTTTTCTGTGGAATGGCATGTATAGGTCATGACTTTGTGGGCTGGGCTGCTTCCTGCTGGATAGGGCCCCTGAGTATGGTCTAGACCACATTTGGGCTGGACAAAGTATGGTCTAGACTAAGTTTTAATTCATTTCTGATTCCCTAAAGTCCCTTAATTGGCTCTGTTACATAAACAACTGTTGTAGTTTTCAGTCACTAATGTGAAAAGCATTTGGGGGAAAAGCATTTCCTGGGGATCCTTGGAGCTGCTGACATGTTGCTCTTCTGCATGGGGAGCAGTACCATTGGTTTCCCTGGCATAAACATGTCTCTAATGCATTTGTGGTTTTTGTTTTCCTTTCACGGGAGTATATGGGGTAAGATGAGCCTTCATAGAACATTTCAGTTACCTCAAACACAGGGAGGGTGCTGCCCAAATGCTTTCATGTAGTTGATTAACGGAGTGATCTTGTATGAGACTATTGAAGTGATGGAGGGAGGCAAATTTACCTACCTTTATTAGCATGATGTCATGTGATGTGAAACCTGACAGGGATCTTGAGAATGGGATGACTTTTTTAATCTCCAATGTTTGTTTCGTGGGCTCATTCTTTGAAAGAGAATGTGCTCCTAAGACCACTGCGGGAGAGTGGCCTCTAGGAAACCTAAAAGAGCAAAGAAATTGGAGGTAACACAACGATGTGCAAACCCAACAGTCGTAGCGGGAGATGGTGGAGGTCACACGCATGAAAGACCAAGGACAGAGTCCAAGGAGACTCGCGTAGGGCCAGGTGAAGTGACGGAGGCCCCACGGGATCTCATCACACATCTCTGGCTTCTCTGTCAGTGTGTCCCATTCCTAGAGCTGCAGCATCCTTCCATCAGCGTGTTTAGATAAATAAGGTAACGCCTTGGGTGCCTGCTGGCTCATCTCTTCATGAGATTCATTCTAGGAAGCCTGGGCCTATTACAGATCAAGCAAATACATGTGAGTACATTCATAGCCCATGATGAAAATAGAAACGATTTTGTTTGGGGTATTTTGGCTGCATGTTGCAACCATTTGTGTATTACAGATATTTCCTGTTGTAGTGTATTTATGAAAGCCATTTCAAATAATTTTTTTAGAACAAGGATGTGCTAAAAATGCCCTAGAGGTGTAGCTTGGTGGTAGAGCCCTTACCCACCTTGCACAAGGTCCTGTATTCAAGCTTTTGTGCACACACACACAGACATACATGCATGCACGCGCACACTCACACACACACATTAAAAAAAAACCCAATCAACCAAACAAACAAAAACAAGGAAAAAAGAACAAAGAAAAAAAAAAGAAGAGAAAGAAATATATGTCAGTGAAATGTCCATCATGCAGTGGGGGCAGAGGCAGAATTATTTACACATTTCTATATAATCCAACTGCGTTACATAGAAAAGCCTTGTCTTAAAAACCAAACAAAAATTTGTATTTATTTGTGATAAAACTCCATTTTTTTTCAACTTGAAAAAAGGAATCAAGGCAGGATACAGCAGAAACACATACACATATACACACAGATTTGTGTTCTTGAAAATCAAGAAGGGCACAGGAATCTAAAGGGCATGAAAGGAGTGGCTGTGTAGGTCCAGAGAATGCGCATGGCAGTGGGGAGGGGTCGCAGGCGGCAGACCTAGGTTCAGAGAATGCGCACGGGACTGCAGTGGGGGAGGGTTCCCATGTGGCAGACCTATGGCTGCCTGGAATTACCACTTCTAATTTTCTACCAAAAGAGCTTATTTTGGGAGTTCCAGCTCTTTTTGCTGAAAAGTTTGCCTATTGCGAAATCAGAATGGGGATGGAATTTCTCAGAGGACATGGATTAGATTTCCTTGGATGGATTCAAACTCAAATCCAACTTTCCCACTAAACCCAAAGCTCTGGAGGGAGAGGAAGATACAAAATCCCCAGGACCTCCACGGGGACAGGAGAGTGGGTGTGTCTGCAAGCAGCACTCCCAAGGCCAGCTGTGAGGTACCAACACCTCTGGGGAAGGTAGATGCTGGTGAAGGAGACAGCACCCAGTTCCTCCACTAGCTGCTGAGTTTGAAATGTTAGAGCTACTTTGGTCTCCACTGCGACAGGCTAATAAGCCCCATGCAGATCAATACACTCTTTGGATTTTCAGCTGTGATCGGTCCCATCATGGTCAAGTCTTCTGCCCATGGAGTAAATGAAATGACCTGAGTTCTAGGATTCTACCTCTTTAAAATCTTTTTTCTTAAAAAAAAATCAGACACACACACACACACACACACACACACACACAATGTGTGTATGTACTATAGTGTGCGCATAGAGGTCTTTCAGGACTTAGCTCTCTCCTTCCGCCACGTGGGTCCCAGGGATCCTTCAGGTGGCTAGGCTTAATAAGGGTCTTTTACTTATTGAGCCATCTCTCTGGACTCCATGTCTTTATCAGTGTCTAGATGTGAATTCCCATAAGAGAAGACTAGTACCAGGGTCATGCATTTGCACATCACAGGGGTTTCCCAAGAGTGGCCTTTAGCACCTGGAGGTACTTGTATGCAGTTTCCTGAGTCCCACCCTGGCTGCCCTGTCATGGAACTTCAGAGTAGAACCCTGGTATTGTTTGTCATACATTTCTTCTCTTTCACAGATGGCTGCCAAGACTGCCTCAGTGGAGTCCCACAGTGCCCTCCTCAGTTTTAAAGCCACTGGGCCCTCACAGCCCTCATCGATCCTCTAACTGGTTCAAAGTGACCATATCACACATGGAGGATGCAGGAGCCAAGCTCAGGGCTTGTGTCCCAAGTCTGGTGCTCTTCCCTGGACTCTTCTTTTGCCTTGTATCAGGCTTGCTTCAGCTTGCTTCAGCTTGCTTCTTAGGCCAGCCTGTCTTGATGCTAAGCAGAGCCTGTTTCAATCAACTCCTGAGGTCTGGCATCAAAGGCAGGGTTCCTATTTCTTGGAGTCTCTCTTGGCTCAGATAGAGAAAAGCCGCTGGCTGTCAGAAAGCATAAATATTCCCAGTCCTATGCCATCCACACAAGTGGACCGTCATGTTTATTGCTTGGTTATTACCATGGAAGGCTGCAAGACAATATAGCAATCCTCAGCAACATGTGTTAAAGCATAAGCTATGTCTTCCTCTGTTTCCTTCACTGGAACAGCAGCCCAGTGAGGGGGGTGAGAAGACGATCCTCATTTTATAGATGAGGAAGCTGGGGTTCAGGTAAATTAAGAATGTATTAGGTGGAGGCTCTGGGATGCACATCCAGGCAGGATTAGAACCCCTGGTGTGGGCTGGGGATGTAGCTCAGTGGTGGTAGAGCACTAGCCTAGCAGGCATGAGCCCTCAGGTTCAATTCTCCAGCACCGCACAAACAAAACTAAAACCAGTTCCATTGGTTTGCCTCTGGAGCTTGGTGGTGCACGGCTGTGAAAGAGGCCGTGGAGGATTCCACTTGATAGCTTGTTTAGACACGTGAGAGGGAGAAAGAAGGGTCCAGGGAGTGAAGAGGGTTAGTAAAAAGAGCCCAAAGTTTTCTCCTGATGATTTAAAACATTGAAAAGTAGACAATTCAAGAGTATTTTTTTTAAAATGTATTTCCTTCACTTTTCTTTCTTTCTTTGTAGACAGGCTCTTCCTGGGTGCTCCAAGCCAGCCTCAAGCCAGCAGTCCTCCTGCCCTGGCCTTCAGAGTGCCACCATACCCGGTATCCGTTTCCTCCTAGGTTTGATGGGATACTGCCAAGGCACGAAGGGAGGCTGGAGTAGATGGGTGCCGAGAGGGAGCCTTCCTCCCAGATTTGCCTCTCCCTGTCACTGTGCCAAAAGCAAGGGCTGGCTTGGTCAACTGTTCCCCCAGGAGCCTCGTGAGCACATTTGTGGGAAGCCACCATTGAGCTGTTTCATCAATATTTTGAATTTCATAAGGCTTAATAGTTTTCCAAGCACTGATCTGCCTACATTTTTACACCCAAATGTCCCCTGTGGAAATTCGATCCACATACTTCAGAGTCATTTATATGCCAGCTATTTAAGATGATATTTAGCAAGATTTCTTTTAAACTCCAAGACATCTCTTCAGTTCTCCCTCAACTTCACCTCCTTCCTCTCTTCATCTCTCCCTTCCCTTCTATTATTTATTATTGTTATTGCTATTGTTATTTTAAACAATCTCCTCCCCCCCCAACTTTTCTTGAGTTAAACCCATTACACAAATTTTCAGATTTAACTTAGTACCATCTACCTTCATCTATCTTCCTGCTGTGACTTCACATGCCACGCACCAGGTCTCATGCTTAGCCCCCAATCCAAACCCTCTTTTTTTCCCCTTCCCACCAGTGTCTGCTGAACAGTCTACCTTCAGCTCCTTGTCTGGCGAGCTGTGAGTGAGAACCAGAAGCCTATCTGGAGAGGTCCAAACCTCGCCTTGAGTGAGATTTTCTAGTGATGTGGGAAGCAGAAAAGAAGGGAGGGGTGCATGAGTGAGTAAGGAAACGAAACTGGAACCCAGCAACTTGCTCTTTAGAAACCATGTCTTTCCGCTATTTTCAGGCCCTGGAGCTTTCAGCAGGGTTCCATCAAAAGGCAGCAACTAGACAACATCCTCAAAGCAGGGAGTCAAGACAGTCCTGTCTAGACGGTGCTGATTGTCTAGATAGCAATTTTTGGAAGCTAAGATAGAGGGGTTTTTTTGGAGACAGTGTCTATCTATCCCTGGTTGCTGTGAAGGTAGCAACCAGCAGGTAGACCAGACTGGCCATGAACTCAGGTAGATATGATCACCTGCCTCTGCCTCCTGAATGCTGGAATTAAAGGTGTGTGCCACCATGCCCAGCTAACTTTTTGTTATTAGATTTCTTCATTTTATTTTATGTTTGAGTGTTTTGCTTGTATGTATGTCTGTGTGCCACATGCAAGCTTGATGGCTGCAGAGGTCAGAAGAAGACATTGGACCCCTGGAACTAGAGTTAACGGATGGTTGTGAGCCACCACGTGGGTGCTGGGAAGCAAACCCTGGTTTTCCCTAAGAGCAGCAGGTGTTCGTAAGCACTGAGCCATTTCTCCAGTCCCTAAGACATATTCTTAAGTGAAGGGCTATCATGTTTTAAGGAAAAGAGAAGGTGACCATGGATCCAGGCAAGAAGCTTAAAGAAACAAATACGCAAACAGAAGAAATGAAATCAGAAAACTCAAGCGAGCACCACAGCTCTCTACCGACTGTCTTCATAACATCCCAAGACAGATTTTATACTTCATCTTAAACTGAAGGGACCTGGGGGCGGGATGCTGTCCTCCATGGTCAGAGAAGCTTCCCTTTAAATATTCCCATCCCCGCTGACCTGCTCCGGAACACTTTTTAGAAACCCTCTATAATTGTTTCCCCCCCAAGGGAAGTTGCTGTCTCTTATTGTTGTGATTTCCAAAGTGTGGTCCTCAGATGTCTAGGGTAAAGCATAAGGCTGAAGAACTAGAGAATCTGCAAATCCTTTGCCAATACTCACAGTGTTGTCTGCAATATATCTGTGCTTACCAAAAAATGTCAAATATTCTGAAATATCTAAATAAAAACACCAATTCTCAAAACCCCATGAAACAGGATACGGTAACCTCCCCTTGGACACAGGCTTCCTTTCAGCACTTTCAGTTGCTTGTGGTCAACTGCTGTTGAACACTTCATGCAACATTCCAGAGATAAGCAGTACATACATTCTAAATCACCAGAGTAGATCGTTTTAATCGTTCTCCTTTATCGCCGTCGTTCATCTTACTGCTCTTAATTCCTGGAGTAAGCTTTGTCTAACATGTGTGGTTCTTCCTAGTCACCGAGAGCCACACACACACGGAAAAGCATGGGGAACTCACCAAGAGTAGCAGTGGGCTGCTGTCAGCACCCACTGCGGATGAATCAGGACTCCTCCACAGATGTGACGGCCGCGGTACTGGATGGAAGCCATAAACGGCCTGGAATGTGGTGGTACTTCTCTCCCTCCAATAATTTCAGTGCAGACACCTGTAAAAGTGAGCCAAGAGATTTCACGTGGCCCAGCGGTGGCATCTAATCCTTCAGACAGCAGGCACTGTTGTCACGATACTCTTTTTCAAGACCAGTACAACAACAGTGCTACCCAATAGTTGCTAAACTTTGCCTGGCTAGCAGGTGAGAGGAAAATTACAGTTTACAGTGTTAACAGCTTAATCACTAGAGTCATATCATATTCATATGATATCATATTCACATGTGGCAGGAGCAGGAGATACTTACACTCTGAGCACAGATAGACCCCAGCAGTCAGGACAAACAGAGCAAATGGAGAAAGCCTCATAATTAGGTGTTTCGGCGTTAAGGAGCACAGAGGAATCACTTGGCTCTGCGACCGATGAAGAAGATGCTGAAGATGCTGAAGAGGGTGGGGTTTTTCTCTCTTTCTTACTTTCCTTTTTCCTTACAAGCTTCTCACCTCATATGCTCCAGAGGGTAGAGCTTTCACACCCAAGTTTTCAGAGTAACTATCAGTTTGGGGAGTTTCCGGTCTATGCTGCCAGTGTGCCGTGAAGAACTCATTTCTGGATGAGTGCTTTTGGTATAAATGGTGAAAGAACAGAAAATACGCCGGGGGCCGGTAAAACCCCTGTGTGATGTAGACATTTTAAAGATGGTCCTTGCTCTAAATCAGTGGTTCTCAACCTGTGGATCATGATCCTCTTGAGGTCACATATCAGATATTTACATTAGGACTCCTAACAGTAGAAAATTACAGTTCTCAAGTATCAGTGAAATAATTGTATGCTGTATGGGGGGAGGTCACCACAACATGAGGAACTGTATTGCAGGGTCACAGCACTGGGAAGGTTGAGAACCACTGCCTTAGAGCAATACTTCTGTTTCCCCTGGCATGTGATGGTGCTCACCAGGCTTAATTCCTCTCACCTTTCATTTGTGCATTAGATTCCTGGTGGAGACGCGGAGCCCCGCACAGATCCTGGGGGCTCTCCGGTGCGGCTTAGCTGCAGCCTGAACACCATCCAAAGAACCCATACGTTTCCCAACAAGCACAGCCCTTGTCTTGCCGTTCTTTAAATGTGACCATAGTTGGTTACGTTTTACTTACATTTTTTTTGAGATTTAATTATGTTACTAAGGGAGAATATTGGCAACCCATTTTTTATTCAAATTCTCTTTGACTTAATCTTAATTGAAAATGACCACACGTTTATCCAAGGCCTTAATAATGTATTTTAAAAGTCAAAGACTGTATTTTGTCATTCTTTCCAGGAAGAGATGACAATGCAATGCCAGGTATTTTAGTGGACATTATCTTGATCAGACTCAGGATTCTGTCCACACTTAAAAAGCAAGTCCATACAGGACAAAGTAGATGCAAATATACACAGATAGACAAGGCTCGGGAGCCCTAATATTTTCCAGAAACTCTTAACACAACTTGCATAGTTTTTAGTTGTTTTTTAAAAAAATTTATGAAATCTGTCTTCTATTTTTAAAAAAAGAAAACCAAAACTGTCATGGTTGGTAGATGGCAAGAGAATCCCTACATTATTGTTTTTCTTTGACAAGAAAGCAGAAAAAATAATTACTATCCATTATACAGCATAATTTAATGATACGTAAGTTGAATGTCTTAAGTTATTTCCAAAATTCTCTCTACATGATCATTTGCATCTTCCTGTCTATATCTGTGAGGAAGGCGGGGCGGAAATTATATTTAAGCTACAATTGAAGACATAAGCCCAGAGAGGTTCTTTTGTCCAAGTTCACAGCATTGGAACTGAGCTAAATCTCACCCCTCACCTGCAGAAGCGTGGGTGTTAAGAAGCATAAGTCAGAACACAGCGCCAGATAGCTAGTGTCGCATTTTCATTATACAGGGGTGCAGTCACAGCAAAGCCATCGACTTCCTGCTAGGGAGAGCAAAAGGCGAGAAAAGCCACAGGGTTACCTAACGGAACCTGTTAGCACCCCCCCCCCCAATGCCCCGTGAACTGTCAAACGACCTCTGTTAAGCAGAGCCCTTGTGTGCCGTCTTTCCATGTTGCCTGTAGGCATGATCACAACTGTTCTCTGAGGTAATAATGCCAGGAGTAGAAGGCAAGTGGATGTAACAGTGATTTGAACGTAAAGGAAGAGGTAAACTGTAAAGAGCAGATTTAGGATGGGGTGGTTGAAACATCATGCCTGGCTTATGTCTCTATAGTAAGGACGCACAACGGCATAGCTTTTATTAAAGATGGCTGAACACTTTCAGCTGTATTTCCAGAGAGGCGGCTGCCTCTTCGTCCTGTTTTATGGATGGACAAACTGAGGCCGAGACTGTCTAGATTGCCCAGATCACGGATTGCTCCTAAACCCTACGTGCTGGCTTCAGACTTCACGTTTCCTTCAAGCGAACCACACTGTCCGCCCTGCTCCCTCTGAGAAGCCCCTGGCTTAGACACTTCAGGAGGCAGGCTGGCCGTGCAGAAGGGAAAAAGGATTTGGTCTTGCACACTTCAATTAGACATGGGTGAGATTTAGTTCAATTGCAAAGATCGGCTCATAACTCTTTCTTGTAGTTGACCTGGAATTCTGAGAATTGCGTTGGTTTAAAATAATGAGTTTCTGGGTTTTGGCTTTAGCCCCCTGCACTGGTTAATAGTATCATTTGTTATTGTCTTTGGGATCCTGGGTTTGAAGATAGCGGGGTGTGTAATACGATGAATTGGGTCATCTCATTGATTTCTGGGTGTTGGTTTTTGCTCTGTTGAGTCTGCCGCGGGGAGAGCTGTGTTTGCTTTGGAAGGCTCTTACAGCAGCTGGACTAGTCTGAGCAAGTGCACGGCGCTCAGCCTGTGGCTGTCTCTTCACGTCGCATCCGGGCCTCGCGGGTCTCTGCTGTGTTGTGTAGCTGTCACTGTGAGCCACACTGAGAGATGTTTTTGACACTCCTGCCTTTTAGGGGAACCTGTTATACCAGCTGTCCTGATTGTCCCCCTGGGGCTGTCTTTCATAGCCCAGGCACCTGCGTGCAGACTCATAAGCCACACTCTTTAGGGGCTGAGTCCCTTGAAGAGTGGCTGCAAACTTGTGCCAGTCTGAGACCTGTTGATGACTCGCTAGCAGATAGACAAGGACAGAAACTGAAAATGAGTATTTGGAAAATTACAGCAATTCAAATGGGCTCTATGATAATTTTTAAACGAAACATAATTTGTTGAGAATTTAATAATGTTAGGCAAGTCTTTTATATACCTTTGTTATTTGATTAATTGTTTCATTCATTTGTATTGTATAGAAGTGTTAGTCCCTGATGGACCAAAAGTAAAACCATGTTAAGAACACACACACACACACACACACACACACACACATACACACACACACACTCTCTCACAGCCTTCCCCAGTGTAGGAAGCACAAAGAAGCACTGAAGACACGACTCTGGAGTAGATGAGTGTCCAGCCTTTCTCACTGATTTCCTTTCTGTGTCTTTTGCAAAGCTGATTGAAAAAGATTTATTTTGGTTTTTATTCTGTGGATTTGTATCTGTCTATGTGAGAGGTATGTGCCTCTGAGTGCAGGGACTAGAGGAGTCAGAAGAGGGCGCTAGATCCCCTGGAGCTCCAGTGACAGGTGGTTATGAGTCTCATTATATGGAGGCTGGGAACTGAACTTGGGCCCCCTGGAAGAGCAGAAAGTTCCCTAACTGTTGAGCCATCTCTGGAGCCCCTTTTTAAAAATTGCTTTAAATTACATGTTTGTTTAGGTGTGTGTGTGTGTGTGTGTGTGTGTGTGTGTGTGTGTGTGCGCGGCCACATGTGACACATTATATGTGTGGAGGTCAGATGACAATTTGTGGGAGTTAATTCTTTCCTTCCACCATGTGGATCCAGAGATTGAACTCTTGTCGGGTTGTCAGGATTGGTTGCAAGAACCTTTACCCACTGAGTCATTCACACCCCCCAACACACACACTTCAGCCTCTTTTGAAAGAACATCTCATCACTGTGGTGCCAAGACTTTGTGGCCCTCCCAGCCTTAGATACCTGAGTTTAGCCTTTGGGAGTCTTTTTTTGAGTTCCCCTCTTTCGAGCCCACCATCACTGGGGGGTTTGAACTCTGTTTGGATTATAGTTTAACTAATTTGATAAGTGAATCTGCTAGCAATTGCGGTGAAACTATTTGGCAATTGGATTTGGGAGGAACATTGGGGTGCTGTATACTAATATGTTGTTGAAAGGTCCAAAGGATGTGTAAATCCTATAGCCGGTGACAGCCAGCTTACTCTTACAAGGTCCTTAAAAACGGATGATCTTAAGAACAATTGAAAAAAGAAAAAAACAAAACAAAACAACCAAAACCAAGACCCAGGGCCCCCTTAGCGTCAGAACTGTGCTTAGCATAAATCCGTGCAGAGAAGTGGGAGACTGGACTGGGGCCTTTTCTCCAGCTGTTAGATGCCAACACTTTGGAAGACTGCAATGTGCTTTCTCTGGGGTAGTGATGGTGATGAAGGTGGGAACAAAATTGATTTGTTTTGCCTTTTTCTACTTCAGCTTTCAATCAGAACACATTTTGCATTATTAATTATTTTATTTAATATTGAGAATTACTTTTGAGTTCACCACCGAGTTAAGAAGCACAAGGAGCAGTTTTGCACCTTCCAGTTTCAGCCCTTCCCAAGTCATGTCTGAACTATGAAATGAGCACTGCTCCGAGGTCTTGTTAAGCAAAGGCCATGGACAAATAGGACCTCAAGGCAAAGTGGGCTGCCCGCTGGAGAGGCTTGTCTGTTTGTCCAGCATTTCCCTAGTTCTGTCTCCAGCCTTCAAGGCGCTCTTTTGTGATTCCTCTTTTTCTTCTTCTTCAGGGTGGCCTTGGATTCCATTGTGTGAGTTCAAATGTTGTGGGAGAGATGGGGAAAGTCCCGCAGAGGGTGGTCCCTATGATGTCACTGGACCCAAGGCAGGTCATTCACACTGTCTGCAATGTTTTTCCTAAAAGATTTACACATGTGAGAATCCTGTCAGGAGGGATGACTGCCAAAGGAAGGTCAACAGCCTTGACCGCTCGTCCAAACTCTAGTTTTACTGGAACACAGGCCTCGCATAGAGGAAGGTGAGCACTATTTGAGCATAGTAGGGTGTTAGGAAGAAAACTAGGATCACTCTGTAAGAAAAGTTAAAAGGAAAAGTGTACGGGAAAGGACTTAGTGATAAAAACAGAAGAACACTCACCCGTAGATTCACCCTGTAGAAAGATTGGAAGAGTCAGAGGACCAGAAAGTCTGTTGTGAGACTGTGTCTTCTATGGATGATAAGGAGCTACGGGCTGAAATTTCAACCATTCGTCTTTTAAAACAAGACCCGAATGGTGACAATGCCAGTTGACATGCCAACATGGAAGGGGGAAATCACACAGGGTTCCACCCCTAGATAAAGAGAAGTTAACAACCGCTGAGAGGAGAGTTGGTTTTCCCCAGGGGTGACTCCTCTTATTGGTTATCCGTACTAAATGGTTATGCCCCAACACAGACCAAATGAACTCGGTATATTGTTTTTTTTTTTTATTTTTTTTATTTTTCTTAAATTTATTTATTTATTAAGGATTTCTACCTCCTCCCAACCACCGCCTCCCATTTCCCTCCCCCTCCCCCGATCAAGTCCCTCTCCCTCATCAGCTTGAAGAGCAATCAGGGTTCCCTGACCTGTGGGAAGTCCAAGGACCGCCCACCTCCATCCAGGTTTAGTAAGTTGAGTATCCGAACTGCCTAGGCTCCCCCAAAGCCAGTATGTGCAGTAGGATCAAAAGCCCATTGCCATTGTTCTTGAGTTCTCAGTAGTCCTCATTGTCCGCTATGTAAGTCGAACTCGGTATATTGTATTTATATATTTATTCTCTCTCTCTCACACAAACATATCAATAAAAAATTAAGGAAAAATAGGCTATGAATTTGAGATGGCATTAGGAAGATATGGGAAGGGATGAAGGGAGGATAAGGAGGGGGGAAATAATTAAATATAGCACATATATATGAGATTTTACAATTAATGTAATAAAAAACAGAAGAAAGCAGAGGCAGTAAGGGAAAGAAAAGGAATGAACACATTATTAAGGGGAAAAAACCAATTCACCAAAGATGGCAGAGCTTATAATGAACTAGTCTATGTGTATTTGAACAGCTCAGATGCTGTGAGATACATCCCATGCCTAATATGCTAACATTTTATTTAATAGAAGCAGGTCTAGTAAAAGGAGCAAGCCTATCATTGAAAGCTATTGAATTATTTTTCTAAATGATTTCATAACAAAGTCATGGGAGGTAGAATAATAGGTAATTTAAGGTGATAAGTTCATAACCAAGAGAAATATAGCAATTACTATGGTCAAATCAGAACTCAATAAATATTATTTATTTATTTGACATTTCATGATTTTCATTGGGAATTAATTAATCTAGAAATTTCCATGCAATTCTAATCACAGTAGGCAGAGTTAGAATATGTAGCTTGGTGGTAGAGTGATTGTATAAGTATGATAGACATACATTTCCCAAGGCTGTTGATTAACCAAATAACACAGATGTGTGAGTGAATGCACACACAGGTTAGCTGCATACACACACATAGACACACACAGACACACACACATAGACACAGAGACACACACAGACACATACACACACACAGACACAGACACACATACAGACACACACACACAGACACACAGACAGACACAGACACACATACAGACACACATAGACACACACACACAGACACACATACAGACACACACAGACACATAGACACACACACATACACACACACAGACACACACACAAACACACACACAGACACACACCCATAGACATACACACAGACACACACACAGACACATAGACACACACACAAACACACACAGACACACACACAGACACACGCACAAACACACACACAGACACACACCCATAGACATGCACAGAGACAGACACACAGACACACACACGGAGGCTAGTCTTCAGCTTGTTCTCTTCCCTTTTCCTGCTGGATCTGGTATTACAAACACGTGCTGCAGCATCTAGCCCCATCTTGCTCTTTATCACAAATAATTCTGGTAGGAGCAAAAATTTCCTATGAAGGAATTAACACATTATAAATCTTAAGTAATTTTACTTAAGTAAATTAAAATAATGTTTAAGAGGAAAGCAGTCAAAATACCATAGTCAAGATTCAATACTGATAAAACATTTGAGTTGAAAATATACACCCTTATTAATATCTTTAATATACAGAAAGCCCTTCTGAATTGATTAAAGCAAAATTCATATTTTGCAAGACTTAAAGTCTGATATACAAAGGACATAAACTATCTTAAGTACTGATGGAAAGCCCATATGGAGAGAGACAGAGAAAGAGAAAGCAGTAAAAGCAGAGTCTATGAAATCTTCATTCCTATGACAGCTCACTGGATGCCATTAATAGCACAATTCTGATATCTATTTAAAATTTGAACTTTGTGAACCCATTTTCCAATGACAACTTTCTCGATTCCCCTCCTCTCTTAAATCCAGAGTCCACACTTTCTGTTCTCACCAGAATTTCAAATCACTTTCCTTTGTTATTTAGCAGAGTTCACAATGAACCCCCTTGTGCATGCATTTCTCCTCGCTTTATTCTCACAGAAAGAGAAAATGTGTTTGGTTTTTCCAAAAATAAAAACAAGTCAGGAGGTACCGCCGCCTATAGGAATGCAGGGATCTTGATCTCACCGTTGCCTGGCCTCCAAGGTTGCCTTTTATTTGAATTCCGTGTGGAAGCTCCCAGACATTGTACCCAGTGTGCTGGACTCTCCTCTATCATCAACAGTCAAGAAAATGCTTCAGAGACTTGCCCACATGCAATCTGATGAAGGCATTTTTTATTTTAAACCTCAATTGAGGTTCCTTTTAGGATTTGACCCTACCTTGTGTCAAATTAACAACAACAACAACAAAACACCTAACTAGAACATGGAGCCTATAAAACCAGTATCACATGGAAAATACCAATCTGTTGCTGGCTTGAGTAGAAACTGGGACTCCTTGAACCACAGACATACTGGCCTCAGAGTACTTGGACAACTTAAGAGAAGGACATGAATCCTAGGGAAGACTCATCCTAGCCAGCCCTGTGAGGCAAGGTACCCTAGAACAGTGGTTTTCAGCCTTCCTAATACGGCGACCCTTTAATACAGTTCTTTGCATTGTGGTGACCCCCAACCATAAAATTACTTTTGTTTGCTACTTCATAATTTTGCTGTTACCATTCATAGTGTAACTAACTATCTGAGAGTTCCAATGGCCTTAGGTGATTGTAGCTGGCTGAGAACCACTGCCCTCAAGGTACTCTTTTTTTTTTTTCTTTTCGTGGGTGGAGGATCTTTTCAAGGAGTTTACTCTTTGTATCTTTGAGCCCACAATGAATGAGTTGTGTCCTATTCCCGAGATGCCCTTGAAAGTAAGGCATTTGGCTTCTTTACCGTGCCCCAATCTTCCTCAGCAGCCATACTTCCCTTGGCCCAACTTTACACACACTCTTCTCCCCCTGAGTACAAATTTCTCAACCATTTCTGCTCCACTTTTTACTCACAGCTCTCAACTGTAATTCTGGTTGAAAGCAGCCATCAAGGTCCATTTCCTAGTCCAAATGCTGGACTGCCTTAAAATGTCCTCCTTCTAGACATGAATTACCACTGTACTGGCTGCTTTTGTGTGTCAACTTGACATAAGCAGGAGTCATCAGAGGGGAAGGGGCTTCAATGAGGAAATGCCTCCATGAGATCCAGCTGTAAGGTATTTTCTCAATTAGTGATCAGTGGAAGAGGGCCCAGCCCATAGGCGGTGGTGCCATTCCTGGGCTGGTGGTCCTGGGTTCTAAGAAGCCAGGGAAAACAAGCAAGTAAGCAGTACCCCTCCATGGGCTCTGC
The DNA here is from genome assembly GCF_000317375.1 of Microtus ochrogaster. NCBI lineage: Eukaryota > Metazoa > Chordata > Mammalia > Rodentia > Cricetidae > Microtus > Microtus ochrogaster. Next base: position 59,287,435 of record NC_022021.1, read on the forward strand.
ATCAGCTCCTGCCTCCAGGATCCTGCCCTGCTTGGGTTCCTGTTCCTGACTTCCTCCAATGATGGAGTATGATCTGGAAGTGTAAGCCAAATAAACCCTCTTTCCCCAACTTGCTTATTTAGGTTGTGATGTTTCATCACAACAATAGAAACACTAACGAAGACAAGCACACTACTTTTAAATCCAGCCTCCTGCAAAGTCTCAGGACGCAGACAAATTATGGAGACATTCTTGGCCTGAGCAGACCTGTGGATCTCTTAGTGAAGTTGGAATGCATACACTACACCCTGATACCTTATGAACCTCCCTGAAAGCATTCCATCCTGTCCTGCATAAAGCTGCAAGTGAGTGAAAGGATGGAGAGACAATTAGGCTAAATTAGGCACTTAATCAAGCGCTTACAATTTGTGCATTGCAAAAATATCCATAGTTGTTTATTTAGAGCCATTATCTCTCAACTTTAAATATTAAAGTGCTTTATTTCCTACATATTTTCTTTACCCCAGTAATATCAGGAACTGGAGACATAATAGAGTCATTTTGAGTAAATGTCTCCAAAGGGAATTCACAGTGCTAAAATCAAAATAACATAAAAAAATTCTAAATTAAGATTTTCATTGTTTCCATCCACAAAATTTTGATGTTGGGAACCTTCTCTTTCTTTCCCCTGGTGTTCAAGATAGCAGCCATATTTCATTGTGAGGGATCTGATGCCAATAGTTGAATCAGGCCGTATTTTAATTTAGTATTTCCTTCAGACATTCTTTGAACATGTGTCAACAGGAAAGAACATGTTTCAAAACACACTTCTGCTCATTCCTTGCTTGATAAACCGAGTGATGTTCAGTATACGTCTTTAACTCCCTCTGTGTTTTCTGGATTTTGACAAAAAAAAAAATAACAACTAAGAGTCAGTCAACCTCAAGTTTCAAAGCCAGTGGAACTGGGCTGCGGGGACCCCTCCTGTCCTGGCTTTAGTGTTCTCCTTCCCCTCGTTACTCCTCTCTCCACGGATTTAATGTTTGGAGACACCACCTACATCAGAGGACATTTGAAATGCTCGCTTTCCAGTGAGTTCTCATTTAGTGTTCCTTAGGTATTTAAAAAAAAAAAAAACCCTCTGGGTTGGGTGGTGGCGGCACAGGCCTTTAATCCCAGCACTCAGGAGGCAGAAGCAGGCAGATCTTTGTGAGTTCCATGCCAGCCTGTCTACAGAGCGAGTTCCAAGACAGGTTCCAAAGCTACACAGGGAGACCTGTCTCGGGAAACAAAACAACATCAACAACAGACGTGTCTGAGAATGCAGGACAGCATCTCTGAGGTGAGGTGTCTCGGAGATGTGTGTTGATGCAGAATGAGAAAGTTTGGGAAGAGAACATGAGTTGCATAGGTAAAGCTGGGTGTTGAATAATGTTCCGGTTTTGCATGTTGTTAAATTGCAGATAAGTCCCAAGGTCTTGAACTGCTTGTGCCTGGAGGATGCTCCAAATGGCCACACTAAATATGCTCAGGCAGATAGGTTTCTCCTTAACATTCGCGTGTTTAATGAGGGGGTCATTGGAAAAGTATTTTAAGTTTGGTCTTTACCCAGGAAGTACTATACTAAAATGAGTTGAACATCTCCCCAAAGAAATGAAAGAAATTACAGAGCCTGAACATCGCAGGGACAGGCTGAAGCTACAATTCTACAGGTTACATTAGCAAACACACATATGCACACAGACATGCAATGTGGGGAAGGAAACTATAAAAAGCTTTATAACAACACAGTATTACATTAGGAAGAAAGGTGACCTCTCAGTGACATGACCTTTGTGCCCCTAACTTGGGTTCAGAACAAAGTCCTGTGGAGTCAGAGTCTTAGGGGAGAGTCCCGAGGATACAGTCAGTAGGGTCCAAGGAGGCAGATTGCAGCACTAGTTAACAGTTTCTGTAAAGGAGTCAGCCCAAGTCAAAGCCACAGAAACTTGTAGAAGCCAAATCAGAGGGCTCAAAGTTCCAGAAGACTTAAGTTCCAGGAGGGCTTAGGAATTCATGATTCAGGAAGAAGGAAAACTCTCCGAGAGGAATGTAGGCTTTCCATTTCCAGACATCTAGAACATTCTTCATTGTGTAATCTTAAGCCTTTGATCCCCAGGATGTTGTTTTGTGAATGTGCCAGAAGCCATCAGGAACTAGGGGAGTCTAGGGAGAGGGATTATGTGCCTCTCCCTTAGAGGAAAGGCTCGGAAAATTGATGGAAAAATCTGTGGGTCAAAACCGAACACACAGTAAAATGGTATTTTATTTAAAAATATTTTTTTTTCTGGGACAAATCTCTTAATTCTCAATTTTAAAGTAGCAACAGTAACTCCTGGCAACAATTGACGTTGCAAGCCATATATTCTAATGACTAAATAAGATTTCTCTTCCTGTGGGAAAGCAAGAGACAAAACAAGCAGGCAGACAACATTTTGCCAAGAGGATCAGAGCAAAGAGGAGTCTCTATAGTAAGCTCAGTCCCTGCTAGAACACATTTTAGAGATGGAGAGTGGGGTCTTGGTCATGAGACAGCATCAGCACAGAACACACATAGAAGGAATACCACACGTGAACAATGTAAGAAAGAAAAACGTAGATATTAACATGAGTCTGTAACAGTTATTATTTCGCTACCATCACTTAATGAGTAAATACCATGTTCTCACCCAAATCCATATCACATTATTTCATTGAAAACTCATGTGTTTTCAAGGTGACCATTTAGTTGCTTTGATAGAACTAGATTCAGTAGACATTCACAGGTGCTTTTTATCAACCTAAGTTCTTGACTTAAAATAACTCATGGATAATTTTGAGGAGAGGGAGCCAGATACCTAATTGTGGAAGTCAAGAGTCCAGTGTTTATACTATATTTCTGTCAGGATGTTTTAACATCCTGCTTGGGCGACAAGTAGAATTACAGGATCTTATAGCTGAACAATGCCTACGCCAATAAATTCTTATCGGAAACCAATTTCACTTAGGTGTTTCAAACGGAGACATTTCCATAAAGGGCACCCTCACAGAGGTGTGAGCAGGGTCAGGGACTGCAGGCTCTTGGGGACACGTGATAAAAGGAGGCCATTGCTGCTTCTGTTTTCCCATCAAAGGAGGGCTGCGGAACAGGAGGATGAAGGGTAAAGTCCGGAAAGAATTATCATGGGCTTTCTTTTTCTTGTGTCTTAGGCAATTTCTTCTCATGCAAAAACTGCCAGAAACTGGAGGGCAATGGATCCTGGGTAATGCATAGTACACCCAAGGCACAAAACACGGCGAGGAAGGGGAGAGGTTGTATTTGGGATGGAGAGGTGACATATGGAGAAATCCCATGTGGTACATAAGAAACTCGCACTTTGCCCTTAGATGGGAAACTTTAAATTCTTTGTCTGATTACAGATAGGGACGAAGTGGACAGTTTCTCACGGAAGGTTTGTGATGACTGTGTAATGGTAAAGGTGGCTTCTTTTGAGAAGCGAGCCTGCCAGCCTCCCCAGAACAGAGGTGGCCAGTGGAGGCCTCAGTGCTTTCAGAGATCAATGCTGGCCAGTTGTGGTCGTGCTGGCAGACAGCCAGTGTCCCCAAGTGAAAATGCTTATATGGGAATTCTGCAGTGGGTTGTGGCATCCCAGGCTCAGTCCTCAGCTCCCAACCACTTCAGAAAGGTCAGCATCTCCCAAGAATGGATTGCTGAATTGATGGGTTGGGCTGGGTTTGAGGTATTGGCAGATCTGCTTACTCTGTGTCCAGTCTCTTCTCACACCATGGAAGTTGCTGGAAGGTTGTGACATCCCGAGTCTAGTTCCACTTGGCTTCTGAACAGTGCTTTCAATGGGGAAACCAGTGTGTCTTCTCAGCCAATCCTGACTTGCCAGATCTGGTCTATGTGGGTTATAGTGCCCTTCACACTAGATTAAGCTGGATGGAAGCCCAGAGACGTAGGAATGGGAACAAGCGTAGATAACTCTCTTCTTATTAACCTGCTCTCCCGAGTCCCATTGATCATCTTATGTGTCTGTTCATGAGGCCAAGCCAGCTAAACATCACTCACCTTCATGACAAAGTGGGGTGATAGGCGAGATAAATGTTGAAAGTTATGACCAGCATATTTTATGCTAATGTCATACCTACCCCACTGGATTTCCACGGGCAGACATCATGATGGAACAGAGAATTGAACAGAAAAAGCAAACAGGCACACAGATATGCTCATGAGATACACAGTTACATAACTACCCTTGAATAGATTAGTTACTGATTTGTGATGCTCAGTGATGTCTGTATTTATTTCTGAATGCTTTGGAAATTGCTCAGCTATGCCTTTCATCCCTCCCTCCTCCAGAGGACTTGGACTTGCATTCAGTTTGTTTGGGGGAAGGTATAATAACATTAGGCTTTCCATCATCCCACTGAGATCCCCCATTGTCTAAGATCCAAGCGGCTATAGCAACTAAGTCTCCTGTTGAATCTTCTTCTAGACTCAATCCTTGAAAAATTAGTTGGGACAGATTAGAGAAAGCTCCGTGAAATGAGCCTTTTCGTTTCTGAGGGGCAGTGAGCTGGAAGGCTCGTCCATCCTTTGATCATCTGTGACTTCTCTGATCCCGTGAATCTGTGTGACTCATCCTATCCACGATCTTGTTATTTCAGTCCCTTGGAAACTGTTGGGGTGTTAGAAATAAAGCCCACTCCCAGCCTTCAGGCTCCCTGCTGGATTCTGCAGTCTTCCCAACCCCCAAATCCTGGACCAATATTGAGGCTTCCATATATGTGTGTGTGTGTGTGTGTGTGTGTGTGTGTGTGTATGTGTGTGTGTGTGTGTAAGGCTGATTCTGTTGAAAGAAACCATTACAGTAGTTTGAGATAGCACTGACTTTTTGTCAGATGGACTGAGCTCTGTCCACCTCTCCTACCCTGGCAAACTCACTGTAAAGGTTTTGTTGGTCTGGACACAGCCTGAGTATCTGTCACATCCCAAGGACTTTCTCTACTTCCTCTTTTCTTCTCAATGTCCATCCACTTTGGTGTTTTAAGGACATCAAGAATCATAGGCTCACAAGGAACCAGAACACTGGAGTCTCTTGGAGTCCTAGCCATAGTCCATGTCGTCATCAATATATTTTGAGTGGTCACTGCTTGCCAGGCACTGAGCTATGAGAACAACTCAGGGAGGCAGATACTCTTCTGTGTCCCTTTATTCTCTGGGAGATCTAGGCTCAGATACAAGCAACACTGTCAACGACTGTGCACTCAGGGTTCCGACTTGAGTAGTCTGTCTCCAAGGTGTGTGTTTTATATGGTGGATAAATCTGCTGCTTCTGCTTCCCTTTAATTTCAGACAGAGGAGTGAGGGTCACGAGGAGAGACGATCTTGGTGCAGTGGGGAGACAGAATAAGGATAAACAGATAGTGTAGCAATATGATATTGCAGTGGCCTTTAGCATGTTTATTTGGAAAGAGATGGAGGGAGAGAGCATCCCCGATGCACCATCCCCTCACCCCTGTGAGGCTGGGAGAAAATTGGGATGCCAATGGCTCTCCCACTCACAGCCACTTGTAAGGTTGCTGTTTTCATGCTACCCTCTGAAAGTTGCTTTTTTTTTTTTTTTCCTAAACAACATACCGTGTCATGATCTTCTGAGGCATGTAAGATCTGAACCAGGCATTATAAGGGCCATGGCACTGATCACAGAACTGGTTTTGTTTATTGGAAAACAGGAGGTACCTGTCATGTAGAGGCTATATAAGAACAGACATGACATGCAAGGTTGGGTGATGGATGAAATCTGACCTGGGGAAATCAAGGAAGGCATTATTGAAAGATGAGAGCATTGAAAGAGCAAGCCAGAAGAGGGACTCGTGGAAACCCAGCCATCCGATCCTGGGCTTCCAGCCTCCATAACTGTGTGATAGAAAGTGTTGTCGTTTATAAAACAGCCAGACCACAGCACTTTATAAAGGCCTCCAAGATAGCTGAGGCTTGGACACATTGACACACAGTGTGTTCTAATTGTTGTCTATGGAAACAAATCTTGGGCATCTTTACGCTGTATTTATAAAGGTAACTACTGTAGAGCAAGATCAAGAAAAACTAAAGCACTTTAGAAAATATTTACTTCAGATGTAAATGATTTTACTTGTAAATGATTTATTTTACTTAAAAGTAAATTATATTTTCTTAAAGATAAATGTTAAAGTTTTAAGAAAAAAGCCCTGATTTCTTTGTCTGTTGAGTAAGCCATTGCTCCTGAGCGTTTCCGGAAGTCAGTCTTTTTCTGAGCTGGATACACTCTAGCTCAGAGCGTGGGCATAGTTACGTCTTGAATCATTCTTCCCCCTTCCTGTATCCTCTCTTCAGCTGCTGAAAGTCTCTGTTATCTGCCTGTTCCGTTTGCTCTGTGGGAACGTATGTGGAAGAAAGCACCACTTGGTACTTGGTGCCTTCAGCTCTTCTTGTTGAATGGGAATGGCTGCCGGCATTCTGCCTTTTAGGGAGAAATATCTGAGTTAGTTTCCAGTCACGGATGGATCAATGGACAGCTTTGATGCCTTGAGCCTCCCACACTTAGTCCCCTTCCAAACAGCCCTGCTCAGCGGCTTTCTCTCCCATCTCTTTCAAGTTCCCTTCAGGCATTCCCTAGCAGGGTCAGGTACCCTACACCTTCTTAGTTTTGGTCCATGAGAGGGAAGGATACCTGGAAGGTGATTGTCCATATTCATAACCTTAAAGTTTTGTCACGTTGAATAACAAAAAAGCATTAATATTGAAAAATAGCAAGTGTTGGTGCTCAGCCGGGCATTCTGGGGCAGAAATAGTTGGTCTCCTACAGACCAGCCTTCTAAGCTGGACTACACTGAAGTTGAAATTTGGATTTGCTACCTTGAAAACTATCGAATTCCTTTCATTTCTGAGAGCACTGTTTGGTGTTTTGTTTCATGAGTACTTCCTAAATATATTTACAGAGGAAGGTAGGCTCAGCATGTTGTCTGGGAAATGGTGACGGGGACTCAGGCTCCCTCCCGTCTACTGTTAGAAACATAAGCTGGGATGTATGTGCGTGCTTTGGAACCGAGAGTGGGCTATTAAAGTTGAGTTTTACAGCACATGCGTCTTAACCCCGAAATACTTCTAGTCAGATCAAGTTAGGATGATGTTTTTCAGGCAGCTTGCAAGAGTGAGATCTTAGATTTCATAATGTAGTGCTCGAGAAGGAGATTAAAGATGGATAAAATGGAATGTATTCTCCTGCTAAGCAAACTGACAACTACCATTTTTTCACTGAATGTCACCAGGGTGTGTATCATTAGTCTGGTGTCTGTCAAGGAAGGAAAACCTTCATCCAATTAAACTCCGGCATTAACACTTTTATATTCTTGATTTTTTAAACTTATGGTTGTTTAAAACACTTTTTGTCTTATTTGGACATAGATTTGCTTTTATTATTTACATGAAGGTTGTAAATTCATAAGAAGAAACATATGGGGGCTGGAGAGATGGCTCAGTGGTTAAGACTGGCTGCTCTTCCAGGCAATGGTTCAAATCCCAGCACCCATATGCTGCTAACCATTGTCTGTAGCTCCACGATCTGACACCCTCATACAGACATACATGCAGGCAAAACACCAATGCACATTAAAAAAATTTAAAAAAGAAGAAATATCAATTCAGTAATGGTTCAAACATTCCTAAGATGATTGACATTCATATCTGAGCCTTCTGAAGTAATGTCTCTGTTTGTTTGTTTGTTTATAAGTAGATGATCTCATGGCTACACAGTCAGAACATTCCTTAAATGAGAACTCCCACTGGTACCTTTAGAATCTGTTCTGAATAACTGACATCCATCTTGAAGGTTTTAATGTGCAAATGGCAGCAATGACAGTATTAAGATGTGCACCTCAGAGCTAGTGGCACGGGTTAAAAAAATTCATGAGCATATTATAATTAAAAATTTTAAGTGGATACCTTACATATAGTTTTTTTCTGTTAGAAATCCTCAGAGCAATCTCTGTGTATTAATCCTAGTAAAATGGGTGAGATATGACTGAAAAAAAAATCATTACTTTGGAGGCTTCTCAAAATTCTGGGTTTCTAAGAATTAATTGGTTTATTTGTTTAAAACAATCCAAATCCCCAGTCCTTCATCAGATGCGCCAAGCTGGAATCCTTGGCTGTGTTCTTTCTGACAGGCTCCCCAGCCTGCTGTGGTGTAGATAGCCTGGTGACTGAGACACATCACCCCGGGACACCCTTGGGCGCCATGCTGCGTCAATTTACAGATTAGAGTCCTGCAAACTTCACAATGGCCATGGCAGCTGACAGAAAGCAATGTTCCTTTTCCTTTCCTCC
>NC_022021.1:59295902-59307140 GCF_000317375.1 Microtus ochrogaster
ACAGACACACAGACACACACACGGAGGCTAGTCTTCAGCTTGTTCTCTTCCCTTTTCCTGCTGGATCTGGTATTACAAACACGTGCTGCAGCATCTAGCCCCATCTTGCTCTTTATCACAAATAATTCTGGTAGGAGCAAAAATTTCCTATGAAGGAATTAACACATTATAAATCTTAAGTAATTTTACTTAAGTAAATTAAAATAATGTTTAAGAGGAAAGCAGTCAAAATACCATAGTCAAGATTCAATACTGATAAAACATTTGAGTTGAAAATATACACCCTTATTAATATCTTTAATATACAGAAAGCCCTTCTGAATTGATTAAAGCAAAATTCATATTTTGCAAGACTTAAAGTCTGATATACAAAGGACATAAACTATCTTAAGTACTGATGGAAAGCCCATATGGAGAGAGACAGAGAAAGAGAAAGCAGTAAAAGCAGAGTCTATGAAATCTTCATTCCTATGACAGCTCACTGGATGCCATTAATAGCACAATTCTGATATCTATTTAAAATTTGAACTTTGTGAACCCATTTTCCAATGACAACTTTCTCGATTCCCCTCCTCTCTTAAATCCAGAGTCCACACTTTCTGTTCTCACCAGAATTTCAAATCACTTTCCTTTGTTATTTAGCAGAGTTCACAATGAACCCCCTTGTGCATGCATTTCTCCTCGCTTTATTCTCACAGAAAGAGAAAATGTGTTTGGTTTTTCCAAAAATAAAAACAAGTCAGGAGGTACCGCCGCCTATAGGAATGCAGGGATCTTGATCTCACCGTTGCCTGGCCTCCAAGGTTGCCTTTTATTTGAATTCCGTGTGGAAGCTCCCAGACATTGTACCCAGTGTGCTGGACTCTCCTCTATCATCAACAGTCAAGAAAATGCTTCAGAGACTTGCCCACATGCAATCTGATGAAGGCATTTTTTATTTTAAACCTCAATTGAGGTTCCTTTTAGGATTTGACCCTACCTTGTGTCAAATTAACAACAACAACAACAAAACACCTAACTAGAACATGGAGCCTATAAAACCAGTATCACATGGAAAATACCAATCTGTTGCTGGCTTGAGTAGAAACTGGGACTCCTTGAACCACAGACATACTGGCCTCAGAGTACTTGGACAACTTAAGAGAAGGACATGAATCCTAGGGAAGACTCATCCTAGCCAGCCCTGTGAGGCAAGGTACCCTAGAACAGTGGTTTTCAGCCTTCCTAATACGGCGACCCTTTAATACAGTTCTTTGCATTGTGGTGACCCCCAACCATAAAATTACTTTTGTTTGCTACTTCATAATTTTGCTGTTACCATTCATAGTGTAACTAACTATCTGAGAGTTCCAATGGCCTTAGGTGATTGTAGCTGGCTGAGAACCACTGCCCTCAAGGTACTCTTTTTTTTTTTTCTTTTCGTGGGTGGAGGATCTTTTCAAGGAGTTTACTCTTTGTATCTTTGAGCCCACAATGAATGAGTTGTGTCCTATTCCCGAGATGCCCTTGAAAGTAAGGCATTTGGCTTCTTTACCGTGCCCCAATCTTCCTCAGCAGCCATACTTCCCTTGGCCCAACTTTACACACACTCTTCTCCCCCTGAGTACAAATTTCTCAACCATTTCTGCTCCACTTTTTACTCACAGCTCTCAACTGTAATTCTGGTTGAAAGCAGCCATCAAGGTCCATTTCCTAGTCCAAATGCTGGACTGCCTTAAAATGTCCTCCTTCTAGACATGAATTACCACTGTACTGGCTGCTTTTGTGTGTCAACTTGACATAAGCAGGAGTCATCAGAGGGGAAGGGGCTTCAATGAGGAAATGCCTCCATGAGATCCAGCTGTAAGGTATTTTCTCAATTAGTGATCAGTGGAAGAGGGCCCAGCCCATAGGCGGTGGTGCCATTCCTGGGCTGGTGGTCCTGGGTTCTAAGAAGCCAGGGAAAACAAGCAAGTAAGCAGTACCCCTCCATGGGCTCTGCATCAGCTCCTGCCTCCAGGATCCTGCCCTGCTTGGGTTCCTGTTCCTGACTTCCTCCAATGATGGAGTATGATCTGGAAGTGTAAGCCAAATAAACCCTCTTTCCCCAACTTGCTTATTTAGGTTGTGATGTTTCATCACAACAATAGAAACACTAACGAAGACAAGCACACTACTTTTAAATCCAGCCTCCTGCAAAGTCTCAGGACGCAGACAAATTATGGAGACATTCTTGGCCTGAGCAGACCTGTGGATCTCTTAGTGAAGTTGGAATGCATACACTACACCCTGATACCTTATGAACCTCCCTGAAAGCATTCCATCCTGTCCTGCATAAAGCTGCAAGTGAGTGAAAGGATGGAGAGACAATTAGGCTAAATTAGGCACTTAATCAAGCGCTTACAATTTGTGCATTGCAAAAATATCCATAGTTGTTTATTTAGAGCCATTATCTCTCAACTTTAAATATTAAAGTGCTTTATTTCCTACATATTTTCTTTACCCCAGTAATATCAGGAACTGGAGACATAATAGAGTCATTTTGAGTAAATGTCTCCAAAGGGAATTCACAGTGCTAAAATCAAAATAACATAAAAAAATTCTAAATTAAGATTTTCATTGTTTCCATCCACAAAATTTTGATGTTGGGAACCTTCTCTTTCTTTCCCCTGGTGTTCAAGATAGCAGCCATATTTCATTGTGAGGGATCTGATGCCAATAGTTGAATCAGGCCGTATTTTAATTTAGTATTTCCTTCAGACATTCTTTGAACATGTGTCAACAGGAAAGAACATGTTTCAAAACACACTTCTGCTCATTCCTTGCTTGATAAACCGAGTGATGTTCAGTATACGTCTTTAACTCCCTCTGTGTTTTCTGGATTTTGACAAAAAAAAAAATAACAACTAAGAGTCAGTCAACCTCAAGTTTCAAAGCCAGTGGAACTGGGCTGCGGGGACCCCTCCTGTCCTGGCTTTAGTGTTCTCCTTCCCCTCGTTACTCCTCTCTCCACGGATTTAATGTTTGGAGACACCACCTACATCAGAGGACATTTGAAATGCTCGCTTTCCAGTGAGTTCTCATTTAGTGTTCCTTAGGTATTTAAAAAAAAAAAAAACCCTCTGGGTTGGGTGGTGGCGGCACAGGCCTTTAATCCCAGCACTCAGGAGGCAGAAGCAGGCAGATCTTTGTGAGTTCCATGCCAGCCTGTCTACAGAGCGAGTTCCAAGACAGGTTCCAAAGCTACACAGGGAGACCTGTCTCGGGAAACAAAACAACATCAACAACAGACGTGTCTGAGAATGCAGGACAGCATCTCTGAGGTGAGGTGTCTCGGAGATGTGTGTTGATGCAGAATGAGAAAGTTTGGGAAGAGAACATGAGTTGCATAGGTAAAGCTGGGTGTTGAATAATGTTCCGGTTTTGCATGTTGTTAAATTGCAGATAAGTCCCAAGGTCTTGAACTGCTTGTGCCTGGAGGATGCTCCAAATGGCCACACTAAATATGCTCAGGCAGATAGGTTTCTCCTTAACATTCGCGTGTTTAATGAGGGGGTCATTGGAAAAGTATTTTAAGTTTGGTCTTTACCCAGGAAGTACTATACTAAAATGAGTTGAACATCTCCCCAAAGAAATGAAAGAAATTACAGAGCCTGAACATCGCAGGGACAGGCTGAAGCTACAATTCTACAGGTTACATTAGCAAACACACATATGCACACAGACATGCAATGTGGGGAAGGAAACTATAAAAAGCTTTATAACAACACAGTATTACATTAGGAAGAAAGGTGACCTCTCAGTGACATGACCTTTGTGCCCCTAACTTGGGTTCAGAACAAAGTCCTGTGGAGTCAGAGTCTTAGGGGAGAGTCCCGAGGATACAGTCAGTAGGGTCCAAGGAGGCAGATTGCAGCACTAGTTAACAGTTTCTGTAAAGGAGTCAGCCCAAGTCAAAGCCACAGAAACTTGTAGAAGCCAAATCAGAGGGCTCAAAGTTCCAGAAGACTTAAGTTCCAGGAGGGCTTAGGAATTCATGATTCAGGAAGAAGGAAAACTCTCCGAGAGGAATGTAGGCTTTCCATTTCCAGACATCTAGAACATTCTTCATTGTGTAATCTTAAGCCTTTGATCCCCAGGATGTTGTTTTGTGAATGTGCCAGAAGCCATCAGGAACTAGGGGAGTCTAGGGAGAGGGATTATGTGCCTCTCCCTTAGAGGAAAGGCTCGGAAAATTGATGGAAAAATCTGTGGGTCAAAACCGAACACACAGTAAAATGGTATTTTATTTAAAAATATTTTTTTTTCTGGGACAAATCTCTTAATTCTCAATTTTAAAGTAGCAACAGTAACTCCTGGCAACAATTGACGTTGCAAGCCATATATTCTAATGACTAAATAAGATTTCTCTTCCTGTGGGAAAGCAAGAGACAAAACAAGCAGGCAGACAACATTTTGCCAAGAGGATCAGAGCAAAGAGGAGTCTCTATAGTAAGCTCAGTCCCTGCTAGAACACATTTTAGAGATGGAGAGTGGGGTCTTGGTCATGAGACAGCATCAGCACAGAACACACATAGAAGGAATACCACACGTGAACAATGTAAGAAAGAAAAACGTAGATATTAACATGAGTCTGTAACAGTTATTATTTCGCTACCATCACTTAATGAGTAAATACCATGTTCTCACCCAAATCCATATCACATTATTTCATTGAAAACTCATGTGTTTTCAAGGTGACCATTTAGTTGCTTTGATAGAACTAGATTCAGTAGACATTCACAGGTGCTTTTTATCAACCTAAGTTCTTGACTTAAAATAACTCATGGATAATTTTGAGGAGAGGGAGCCAGATACCTAATTGTGGAAGTCAAGAGTCCAGTGTTTATACTATATTTCTGTCAGGATGTTTTAACATCCTGCTTGGGCGACAAGTAGAATTACAGGATCTTATAGCTGAACAATGCCTACGCCAATAAATTCTTATCGGAAACCAATTTCACTTAGGTGTTTCAAACGGAGACATTTCCATAAAGGGCACCCTCACAGAGGTGTGAGCAGGGTCAGGGACTGCAGGCTCTTGGGGACACGTGATAAAAGGAGGCCATTGCTGCTTCTGTTTTCCCATCAAAGGAGGGCTGCGGAACAGGAGGATGAAGGGTAAAGTCCGGAAAGAATTATCATGGGCTTTCTTTTTCTTGTGTCTTAGGCAATTTCTTCTCATGCAAAAACTGCCAGAAACTGGAGGGCAATGGATCCTGGGTAATGCATAGTACACCCAAGGCACAAAACACGGCGAGGAAGGGGAGAGGTTGTATTTGGGATGGAGAGGTGACATATGGAGAAATCCCATGTGGTACATAAGAAACTCGCACTTTGCCCTTAGATGGGAAACTTTAAATTCTTTGTCTGATTACAGATAGGGACGAAGTGGACAGTTTCTCACGGAAGGTTTGTGATGACTGTGTAATGGTAAAGGTGGCTTCTTTTGAGAAGCGAGCCTGCCAGCCTCCCCAGAACAGAGGTGGCCAGTGGAGGCCTCAGTGCTTTCAGAGATCAATGCTGGCCAGTTGTGGTCGTGCTGGCAGACAGCCAGTGTCCCCAAGTGAAAATGCTTATATGGGAATTCTGCAGTGGGTTGTGGCATCCCAGGCTCAGTCCTCAGCTCCCAACCACTTCAGAAAGGTCAGCATCTCCCAAGAATGGATTGCTGAATTGATGGGTTGGGCTGGGTTTGAGGTATTGGCAGATCTGCTTACTCTGTGTCCAGTCTCTTCTCACACCATGGAAGTTGCTGGAAGGTTGTGACATCCCGAGTCTAGTTCCACTTGGCTTCTGAACAGTGCTTTCAATGGGGAAACCAGTGTGTCTTCTCAGCCAATCCTGACTTGCCAGATCTGGTCTATGTGGGTTATAGTGCCCTTCACACTAGATTAAGCTGGATGGAAGCCCAGAGACGTAGGAATGGGAACAAGCGTAGATAACTCTCTTCTTATTAACCTGCTCTCCCGAGTCCCATTGATCATCTTATGTGTCTGTTCATGAGGCCAAGCCAGCTAAACATCACTCACCTTCATGACAAAGTGGGGTGATAGGCGAGATAAATGTTGAAAGTTATGACCAGCATATTTTATGCTAATGTCATACCTACCCCACTGGATTTCCACGGGCAGACATCATGATGGAACAGAGAATTGAACAGAAAAAGCAAACAGGCACACAGATATGCTCATGAGATACACAGTTACATAACTACCCTTGAATAGATTAGTTACTGATTTGTGATGCTCAGTGATGTCTGTATTTATTTCTGAATGCTTTGGAAATTGCTCAGCTATGCCTTTCATCCCTCCCTCCTCCAGAGGACTTGGACTTGCATTCAGTTTGTTTGGGGGAAGGTATAATAACATTAGGCTTTCCATCATCCCACTGAGATCCCCCATTGTCTAAGATCCAAGCGGCTATAGCAACTAAGTCTCCTGTTGAATCTTCTTCTAGACTCAATCCTTGAAAAATTAGTTGGGACAGATTAGAGAAAGCTCCGTGAAATGAGCCTTTTCGTTTCTGAGGGGCAGTGAGCTGGAAGGCTCGTCCATCCTTTGATCATCTGTGACTTCTCTGATCCCGTGAATCTGTGTGACTCATCCTATCCACGATCTTGTTATTTCAGTCCCTTGGAAACTGTTGGGGTGTTAGAAATAAAGCCCACTCCCAGCCTTCAGGCTCCCTGCTGGATTCTGCAGTCTTCCCAACCCCCCAAATCCTGGACCAATATTGAGGCTTCCATATATGTGTGTGTGTGTGTGTGTGTGTGTGTGTGTGTGTATGTGTGTGTGTGTGTGTAAGGCTGATTCTGTTGAAAGAAACCATTACAGTAGTTTGAGATAGCACTGACTTTTTGTCAGATGGACTGAGCTCTGTCCACCTCTCCTACCCTGGCAAACTCACTGTAAAGGTTTTGTTGGTCTGGACACAGCCTGAGTATCTGTCACATCCCAAGGACTTTCTCTACTTCCTCTTTTCTTCTCAATGTCCATCCACTTTGGTGTTTTAAGGACATCAAGAATCATAGGCTCACAAGGAACCAGAACACTGGAGTCTCTTGGAGTCCTAGCCATAGTCCATGTCGTCATCAATATATTTTGAGTGGTCACTGCTTGCCAGGCACTGAGCTATGAGAACAACTCAGGGAGGCAGATACTCTTCTGTGTCCCTTTATTCTCTGGGAGATCTAGGCTCAGATACAAGCAACACTGTCAACGACTGTGCACTCAGGGTTCCGACTTGAGTAGTCTGTCTCCAAGGTGTGTGTTTTATATGGTGGATAAATCTGCTGCTTCTGCTTCCCTTTAATTTCAGACAGAGGAGTGAGGGTCACGAGGAGAGACGATCTTGGTGCAGTGGGGAGACAGAATAAGGATAAACAGATAGTGTAGCAATATGATATTGCAGTGGCCTTTAGCATGTTTATTTGGAAAGAGATGGAGGGAGAGAGCATCCCCGATGCACCATCCCCTCACCCCTGTGAGGCTGGGAGAAAATTGGGATGCCAATGGCTCTCCCACTCACAGCCACTTGTAAGGTTGCTGTTTTCATGCTACCCTCTGAAAGTTGCTTTTTTTTTTTTTTTCCTAAACAACATACCGTGTCATGATCTTCTGAGGCATGTAAGATCTGAACCAGGCATTATAAGGGCCATGGCACTGATCACAGAACTGGTTTTGTTTATTGGAAAACAGGAGGTACCTGTCATGTAGAGGCTATATAAGAACAGACATGACATGCAAGGTTGGGTGATGGATGAAATCTGACCTGGGGAAATCAAGGAAGGCATTATTGAAAGATGAGAGCATTGAAAGAGCAAGCCAGAAGAGGGACTCGTGGAAACCCAGCCATCCGATCCTGGGCTTCCAGCCTCCATAACTGTGTGATAGAAAGTGTTGTCGTTTATAAAACAGCCAGACCACAGCACTTTATAAAGGCCTCCAAGATAGCTGAGGCTTGGACACATTGACACACAGTGTGTTCTAATTGTTGTCTATGGAAACAAATCTTGGGCATCTTTACGCTGTATTTATAAAGGTAACTACTGTAGAGCAAGATCAAGAAAAACTAAAGCACTTTAGAAAATATTTACTTCAGATGTAAATGATTTTACTTGTAAATGATTTATTTTACTTAAAAGTAAATTATATTTTCTTAAAGATAAATGTTAAAGTTTTAAGAAAAAAGCCCTGATTTCTTTGTCTGTTGAGTAAGCCATTGCTCCTGAGCGTTTCCGGAAGTCAGTCTTTTTCTGAGCTGGATACACTCTAGCTCAGAGCGTGGGCATAGTTACGTCTTGAATCATTCTTCCCCCTTCCTGTATCCTCTCTTCAGCTGCTGAAAGTCTCTGTTATCTGCCTGTTCCGTTTGCTCTGTGGGAACGTATGTGGAAGAAAGCACCACTTGGTACTTGGTGCCTTCAGCTCTTCTTGTTGAATGGGAATGGCTGCCGGCATTCTGCCTTTTAGGGAGAAATATCTGAGTTAGTTTCCAGTCACGGATGGATCAATGGACAGCTTTGATGCCTTGAGCCTCCCACACTTAGTCCCCTTCCAAACAGCCCTGCTCAGCGGCTTTCTCTCCCATCTCTTTCAAGTTCCCTTCAGGCATTCCCTAGCAGGGTCAGGTACCCTACACCTTCTTAGTTTTGGTCCATGAGAGGGAAGGATACCTGGAAGGTGATTGTCCATATTCATAACCTTAAAGTTTTGTCACGTTGAATAACAAAAAAGCATTAATATTGAAAAATAGCAAGTGTTGGTGCTCAGCCGGGCATTCTGGGGCAGAAATAGTTGGTCTCCTACAGACCAGCCTTCTAAGCTGGACTACACTGAAGTTGAAATTTGGATTTGCTACCTTGAAAACTATCGAATTCCTTTCATTTCTGAGAGCACTGTTTGGTGTTTTGTTTCATGAGTACTTCCTAAATATATTTACAGAGGAAGGTAGGCTCAGCATGTTGTCTGGGAAATGGTGACGGGGACTCAGGCTCCCTCCCGTCTACTGTTAGAAACATAAGCTGGGATGTATGTGCGTGCTTTGGAACCGAGAGTGGGCTATTAAAGTTGAGTTTTACAGCACATGCGTCTTAACCCCGAAATACTTCTAGTCAGATCAAGTTAGGATGATGTTTTTCAGGCAGCTTGCAAGAGTGAGATCTTAGATTTCATAATGTAGTGCTCGAGAAGGAGATTAAAGATGGATAAAATGGAATGTATTCTCCTGCTAAGCAAACTGACAACTACCATTTTTTCACTGAATGTCACCAGGGTGTGTATCATTAGTCTGGTGTCTGTCAAGGAAGGAAAACCTTCATCCAATTAAACTCCGGCATTAACACTTTTATATTCTTGATTTTTTAAACTTATGGTTGTTTAAAACACTTTTTGTCTTATTTGGACATAGATTTGCTTTTATTATTTACATGAAGGTTGTAAATTCATAAGAAGAAACATATGGGGGCTGGAGAGATGGCTCAGTGGTTAAGACTGGCTGCTCTTCCAGGCAATGGTTCAAATCCCAGCACCCATATGCTGCTAACCATTGTCTGTAGCTCCACGATCTGACACCCTCATACAGACATACATGCAGGCAAAACACCAATGCACATTAAAAAAATTTAAAAAAGAAGAAATATCAATTCAGTAATGGTTCAAACATTCCTAAGATGATTGACATTCATATCTGAGCCTTCTGAAGTAATGCCTCTGTTTGTTTGTTTGTTTATAAGTAGATGATCTCATGGCTACACAGTCAGAACATTCCTTAAATGAGAACTCCCACTGGTACCTTTAGAATCTGTTCTGAATAACTGACATCCATCTTGAAGGTTTTAATGTGCAAATGGCAGCAATGACAGTATTAAGATGTGCACCTCAGAGCTAGTGGCACGGGTTAAAAAAATTCATGAGCATATTATAATTAAAAATTTTAAGTGGATACCTTACATATAGTTTTTTTCTGTTAGAAATCCTCAGAGCAATCTCTGTGTATTAATCCTAGTAAAATGGGTGAGATATGACTGAAAAAAAAATCATTACTTTGGAGGCTTCTCAAAATTCTGGGTTTCTAAGAATTAATTGGTTTATTTGTTTAAAACAATCCAAATCCCCAGTCCTTCATCAGATGCGCCAAGCTGGAATCCTTGGCTGTGTTCTTTCTGACAGGCTCCCCAGCCTGCTGTGGTGTAGATAGCCTGGTGACTGAGACACATCACCCCGGGACACCCTTGGGCGCCATGCTGCGTCAATTTACAGACTAGAGTCCTGCAAACTTCACAATGGCCATGGCAGCTGACAGAAAGCAATGTTCCTTTTCCTTTCCTCCTCTTCCTCCTCTCTGTTTTTTCTTTTCATTTTAGAAACCACAACACAGTCCTTTGTTGTGAGCATCCCAGTGGGTAATGAAGCCAAGATATTTTGACATCAGACTAAAGCATAAGTCTGAAGCTGCCAACTCATCCTAAGCAAAGGTCTTAGAAGTTAATCTTGGGCTTTGGTTTTTTAAAAAAATCTTTTTTTTTACATCAATATATATATATTTTTTAATTTTGCCTATTCATACAAAAGGCCTGATGCACCTGCTCTTTGCTTCCTGGCTGTCAGGGAGAGAACATCTCTGTCTTCCCACAGTTCCTTGTTATAAGGTCCTGTCTCACCACAGGCCCAGAAATAACAGAGTCAAGTTCCGTGGGCTGAAACCATGAACGGGACCAGTCTTTCTCCTTTTAAGTCAGTTTTCTTGGGTATTTCACTCCTCAGAACGAGCCTAACACTCACAGTATAAAAGAGAACTAATTACTGAAGAAACTTACCCTGGCTCTTTAGGTTGGAGCCTGGCAGAACTGGGGACAAAGGGAGGTCTTTTGAGTAGTGACAGCTCTTTATCCGCTTCCAAGTCTAGACCATGCGCCTCTGAAAGAATTCTGACCCATGTGATCAAAGTTAAATTCCTAGATTTTACTGGGATTAAAAAACCCAACCACCGATTCTACTGCTTTTTCCATAGATCCCATTGGAATTAAACATCTGGGTGTGGTGGCAAGGTAGCAGACACTGTAGGCGAACTGCCATCCTCTCTCCACGCTCACTCAGAGACCTTCATGCTTATGGTTCTTGAAGGGCTCTTTCCTCTAAGCCGCTGGGCTGGCTCTCCAGCTGTTTACAGTGCTGCTCATTAGGAAGCCAGAGAGCCAGCATTCTTGTAAGAAGCCCA
>NC_022021.1:59307311-59321576 GCF_000317375.1 Microtus ochrogaster
AAAGAAAAGAAAAGAAAAGAAAAAAGGAGCACTTCACTTGACTCTTACATGCAAATGTACTTTTTGAAAATAGTGTAAAAATTATGTTTAGTCTTAAAAAACACCTTATTTTTTTAAAAAAAATAAAACCTTAAATAACTGTAGATATCATATTGGGGAAAATATTGCTCCAATACATGAGTTCATTTCTGAAGAATGAAGCAACTCATGTGCTGAGGATCCTAGTAAAATGTTTGCCACATAAACACGAGGACCTGAGTTTGACCCCAGCACTCACATAAAAATCTGGGTATGGTGGTATATGGTTATAATCCCAACATTTGGAATTGGAGACGGAAAATCCTCGGTGGCTCACTGGCTAACCAGCCAGCCCAGCCAGTGAGAGATCCCATCTCAAAACCTAAGGTGGGCAGTCCTAAGGTGTGGCCTCCAAGGGTGTTATCTGGCCTTAATATGCACTTGCATACCCATGAACCTGAGTACCCATAAACACCTGCATATAGCAACTACAGATACATGCACATACATAAACATCCAAACAGAATAAAGCAAATCCTCAGAAACTAGACTCTTGCTTGTAATGGCCATGACGTCTTCACAGCTCTAACCCAGTTTAGTCTTCTTAGCTCCTTGTTGAGGAAGTGAGGGGAGGTCTAAATCATCTGCTATGTGGGCTTCTTAGGATCATATAGTTTGGTAGTAGTTAAGATGTTTCTAGAACACCTACAAGTTTCCCATGTCTTTGACTTAGACAACTGACCAGGGGCCACAACGATTCTTCGCTCTTTGACAGGTGTGCTTCTTCAGGGACCTATGGCTGTAGGGGGTCCATATACCTCCAAGGCTGGGATGTCACAAGGACAAAGCGGAGTTCACACTGGAGCTGACATGATGGGATTATAGTCTAGTCTGGTTAGTGGCTTCTTCCTTGAAGTCTGGATCTCCTTCCTTCGAGGGAACAGTTTATTCTGTATGTCAGTTCAGCCCATTCAAGAACCTGACCCTCACTTTGATTCTCTTGGTAGAAAGAGAATGAAAAGGAGAGAAACAGGTGGTTGTGTTTATGTATTTAGTAGGTTTTGCTATGTGCTAGTCCTTGCAATAGGCACTAGTAGGAATATTAGAGCTGGTATCAAAGCAGGGAGATTTTAGATGCCCCTCTACACAAAAAAATTAAACTGAAAATCAATTCTAATATACCTGAAATTTTCTTATACATGTTTCCACTTTCTCCTTGGCAACACTTTCTTTTAAGCCTGCCATTCTAATTTAAATCAAATCAACATTATCTGGTAAGGATGGCTTATTCAGAAGGCACAGTTTATAAGATACAATTGACTTGACCATGAAGGTTTGGAAAGCATACAGGATCTTTCCCACCAGATCTTCGTCTATCCAGAAATTAAGCCTTGGTATTTTATTGCAAGCAGTCATTACGTGGAAAATAATGCACAAATTACCAATGCATATTACGTCAACTTATTTTCTTGGGTTAGGGCCTTGAGTTCAAGGAAAGAATCACACTGACACTTGAAGTGTACAGGATGTACCACGCTGACAGACTCTCTGCTTGAATGATTTTTGTTCTCTGCTGGAAGATCACTTGCTATCGCCTCGGCACCCAGGGATGATTTGGACTGACTCATTGTAACTTGAACTTGCGTTTTTAGAGCCGTGAGAGTTTGTCCTTTCTCACTCTTTGACAGCGGTTTCACAGGCTGAGCAGGAGTAGGTATGTGCCAGACGCCAGTGCAGAGCTAGCCAGCCAGGCAGACCTTAGGGATCCACACCAGCCTTCCCTTTACCTTCCTTTCTCTGTGATGGCTGAAGGTGAAAGTCAGCTTCTTGATTAATGATGCTGTGATCTCCTAACCACCTTTGGGTTATTGGTAAGTTCCCTACTTGAAACGTTGGAGAAGTTAGAAATAAAAAAAAATCCCATCAGGATTGCTGGGACAAAGGGGTTTTGTGGAGTCATAGAAGCAAGTGATCATAATTTCCCCCAAATAAATAGTTAGATGTTATGCCTTGAGATAGTTTCATCACTGATGAACTCCGGCAATCCTATTTCTGCTGTTTTCTGTGGACTGTGTTTGGCGTGGTATTATGGGTTTGGTACCCTTAATGTACTCTTTCTCTCTGCCCATTGCATTTGCCAAACGTGGCATCATTTTGGTCTTCATTTCTCTTGCATAGTGGAAAGTATTTGTGGTTTGTATGGTCTCCAGGTGGAAAAAATCCATTTGATGACTTTACTGGCACAGCTCAGTACTTCAGCCACCTGGATCACTTGTCTGCCTCCTATGTGTATTTGACTTTGGAGTTTGTATTCTAGTGTCCAGAGCCCACTGATCTTAGGGCTGGAGTCCTAACTTAATTATTTACTAGGTGATGTTCGAGCAGATACTTAACCTCTCCCGGCATCTATTTTCTTATCTCTAGGATGGGGTATGAATAATACCTAGTTCCTCATGTTTGGAAGACTAAACGTGGTAACCTGTATAAAGTGCATAGCTTAGTGTCTGCCCATAGTAAGATCTTCGTAAAGATAAGACATTATTGACCATACTTCCAGTTGACCACTATTTTCTCAGAAAGTGATGTTCAACACAATCTGAATAGGACACAGCGTAAGTCATGAACCAGACCATTGGCGTCATTGTCCACTGAGGCTTAATTGGGTTGTAATGAGCAGTAGGGTGGCTCTGACATTAGACTAAGATGATTCTCATTAACCTCTGACAATTAATTATAAGAGCCAAGAGTCAATTATTTAACCTCTTTTAAAATTCTGCTTCTTCATTCAAAAAGTGATTCATGATATTCGTAGTAGCTTCATCATATTTAGGGGATCATGGGAGTAAATAAGAAAGAAGAACATTTAAGAACATCATTTTCACAGTCTCACAAAGTCCGTGTTTTCCCTGATACGTGAAATGCAGAGAACAAAGAAAGAAAAGTAAACAGAAGCCTGTTGGGTATAAGGGAATGGAGCAGGGAGACTGGAAGGAGGAATAAACAAGAATAGGACCCATAGAGTCAGGCACTGCTCAGACCTCACGGAGATTTTCTTAGTGGACAGTGGGTAAGGCAGAAACTCACAAATGGTTAAAGAAGAAAGAAGTGTCTGCGGAGAGCTCAGCCACAGTGGGAAACACACCACACCCCTGTCCCCCAAGGTTCAGGGACCACTGAGGAAGAGGGGATAGAGGGATTGTAAGAGTCAGGGGTCTGGGAGAATTGGCGCAAAGCAATGTGTTCTGGGCACGGTAGGACCACTGCACTTGACCTCAGCAGCTATGGTTGCCAGCACAAGCCAAGCCAGTGGATATCCCAGTAGGGAGGGAGGGCAGCCTCACGAGGCCCTACCCCTCCTGTAGCTGAGGAACTACCGACGATCCTGACTTCTGACAGAAGGAGGGTTAGTTAGTTTTTAAGGGTCTGGCCCCTGGTAGGTCGCTTAGGGTCCAGGGGATAATCCCATACCTGTGAATATACGGGCAGCATGAATTAGAGTCAGTGGCTTTCTTTGGATGGACTTAGAAGGAGTTAAGTGGAGAAATGATTAATAAATTAATTTAAAAAAATTAAAGGTAGGACATTGAAAGGGTTTAATATGATCAAAGTGTATCGCATATACAGAAATGTCTAAATTAATTGTTTTGTGTGATTAACTACACAGTGAATTACTTTCTATAGTTTATATGTACACAAAGAACAGTGCTTGGCACAGACATTAGCTACTTCTACTACAATGAGTGTCCCACCTGCTAAGTACATGTTTGCTCCAGGAGAGATGAGCACCGCCTGTTTCAAGTTAGATTGTCATGAAAAATTTTGGGAAATTTGGTAACTAGAAGTCTTGCCTTCATTTCTCACTTTTCCATTTCCTTGACTTTTTGTTTCTGCTGCCTCCATTCCCCCAAAGGTACCCTGGCACCGCCTAATCAAGATGTCACATCCAGCGACTTCAACATCTTATCTCTTAGAGGGCACACAACTTTCAGGGGTCAAGTGCTCTAACACTACCAGCTCTCAACAGAGGAAGAGGGGGCTCCGTGGATGTCCCAAAGTCGCTTTATGACAGACAGGAATTACCCACTTCTCTGGGTCATTTCTTTAACCGAGCAGCAGAGGCTTTATTTCTAGATTGACAAACGGGGTGGGAATCGTAAAACTGAACGCGCTGTTGTGTGAGGCTTTCCCTGTCTTTTCTGACATCTGCATCCTCTGCTCACAAACCTGGCTACAGAAAGGCCCTGGGCCAGCCAATACTTTAAGAGGGCTATTGTTTTCCTTGGTGTGGCTACGCTCTGTTGTTCCTCCACCGCATGAAGACCCTGCTTCCTGGTGGGTAATGTTTTCCCTTCCCCATGACTAGCCTTTCTGGAGCTGCGTTCCTGTTTCCCTGCTGGCTCACTTGTTTCTTTGGGCTCACTGCCTTGTTTGGCAGTTTTTAAGCAAATGCTCTGATAGATGCCAGGAGGTGAGAAGAAGGACCAAATGGATGCAATCACGGACAAACAGACTGGGTGATGGATGAGCCTTTTCCCCAGGGAGTTTGGGGCAGGAGCAGCCCCAACTGATGAGTTCTTCCAAAACTGAGTAATTCAGAAACAGTGCAGGGACAACCTTATCTCTCTCTCTCTCTCTCTCTCTCTCTCTCTCTCTCTCTCTCTCTCTCTCTCTCTGTCTCGTATTGATTAAAGAAAATGCTTAGCTTGTGGCATATCTAGCTAAACACAGCGACAGCCAAGATAGACTTGACCACGAACAGCCTAAATTGCTTTAGAAATAACAATTGAGGAGGTGCATGGAAGGAAGGAAGAAGTCTTTAAAAGGCCTCTATCCAAATATTTTCTTTCTTCTAAGTCTTGAAAAAACACAATATAACCATTTCTTCTTCCAAATAATCTCACAATTATATATCAAGGAGAAATACCAAGTGCTTATTTTTATTTGATAGATGCTTCTTCTGGCTTGATTCATGCCTGTGTTAGTCTCCCCAGGACTAAGGGACAGTGGAACAAAGCTGTATCCCGAGTGTTATGTTGGTATCAGAACAATTCCTGTGCAGAAGGGGGCTATACAACCTTCCTTATTCCCTCTTCGCAGACGTCCTTGAGTCCTTGAGACGGATGTGAGCGGAGTTTTTCAGCCTTCATGCAAAACAACCATCTAAACATAACAGATGACATCAGCTTGGGCTTTTCAATTCCTGGATGGCAGCGGCATGTTAATCCCAGCCTTCATCCTGGATTTCATAAACTAAAACAAGAGAGGCTGGCAGGAGCTCAGCGCTGCCGCTGGGTTGAGGAAATTGATGACGGGGAAGCATGCGGGCAACGCAGTGTATAAAACTCATAAACGTGTAGGCAGAAGCTCAGCTACTACTTTGGACGGCTGCTTCCCGCCAGCAAAGACCACGACGGCAGGGAGCTGAGCCCGAGCCAGCTGGGAGACATGAAGAGCCTCTTGCTGCTGACCACGCTCCTGGTACCTGTGCACCTGGCTATGGCCTGGAGCGCCAAGTACGCGGTGGATTGCCCAGATCAGTGCGACAACAGTGAGTGCAGAAGTAGCCTGCGTTGCAAGAGGACAGTGCTGGATGACTGTGGCTGCTGTCAGGTGTGTGCCGCGGGGCCCGGAGAAACCTGCTACCGTACAGTCTCAGGCATGGACGGCGTCAAGTGTGGTCCGGGGCTGAAATGTCACTTTTACAGTGAGGAGGATGATTTCGGCGACGAGTTTGGTATTTGCAAAGGTAAAGAATAACTCCTTGCTTCCCACTGTGCAGGGCTCCCTCAGGGTCTTTTAGTCAGCATGGGAGGTAAGTTCCTCCTCTTTTCTCCTGAACTACCAGGGAAGAAGTGCGGAGGGATGCAGGAGGTGTGCTTGAAAGAGAGGGAATTGGATCTGCAGGAAGGCTGGGCATGCAGCGTGCAGGAATCACAGCAAGGGTTGCAGCATTCCACCCTGCATTTAGATTCGAGAAAGAAGGTTGCAGGGGTAGCCTGTGTGGTTTCCTTTTCTGGAAGGCTTTAGAAACTTGACAGGTAGTCTGTTCCAAATGGTGTAGGTGTCCTTTCCTCTGCGAGCCAATGATCACAGAGGTCCTCCTGAGATAACCTCGTGGAGTGGTTTCCAGCCCCAGATTTAACCAGCCTTTGATCTTGAAAGAGTTCGCAGGGAGGAGTGCCTCTCTCAAGCTTAACTATTTCTGGTGAACACCAAAGTACTTTATGGCGTATGGTGGGCTTAAGTCAGTCTAAGAAATAACTCATGCTCTTGCAAGAGGGTTCCCTGAAGTATAAAATAAACCTAATTTTATTTGAAAAAATTTTCACTTGGCCAGAAAACAGCAGATGTTGTAAGACAGGCAGAAATAATAAAAGTCTAGAAGCCTGTTTTAAAAATAAAGTGGCTATTCTATAGATTAAAAAATAAAATTATGTTAAGACAGAAATCATAGCTAAATGATACATTGATGTACCTGTAGAGTTTATATCCAAACTTAGCCACTAAATTAATATTTTTGAATGTATAAAAGTAAGAGAAATGGTTACTAAAAAGTCTCCCATACATAGATGCCATATGATCTCATCTTTATGTATTATTGTGATTAAAAGCAATGTACTGTAGAATTTTATCCAGTTGAATAATACAAAGAAGCTGCCCAAATCAGAAAAATATGTTCTCAGAAATTTCTAAGTAACTCATATTCTATATGTTCAATAAATGACATCTTTTCCTGAATGAAAATCATACAGAATTGAGACAATCTCATCAATTTTCATTGTAGAAAATAGTTTATAAAGTCATCATCTTTTAGTCTGCAAAACCTTCCAGAAAGAAACTCTAGAAAAATTTGGAATTTTTTATTCTTTGGCTTATATTATTTTTGATTAAGACCGACAAGAGGCGGGCTGCCGAGGAAATATATTCTTTGGTGAACACACTTATATGCATTTCTTTCAACTGAATAGGCTCTGAGTTTTCTGGAAATTACAGGGCTTATCTGCCAAGAAAACAGCACCTCACATAAGGAAATTAGGGAGGACGTGGTTAGCCCAGTCTTGCCTATGATATAGTGAGCGTACGCAGGGGAACTGCTTTTCCTTTGGCATAAAAACACCTCTGTAAATGAGGTTATGAATGGACAGTGACCTCTGTGAGGCGGAGGTTAGTGAATTACGATGTTAGCAGTCTGTTTTGAATTGCTCTTTCTGGCATCCTCTGCATTGCTGCAGAGTTCAGTTTCGAGCTGTTTTTTTTTTTTGTTTGTTTGTTTGTTTGTTTTTTTTGTTTTTTTTTGCTCCTGGAAATAATAGAGCGTGTGGGTTCTTCTCTATTGCTGCAGGTGAATTCCCGATTTCGTTTGTTTGTTTGTTTAGTATTTAGATGTTTGGCCCCATGTGGCTGGCTAGCTATTGAGCAGCCAACACTTATTTATAGAATGTTTACTATCTGACCCGCACATCGGGGGTTGCCCTGGACCTGGAGCTGGGAAGTTGGCTAAGGTTTTCATTTTCAGCATTGCTGAAGACAGTCGCATCCTAACCCCGTGCTTTTCTGCCAGAAGGGTTTTTCAGATCTGTCTTAAGGACTTTTCTTTCCAGGGTAAGGAGGGTGTATAGCAGCAGAGCCTTCTATCGTTCGAGTGACAGGGGAAAGATATGTGCTGTCTCCTTAAAGACCTGTTTCATGCACATCCATCTTAACCATCCAAGGCACTGCTGAGGGCTAGACACTCCGTTCCTCACAGCCTGTCTTGACGCATGCGTGATTGTACACTGGCAAGGACACCTCCATGCTGAAAGAAAACATCTGCCAGGGGTTCCCAACCTTCCTAATGCTGCGACCCTTTATCACAGTTCCTAATACTGTGCTGACCCCAGCCTTAAAATTATTTTTTTTCCTACTTCATAATTATAATTTTGCTATTGTTATGAATCGTAATGTAAATATTTTTTGGAGCTAGAGGTTTGCCAAAGGGGGTCACGACCCACAGGTTGAGAACCAGTGTCCTACACAGATGCTCCTCAGTTAACCTTGTGAGGTACTGTTAGGCTACAAACCCTGCTCTTTTAATAAGGGACAGAATTCTTCACTTCACTGTAGCATTTCTTAGTCTAAGTATTAAACACTAAATCTCTGAAAGCTTCTGGGTTTTGGTATGTGTGCAAGCCCTCAGGTGTGTAAATCCCAAGGTTTCTTGCTCACGTAGCATCTTATCTTTTCAGGGAGCTTGATTAATGAATCCTTTTAACAGCTGGGGGAGTTAGTGAAGCCCTAGTGCTGTCCTGAGAGAAAAGGAGCTTTGTAAGTGTGGGAGCAGGGAGCTGTTTATTTTGTGGTCAGGTGGACTGACAAGCCTCTTAGGCCTTTAAAATGATGAAGTGTCAACTGCCGTAGTTTAAAGAAACCCTCACACCTATCAAAACTTCTCGAGGAGTTAATACTTACATATATTCTATGTCCCATCTTCACTGAGCTGTGACCAAAATAACCTGTGGGAATCTGTGTTATCTACGAAGAAAACAAAGAGACTTGTCTAAGGGTGGGGCTGCCAAGAAGCCTCAGTGGATAAAGGCACCTGCTGTCAATACTGAACGCCCCAGGGGGAGCCCCATGACCCAACCAGCTCAGCAAGCTGTGCTCTGACTTCTACACATGTGCTGCACAAATGCACACACATGCATACACCCATGTCTGCACGCACACACATGCACAGAGGGGCACACAAACACGTGAACTCACAAACACACATACAGTTGCACACACACACATGCGTGCATACATGCGTGCACATACACACAAACACGCACACACATGCACACACATGTACACACATGCACACACATGCACACACATGCACACACACGCACACACATGCACACACACACATGCACACGCACACACATGCACATACACAGAGGGGCACACAAACACGTGAACTCACGAACACACATACAGTTGCGCACACACACACACACTCTGAACAAATAAAATAAGTAAAGAAAGAGAGGGAAGTATTGTTAAAAGTCTAGTATAAGGAAACTTAAGCTAGCTTAAGTTTCGCATCAGGAGCTTAAGCCTGAAGCAGGTGTTATCTGGCCTTACTTTGTGGTTTCCCATTTGTGACTTTAACTTTCAAACCCTGGGGCTTTTGAGAAGTGATCTTCATTTATCAGTTAAAGTCAGGAGATTGATTCAAATCCTAAGGCTGTCGGGAGGGCGAAGCCTATGCTAACAAGCAGCAGTCTCTTTAACCCCCTCTCTGCCCTCAGACTGTCCCTATGGCACTTTCGGGATGGAATGCAAAGAGACTTGCAATTGCCAGTCGGGCATATGTGACAGGGTGACCGGGAGGTGCCTGGAATTTCCCTTCTTCCAGTATGCAGCAGCCAAGTTGCCCAGCAGGACCGCTGCCTCTCACACAGGTAAGCGTGGCCTCCCTGTAAAACCAAGGAGTAGAAGAAAACCATGTTTATCTGAAAGAACTTGTTATTTTGTGTTGTTTCGTTTTCTTTGAGGGTGGGGAGGAGAGGATGAGTGGTCATTGAGTTTAGTTGCTGTTTTCAAGATAAATCTCACTGATAGTTCTGAGGATACTGTGGTTTTTCATAGAGTTTACTACATCTTAATGAATTAACAAAAACAAATCTGTCATAAAAGCAACCAACTAAAATTCGTAAAGTTCTTGGAACTCTTTAGCGATCTTTTTTTTAATATACTCACTAGACAAAACTATTTCTCTCCCATGGAAAGAGAGCAGTGAGGGATTTGTTGGATCAGGTTTAAGAGCCACGATAAAAAGTACAGGCCACTCCTCCTCCCGTCCCCTCCTCCTTCATCAAATGGAAGCAATAAAATGGAATAATTGTGTTTTCATGGATTTTGAAGCTGGTAAGAATTAATCCCCATGGTGAGATCCAGGGCACAATAAAACTGGAGCAACGCTTCCATGCCACTTGGCGGATCCGGGCTTTGCCACTGTGAGCTGTGCTCTGCTGTAAGATGGTTCTGTGCACGCATTTGTTTATCTATAAATGGCCAAGTACACAGAACTCTATCAAGGTAAAAGCAACTCGTTTAACATGATCGTACCAAAAGAAATCAATATGTAAAATAGCATCTGTCATTAAAGTTTCTGTTACACATTACAAAATTGTTAAAAGAATAGATTTAAAATATGAAAAACAGTGAGTATGTGAGGTGATGGACATGTTAATTAGCTTAATTTAATCATTTGGCAATCAAATTATAACCATACATATGGATATATATGTAATTACACTTATATGTATATATATAAAATGATTAAAAATTAAATAATTAGAAACCCCCGCACTCACTCTCTGAAGAGGAGAGGTCACTCAGTGGTGAACAGACTGCATTGCTCTTTCGGAGGTCCTGAGTTCGATCTCCAGCACCCACATCAGACAGTTCATAACCACCTGTAACTCCAGCTTCGGAGGGATCTCTTGTTTCTGCAGACAAAATACTCACATAAGCCTCTGTCCATAGCTAAAAATAAAATTGTGAAAGCAAGGTTGTGGCTTTACAGAGTTATAAGAGGTCATTTGGAGAAAAGAAAAAACTTCACTCTTAAAACCATAAAATTTAGCCACAACAGCTAATATCAATAAACTATACTTCCTCCAGACAGAAAATAGATTTTATTTGGGTTATATTTCTGGTCCTCTGCCCTTGAAATTAATTAAAGTGTGAAATTCAGCAAATGTCCTTATTTCTTCTGTTACCCTCTTCCAAGATTGTACTTTTAAGTCAATTGGTAGTTTTAAGTATAACACTGGTCTTATATGCTAACCCTTATTAAATGAATATCTTCACAAACAATTAATCTGCAGACTGAGACAACAGTTTAAATCACGTGACTTATCTTTGTAGTCTTTGACAAAACAGGAAGCTGTAGTTTAAGACTTGAGTATCTGTTTTTGTGATTTTCACGTAACTTTTGAGGACAAATCCGCTAGGATCCCCAGCATATCTAGTATTGTGGAAGCACAGCTTCCATCTCTTGCCAAAAATCTTTCAAGTAGCCCAGGATCCTGGTGCCCCTCTCCCTCACATTCTCCTAGGTCCTAGGAACTATCCATGGGCACCACCAAGCTGTCTCTCCGATCTGGAAATGCTTCGAAGGAGCTGTTCACAGAACAGATTTGAGATCTATTTGCTCCGCTTACCTAGCCACCTCAAGCATTTTTAGCTTCTTTTTATCTTTTCTTTTTCTTTTTAAAAATTAAGTCAGATGCTGACTTCTAGGCTACTAGACTTATAAAGTCTTATAAAAGTACTCTATTACAGGTTGGTCATTATATATTAAGCTATACACACACAAAGTATTTCCAATTAAAACTGGGTATTGAGAGTTTGCTTAGAAATGTAAAAAAAAAAAAAATCAGTTGGTTTCCTTTCTTTTGGCATCCATGATATTTAAAAGACTTTTACTCAAGGAATCCTAGTCAACCTCAAGTTCAAGAGGGGCTAAAGATGTCTGAAAAATATAGACTGGCTGCCCTGTTTGGCTGTGCCTTGCCTAAATGGGATTTGCCTATCTTTGTGCTAGAGTCCACAGGGAAGAACGTGGCTACTCATTTCTACCATAGGCGTCCGTCACAGCACAGTACAAACCCGTCTGAGCCCACCCTTTGAGAACGGATGGATTGACTCTCGGGTCTCCCATCCTAGGTTCTCCCATTGCACGACGTCTTCTTCAGCTTGCTACTTGCCGATTTGTCTGTAGTCCTCTTGGCAAGGTGGTCTTCCTGATCTTGTCTCCGTTGCAAATTTCTATTCTTTTTTTGCAGTCAGTGTCCAAGAACTGAAATTCATGAGTCCCATTTTTTTTTTTTAACGTGAGCTGGGTGAGGCATGAGAATGCCCAGTAACCATTTATCTGCCAAGTCACAACTAATCTTGCGCCATTCTATTTCAGGATGTACACTGTGGACACAGCATGTCTCGTCCTCTTAGAAGCAGATTCTAAATCTTATAAACCTTTCTTGTATGAAGAGCAGGAAGGATAGCTGCCTTCAGACTATACCAAAAAAAATAATTCTTTTTTTTTTAATGCCAGTGAATATAAAAATCTTTTAAAGAGATTGATTCTTGCAGCAATTGATCACTCACTGGGATCACTGGGATGTGTGTTAAGTATTTATTGTGTTCCTAGAATTGCTGTCCATGCTAGGGATACAGGTGAGCAAGGGGAAGAAGCAACAAATGAAAGAAAGTCCTGCTTTTATTAAGCTGGGATTCCAGTAATAGCGTGAGATGATGTTGGGGAGAGGGCAGCTACACGTATACACCAGAAGATGATGGTGGTATAGAGAGAGAATAGTACCAAGGTGTCGTCTTCGCTGAAAGAGCGGTTCCGGGCCATTCAGTAGAGTTAGCAGAGAACTTTGAATCCAAGATTTATTTTAAATTCCATTAAAAGACAAAAAGCAAAATGAAAGAACCCCATGCTTGATCTTTGACTTACGGACATTTGGACACGATTGGTGTGCCTTCTGATTGCAGAGCGCGATGTGGCGTCTGGAGATGGCAATGCGGTGAGAGAGGAGATTGCTGAAGGGAACGCTGCTCGGCCCTCGGTAATGAAATGGTTAAAGCCGCGCTGATCCTGCCTGAGATTTGCTAAGAGAAGGCTCCACTTCAGTGACCAACGTTCATCCACCATTTTAAGAGCTGTCTAGAGGATGGACTATGGACATGTAATTTATGGAGATCAAGTGTGTTTCAGAAAGGATCCAGAAAAAAAAATATAGGC
The DNA here is from genome assembly GCF_000317375.1 of Microtus ochrogaster. Classification (NCBI taxonomy): domain Eukaryota; kingdom Metazoa; phylum Chordata; class Mammalia; order Rodentia; family Cricetidae; genus Microtus; species Microtus ochrogaster. The sequence goes on from NC_022021.1 coordinate 59,320,111, forward strand.
AATATACAACCCATAAAACACGTATGACTGAACACTTTTAGATATTGTTAAATATTTAAATGTATATAGATCTTTTAAATGCATGTGTGTGTATGTGTGTGTGCATGTGCGTGTGTGTGTGTGTGTGTGTGTGTGTATGTGTGTGTGTTACCACCAAGGAACTAAACATGCAATTGAGGTGGTCTAAAAGTTAATAAGTAAAAGCTGGAGAATCCGTGGGCCCTTTGGCTTGGGTGTTCATTCTTGTTGAGATACACGTTGAAGAGAGTTGGGAGTGAGAGAGAATGAAGGTGGTAATGAAAGTAGGGGGTTACAGCGTTTGGCTCTTCCTTGTGGTAGCTCAAAATTTTTCATTTCGTTTTAATTTGGGGAAACAAAACCAGAAAAGCCTTAAAGGAAGTGAGATACTGGAAGCTCCTGGGAGCCTGAGCAACTGCCTTGAATGGAAATACCATCATTATAGGACCTGCACCTGAAGAGAGTGGGGGTGGGGGCGGGCAAAGGATGAATATGTACTCCCACTGCTGGGTTAGTCATTGTGGGCCTTAAGAGATCTAGGAAGCAGTTTGCCTCCTGGGGGATAGAACAGGGTGGAGGTGAATATTTATGTATTTTTCTAAGCAAATCTGTTAGTTTAAATATTTCTCCAACACCCATATTTCCCCCATATATTAAGGAAATTACACTAACGTTGTTTGTTTAAAATGATTAGGAAAAAACGTGTATAACATATATGGTTCTCAAACATCCATATATGGAAAATTTGTTATTGATGATTACATTGATATTAATAAACATGCAGTTACTGTAGGCTTATAAAATGTTAAAAAATGAAAAACTAATTTTTCTTCGGTGAAATTTAGATTTAAATCAGAAAATAAATTTTTAGGTAAGTTGGGAAAGGAGAGTTACTTTTTACCAGGAAACATATTGATTTAAGATATTGTTTATTCATTTTTTTTATCCTTTTAAACTTGGTAGATGACTGGAACTGGAATTACACATGGGAGGACCTTAGCACAAAAAGGACTGTTGTACTAGGCGATGCAGGGAAATATTTGTAAAAGTATTTTATTTAGAGTGAAGAACCTATTTAAGACTTATTTCATTATTTACTCATATTTTATTCTTGAAGTTTGCCAACAGAGTTGTGAATGTATAAAAGATCTCTGAATGTAAACAGAATCAGCTGTTAGGGTTTTTCTGCTTGTTGAAGAACAATTTATTATTGTTTAATAAAAATGCCACAGTTGTTCCAATTGACTGGTTTCCTTTCAAATTTTACTCAACCAATTGGAGAGTTAATTCACATTAAAGGACAGATGTGTTTCTCCTACCAACAATGGGGGTGGGGGGGGGACAGAACATTTCTGTCTTTGCTTCATGTTTCCCTGTACTCAGACTATGACTCTCCTGAAACGTGGGTCCCTTATGTATGTGTCCATTTTGCTGAATTTTTGTTTCTT
>NC_022021.1:59321676-59323479 GCF_000317375.1 Microtus ochrogaster
TCTTCTTCTTCTTCCTCCTCCTCCTCCTCCTCCTCCTCCTCCTTCTTCTTCTTCTTCTTCTTCTTCTTCTTCTTCTTCTTCTTCTTCTTCTTCCTCTTCCTCTTCCTTCTCCTCTTCCTCCTCCTCCTCCTTCCCCTTTTCCTTCTACTTCTTTCCTCCTACTACCCCCTCCTCTTTTTCCTCTCTTCCTTCTCCTCCTCCTCCCCCCTCCTCCTCTCCCTTTTCCTTCTTCTTCTCCTCCTCCTCCCCCCTCTCCTCCTCCTCTTCCTTCTCCTTCTTCTTCTCCTTCTCCTTCCCCTTTTCCTTTTCCTTCTTTCCTCCTCCTACCCCCTCCTCTTTTTCCTCTCTTCCTTCTCCTCCTCCTCCCCCCTCCTCCTTTCCCTTTTCCTTCTTCTTCTCCTCCTCCTCCCCCCTCTCCTCCTCCTCTTCCTTCTCCTTCTTTTTCAACTTCTCTCTGTTTCTGACTTTGTCTCTGTGTCTCTTTCTATTGAAAAACAAACCCCACATTTTGGTATGTTCTGTTAGGTGTGGAGTTAGGCTTGGGACGGTAGGTAGAATCTTGATTGCTATGCGGTGGCTCCTTCACTGTCACTCAGATACCAACCTCAGCACCTATTTTATTTTGTTTTCTATTTCTTCTTTGAAGGTAAAAAAAAATTCCACGAAACAGCCGTTATTCTCAATTCCAGGTTCTCTAAGGAAATCCCCAATAATTGTCTCCCTTGGCTCTTAACTGCCTGAAGGTTACAGATCTGCTGGTATCAACCCATTTCCGCTTCTCTCAGTTCATTCATCTGCTTGTGTTCTTACTCAGAATCAACACTAGCATTTTATTCTCATTGATTTCCTAGCAGTTTTGAAAGGAGATGTACCTTTTAAGATGAAGACAAAAAGATCTTTTAGTACCCCTGGAAGAAGAGAGAAACCAACGCATGGAAGAGTATCTCACCCCAAAATGGCACAGGTGACTCAATTTGTGGACAAGTTGCAGAAGCATTTGAAGCGAATTGATACAATAGTAGGGAAATAAAGCCCGTATATTTTTAAAATCCAGTTTGAGTTTTTTAAGTAGTAGAAACTAGGTGTGAATTAGATAGAATGTTACATTTAAAAAGAGTATTTAGCTGGGCAAAGGTGGTGCACGCCTTCAATCCCAGCACTTGGAAGGCAGAGGCAGGCAGATCTCTGTGAGTTCGAGGCCAGCCTGTTCTGCAGAACTAGTGTCAGGACAGACTCCAAAGAAACCTGACTCAAAACAAACAAAAAAGCAACAAGAAAACAAAAGACCAAAAAAAAAAAAAAAGAAACAAAACCAAACAAACAAAAAAGTGGGTATTTATATTCTTACTAAGTTTAAATAAAAACCACTGAAAATCGTACTGTCATCCATGTCAACAGAGTTTCACTAAGGGGGTAAAGTGGCTCAGGTTTCTCTTTGACTTGAAGTCTAAGCCCCCAGTTCAGAGGGATAAATGATAGGTGTGGGAAAAGATCAATGGTAGATGGACAAATGAAAGCCTGGAAGGATGGGTTGAGTGGAGGGGTGGCTGCATGGGTAGGTGGATGGATTTGAGGATCATCCTACCTACTGTTCCTCCTAGGGCAGGATCATTTAAGAGGACCTCCCCTCGTTCATTGTTAGCGTCAGGCCTCCTGAGAGCTTTCCACTTTGCCTATTGGTGTGCAATGTGACTGCAAAAACTAGAAGCCTAAGAAACATCGGTGAACTGGATGGACATGAAGGGTATCCGTGACAGCACAGATAAAACCACACACACACACACACACACACACACACACACA
>NC_022021.1:59323605-59331317 GCF_000317375.1 Microtus ochrogaster
CACACACACACACACACACACACTGAAAACATCACTAAGCAAGCAATAATTGTAGGACAGCTTTGCTGTAGCCTGACTCAACTGTCATGTCTTAAAAAAGGCAATTTGGAAGGGCTCATCTGTTTCCACCCTGTTTTATTCTTCCGTTTACATGGTTATTTAGATAGAGGTAGAGGATCCGCAAATGCAATGCGAACTGAAATAGTTGGGGATTTTGTAAGGACAGGTTGGAGAACATAAAAGGAGAACAGAGGTGGATGATGTGGAGACTTGGGAAGGTATAAGATAATGTGTTCTTATGGATGGAAAGAAAGACATTGAAGAAGTCATGTTATGTGTTCACTCAGAGATACAGCTGAGCAGAAATGTCTCAGGTGTTTATGGAGGGGAGGGATGGGGGCCTATCTGAATGGTGTGAAAACCACATGACAGATGGGTGCTTTTTCCAGAAGGCTGTCTGGGAAGGTCAGAAGGCAATAACCTACCACAGGACAGAAGTTTTAGTGACTCGAGTTAGTTTGTTTCTTTCTATCCTACCTGTTCAGTAACAGAGAGCTGACATCCTCCGGGCAGGATTAGTGATGAGGAGTAATGACAAAGATAGGCACCAACTTCCCAGTGAGCTCTGGAAGGCAGGAGATCAGAGCGTGGTCATTTCTGTGATATGACTCAGTGGAGTTTGCGGAAGAGCTCTGTTGTAGACCTGGGTAGGTGGTCTACAACTGAAATCACAGCACCTAGAAGGCTCAGTCAGGAGGGCTGTCATGAGTCTGAGGTTCATTGAGGTTCATATGTGCTACATAGTAACAGTATCTCAAGCAAGCAAGCAAATAAGCAAAAACTACCATGGAACCTTCATCTGGCGATGGATGGAGATAGAGACAGAGACCCACATTGGAGCACCGGACTGAGCTCCCAAGGTCCAAATGAGGAGCAGAAGGAGGGAGAACATGAGCAAGGAAGTCAGGACCACGAGGGGTGCACCCACCCACTGAGACAGTGGAGCTGATCTATTGGGAGCTCACCAAGGCCAGCTGGATTGTGACTGAAAAAGCAGGGGATAAACCCGGACTCTCTGAACATGTCAGACAATGAGGGCTGATGAGAAGCCAAGGACAATGGCACTGGGTTTTGACCCTACTGCATGTACTGGCTTTGTGGGAGCCTAGCCTGTTTGGATGCTCACCTTGCTAGACCTGGATGGAGGGGGGAGGACCTTGGACTTCCCACAGGGCAGGAAACCCTGACTGCTCTTCAGACTGGAGGACTGGAGAGGGAGGGGGAAAGGAGTGGGGGCAAGGGGAGAGAAATGGGAGGGGGAGGAAACAATTGGAAATTTTTTCAATAATAAAAAAAGCAAAAACTAAGAAGCCAAAGAGTGTTGTTATATATTCATTGTCAAAGTTCAAGTCACCATGCCATACCTAATTTTTGTGCAGAAATATATGCATGGATTATTCAAGGGATCAGTGATGTTTATTCTTTGCACCTTTATGTACTTTATAAAAAAATTCTAGAGTTAGGTTCTTGTTTTTAATTTGGATAAAGAATAAGGTAATCTCTATTTTTGATTATTAAGAATATGATCCTTCATGAGTTTTGAGATGTGTTTTTATCACCTGGACACTCAACTATGAAAACAGAACTTGGATCCAAGTGAGTGTAGCTCTCTGCTGGAGCAGATATTGCCTCACCAGAAGCAGGCTTGGGAATCCACAGAAAGCACAAATAAAGGTCTTTGGAGCAAAGTGAACTTTTAAAATGACAATCCGCTTCTGCACCTATGCTATCTGCTTCAAGCAGGTGGCTTAGGCCACCAGGGTTTAACAAACCATTTCCTGACACCTGGGGAGCTGGTAAATATTTCCTGTTTTTGTTGTGTCTAGAGAAAACAGGAATTAACAACTTGGAAGTGCCCATCAAACACTCATTGTGGATGACCTCTACATGGGCAGTTTTCAGAGCGAGACACCCATTCTCTTAAAATCTACCCGAATGATGTCTCTTCAGAGAAAGGCCACTGTTAGAATAATCTGACCATTGAACTGGAAGGTGGAAGAGAAGGTCTATCAGAAAGGGCAGCAGCACCTAGCAATGTGTGGAATCTAGCTAGAAACCCAGCTGTAAACCTGCCTTAGTGTGACTGATGAAGGAGCCCTGAGCATCCTGCCTGGGGTGCTGAGCTAACTGCATAGTTAGTTAGCATGTCTTAAAAAGACAATTACCACCTCAGTGTTGTACAGGAGGACCAGAGCCTGGAAGTTCTGCATCAGAGAGAGTCAGGGTGAATCCACCCTGTTACTTGGAAACTACTGACCTCAGGTTAGCTGCTCAACCTTCCTTCTCCTCCATGTCCTCTATGTGTAGTGTGGGCAATGGCTTATATCAGTGTTGCAATAACCTCTCTACATACTCTTTAGAGCCCATGGACTCCCTCCACTGTTCCTGCCCTATATTGAACTTCCCAAAACTTGATGGGCGTTTGTGTTATTATCAAAGTGAATCCCATTATTTCTTTTAGGTTTCATTTATTCTTATTGCAAGACTGAAACATTTAATGTATCTTACATATTCCTTTTTCAGTGAACAGAAACTGACTTCGGGACAAAATTAAAGCCGTCCATTAAAGGTTAAGAGCTCTGAGTTGAAATCCAGTGAGCATCATTAGAAACTCTCACAATGCTGCAAACAAGTGACTATTTTTAAAGACAAATAATAGTGTTTTACTTAGAGTGCCAAACAATTATTAGCATATGACTCTGAAAACAAACCCCCCAAAAAGGTACAATGCTTCACGGGAACGCGAGGGAGCCCTGCAGATGTGGCACAGGTCCCTGCGGGTTATTTTTAGTTTTCTATTCCTGCCTTTTATTTCAGGACTTGGCTGGCTTCCTTTGTAGCTTCCCCTTAGCTTATTCAGAGGATTCTTCCTTATATAATGCATTTCGAGCTCCGGGTAGAAAAGTCCCAGCTCTTAGAGGAAACCGAGGAATGCCGGCCGGCCGGCCGGCCGGTTCAGGAACTCCTGTCGCTCTTGGCAACAGTGAAGTTCTTGGTTTGAAAACACCATAGGAACTCCCTCACCTTGCTTTACTTTCTAGTTATTTAATATACCCAGAGCTACCGAGTGGGTCCGAGGGCAGATGGTAGACACCGTAAGCCACTTTCTGATTTCCTTGTTCATGACTAAAAGGAGGGATTTGAAAACGAGCCCCTTTTCCCGTCGCTTTTTATAAACACAGTGGCAATTCTAAAAATGAGAGCCTGGTGATTCTGAAACTATTTAATCCTTTATCTGTGAGTCAGGCGACCTCGGCGGAGGAGCGGACGAGCATTCGCTTTGCGCCCAAGCGTCACAGCGTGTTGGTGTAATCAGTGTCGGTCCCTGTCCCTACAGAGACACTGAGGAGGTGCGACAAACCAAATGGAAATAGAGAGAACGCAATGTCATGTCTAGTCTCTTTTTTACAATTCTTTGGTTGCAAATGAAAAGGAAGACAAGGAGGAGAAGAAAGAAGGCAGGAAGGAAGGAGGGAAGAAAGAAAAGGAAAGAAAAGAAAGAAGGAAAACACTGACTTCTATTAACTTTAACAAAAATGTAATTTATTGGTAGGGTGTGGGATATCTCATAAAATGGAAAAGCTCACCTGTTGAAGAAGCTGGTTTGGAAAATTAGGGTTGCTGGGAAGGTGAGGGACAGGTGGCACCCACCCTCACTGAATGCTGCCAGTCAGGGTTCCACAACTACCCAGGGTCCCGGGCCTTTCTTATACTCCCTGAGAAGGTAGCTTCAAGTGACCCATCTTAGTGACCAGCTTAACTGTGACAAATATTCTTCCCTGTAGGTAAACTTCGGTTTGGGATGTGTCCAGTTTCGGCTGCATTGTGTTTTGTGGACACGATGCTTTTGTTTGAATTTATTGGTTGCAAAGAACAGAGACCCACCTACAAACACAGTGGTTACAGATGGATGGATAGGAAGGTATTATACAGATACAGAAAAGTGGGAATTACTCTCAGTCCTGTTTGTCAATTAAAAAAAAGGGTGTGTGTGTGTGGAAGAAGATTAAATTAGGGTGGTTATAATGCCTTCCCCTAAGAAAGATTTCAGTGAAGGAAAATAGGGGGCCTAGGGTGTGTCTCTTGCTAGCAGTAACTCTGAAACCCCAAATTCAGGACAAGTGCGAACTTTTAGGCTTGCCTCCATGGAGTTTTCCTACTTGGTGGTGAAAACAGGTGAGAAAAGTGAGTCTTGAGGTTTTCCTCCATCCATGTGCGTGTTTTTCCCTGACTTCATGCACAGCTGCCCCCCTCGGTGCTCTGTGTGTCTAAGTGAGGAGAGAAAAACGTGAGGCCTAACCCCATTTCCCGGGGAAGAACCTGGGTCAGGGTATCAGGCAAATCTTCCCCTCCCATGCTGTTTGTTGGCCACGGCTCTGGAATGCCGCAGCTATGGGACTCTTCTTGCGGAAGGTTTTATTTGTGGCTTTTGGAATGACACACCTTCAGCGCGAAGACGGGAACTCATTATGTTGTGGGAAAAGTTTTTTCCCTTGATGACTCGAAAACATGGGCTTGTTATTCTGAAAAAGCGGAGCACATCCTCATTCCACACAAACAATGTGAGCCAGGCCTGGAGCCGGGCCAAGGTTTTCTATGAATAGAACAGAGAGGAGAGCCTCCAACCCGCTTCCCATTTGTAAAGGAATCCTGGAAGCCATAGCCCAGGAAAGGAAATGCCATACCTGCCCTTAGGAAGTGGGGGCAGAGATTCTCTGCTGTCCTCCAGCACACTGCTGGACCAGACTTCTTGTTTAGCCTAGCAAGGGAGCCACGTGTCGGGGGTGACGTTGGCACCTGCCGTCAGAGACACATCAGCCTGTCAATTATTCCTGCAGAAGATGGATTTCTAGGGAATATGTTCAGGTCATGAGTGTCTATATGTTACAGAAACAAGATGGTTGTCTGGTTTCGGCTTCATCTTGTTTTGTGGACGTGATGCTTTTGTTTGAATTTATTGATTGCAAAGAACAGAGACCCACCTAAGAACACAGAGGTTACAGATGGATGGATGGATTATTATAAAGATACAGAAAGTTGGGAAGCTGCAGCGGACTCGCTGGGAACTAAGGAGTTGCCACTCCTCTCCCTTTCCACAGCCGAGAGACTCTGTTACCTCCTTTATATCTGGTTCCCCCTCCTGCCTATCCATGGAGTTCTGTTTAACAAATAATTGCAATAATAATAGGGTTTGGAATATTTGTTTGCCTAGAATACATGAGGTCTTGGGTTTTTAATCCTTAACACCACAAAATTAAAGTAATAGCAATAAATAGTACTACAAATTAGATATTACATAAATAATAATTCCATATTACTAATTACATACTGCTCACAGTATAGCTAATGATTATTGTGGTTTTGATATGCACATGATCTAACTTCTGAAGGCAGGTTCTGTCTTTATACCCAATTTTTTCAGATGAGTATCGTGAGGGACCACAGATGTGAGCCTGTTCTACCTTGACTGGAGGTCAGAGAATTAGAGCATGGTTTTTGCTCTTTCAAAGTTGTTGACAACAGGTGTGGCTACAAACAAGAGATGCTGACTTAGGGTGAGGTTAATTAGTATTCTGCGTATAAAGGTGGATCTGCTCCACCTGAACCAAAGGTCAGAGAATTAAAGTCTATCCCTTATATCTTGTTAATGAAGTCTGTGGCCTCCCCCTTCCCTTCCGGAGTGAAGTATAGAAGCACGTGGAAGATAAACACAGACAGAATCAGTGTTCATGGACTTTCCCTCCCGATGCTGTGCTGTGCTTCTGCCTATGACTTTGAGAGGCTTCTTCTCTCCGGCTTCACTTAGTGCCTCATTCCAAAAGTCATTCCCTTCCGAGCCTGCATAACTTCTTAAAAATTTCAGACCTCCAGCAGGAGTCCATTGGCTGTTTCATGAATGAGTAATTTCTGAGTGTGTGAGTATGTTTTGAGAGATAAACCTCTGCTTGTTCACAGAAACAAATTTATCTTTTGAAAAAGAAGCCCAGTGCCACAGCCTTTTCTGTGGATTTGACTGGTTTGACCTATAAAATTTCAGTTTATGATGCTACAAAAGTAGTATCCATTTGTAACCGCCCAGCGGGTCAGTTAGTCTAGGGTTTAACCCGCCTGGCAGGTCAGTAATTCCAGGGTCCCGAAGAGGCGCTATCTGAAAAAGACATGGGCAAGAGAGAGGGAAGAGGCCAAGCAAAATTCTCTTGTCAAAGCCTCCATTTATTAGCATAATGGTAGCAGCTTATATAGCCCTTGGATGAGGAATTTGGGTTGGGATGGGGGCAGGGGCATGGCCAGAGCAGGAAGGAATCTTGCAGAGACGGTCCTAGCCGGTCACGAGGTCAGGATCGGTCAGGAGGTCACGAGTCGACACACCTAGTTCTCTATGCAAGCAGAATCGTTCCTTTTGTGATTCCAACCACAAACAGTTTTCTAGATAGTTGGAATGTGGGGCAGGTTCTGCTAACAGATAGCTCTCAAGATAGTTGGGTGTGGGGTGGGCTCTGCCAACAAACAGTTCTCAATACAGTTGGGGTGTGGGGCTCTCTGCAAACATCCCCAGGACAATGGTTCCTGCAATAATACTTTTTGGGGGAAACTGCCTTTTGAGTGTCAGTTTTCAATCTTTTTTTTTCTTTTTAGTCTAGCAAAAATGATAATCCCCTGTGATGTGGGAGTGAGCTGGACTTTCTGGTTGTGGAGAGAAGTGACTGGCACTTTATGGTGCACTGTGTTGCTAGGCTATGATGTTGTTAGGTAAGTGAGATATAGTAAATCCATTCCCAGTTTAATGATATTCTCAATTTAGAATGGATTTCCTTGAGATGCAATGCCACTCAAAGGAGAGGGGTGTCTGGATTGACTCACACAACAGAGGTGAATCCAGCTGGCCTCAGTTTGGCTGAGTCCAGATGCTGCAACACCTGGTTAGGATCTTCTACTTCCTAGGACCAGGTGAGTCAGGGGAGACATCTAATAACCACAGAGCTCTTCTGATTGCTGCAGAAGAAAAGTCCAGGGACGTGCTGGGATTGGGGAGTCTCAGTGCTTTTAGTCCTAATGACCCAAGCCTGCCCAGATCTGCTGTCTCTGGTCCGAGGGAGCACATGGGCATACAGCACTGATGAATTTGGATGTTACAGCAGTGGCCAGCAGGAATGTCTACCATGTGAGAGTATCAGAGTGCACAAATGTGCAGAGACACACCAGCCATCGTCATGGTCACATAGGCAAGTTCTAGGAACGTGAACATCCAACGTTGATAGGATGACAATACTTAGGTACCAAGAGACATGACTCCACTTGGTACGACTAACTAGTGATACGAACTGGGCATCTCAGTCCATCTCCTAGTTTCCTCTTTTGTAGCTGGCCTGTAAGGCTCAGCCCAATATCCTATCGTTTCATCGTGTAGGTCTTCAATTATATTTTATTCACCAGAACTGTAAGGATTATATCATGAATGGGATTGGCAGTCGGAGGCCTGAGTCCAGGGAGGATGCTGAGGTCAAGGGGTAAATTCATGGCTTCCTATAAAACACAATGACATGTAAGTAATACAGAGGGCAAGAGAAATGCCCTTTGATCTTATATTGTTCTTGCTGACACCGTAACTGAAACTCTAGCATGGTTAACGGTTTCAATTCTTTTTTTCAGTC
>NC_022021.1:59331550-59338156 GCF_000317375.1 Microtus ochrogaster
TAAGCTTGCCCATGTCTCTCACCTGCCCACTGGTTTGTGGCCGGTTGTGATCCCCTTAACTCTTATTATTTGCCAAAGTAACTCTTGTTCTTCAGATTGTAGTTCAGCTCTTCCTTTGAAGACATCTACTCTCCTTTTTGGTTGGTGACTTTTCTCTCTGACACATTTTCTGAGCCTTGTGTAGTCAGTCTCTCTGCAGGCATCTAAGGAGAGCCACAATTATTTACCAGTTGCTTAGACACTGGGATTCTAGTAAGGCTGTATGCTCTGGACAAACAAAAACCATATCTGTTTGTCTCTTGTCTCTGGGCCAAGTGTTTGCTGTACAGTATGGTCTTGTGGCAACAGGGACTCAATATTTTAGTTTCCAGGTGACTTAAACCCAAGGGTAAAATGTACATGGGAAAATTTCCTTTTCATGGTTGTCTTCTGAAGTATACAAGTTTGGTTTGTGATTGGTTAAAAACAATGAAAGATGAATAGAGAAGATTCTAGAACTTACTCTCTCCCATTCGTTCAAGAGAGTAGATGAAACCAGAGTACTTCTTTGAGATTTCCTCATTTAATGTAAAGTAAAAAACTTAACTCAAACTATCTTGTAAGATCCAAGGATGCTCTTGAGAAACACTATGTTTGACCCTCATTTCGCAAAATGTGAAGTTCCATCTCTTCCAGGGCAGAGAGTACCTCTACAACACCAGGGAGTGATTTCATGTCCCCCAGTATTCAGTAAGGAGACGGGAATGGGGGACAGAGAATCAGAGACAAGGAAACAGAGGCACAGAATGATACCTTGCTGATAGGAGCCTTGATGGGCAGGTTAGAATAGTCTCATCTGCTCATCTTTGCACCAAGGAGAGCCTCAACCTTGGGGCCTTTATGGATCCTTAAAGTCTGGGATGGACGATGCCACCTGAGAGAGACACCAAAGCAGAGTGTGACAGTGGCATGCACACTCACTTCCTTTCCTTCCACACTGGGAATCTTAGGGGACACTGGCAGGCTGCAGATTTCCTATGACAGAGGATAAGTGGGGCCATCACCCCCGCGTGTTTTCTTCAGGAAAGGGATCCCTTCCTTGGAGCTCACAGTTGTGCCCACCCTGTTGAACTCAGACACCTTTTCATGTCTCAACCAACCTACGTGTCTCGGTGCTATCACTCAGAGTTTGCACTTCTGCACTTGAGGTTTCTATGACTAAAAGGTGACCACACATGTTTTCCCAGGCAGCGGGCTTACGCTTGGGTGGTAAATTGTACTGTATGATCTGCTCAGTTCATGATACACAAAATACTGCTTCCGTCAGACGCTCTCTCCCGCTTCTTACCTTCACGCTCTTCTCGCCTGGTTCTCAGGCTCCCGTTGCTATCCAGTGTCATCACCTAGAGATCCACACTCTGAGACGGGGGCATGTGCAGGCCAGGCCTGTTGGAGCAGACAGTGCACTCATCATGTGTGTTTGTGTGTGTGCGCGTGTGTGTGGTAGAATATGTGTATGATTATATGTGATTGTGTGTGTGTACATGGAGCATATGTGTGTATGAGTATATGTGACCGTGTATGTACGGCATGGATGTGTGTGTTTGTAAGAGGTATATGTATATATGATTATATGTGATTTTGTATGTGTGTGCGGGGTGAACAGAAACACATGGGTGGGAGGGTTGAGACTTAGGAGGTTTTCACTCAGGGATCTCAGAGGCAGCCATTCACAAGCCTTGTGGCCCCTGGTGGGCATGGGGATAGCTGCCCTGGAAGAGTTCCTGCTGCAGAAAGAACTCATGGACGAGCACACGGTGCCAGAAGAGCAGCGGCAGAAGCAGGAGGGTGAACACAAGGGCTACGCCTGCAACCTGGAGAAGCAGTGGGTGCTGAACAAGGGCAGGTGGCCAGGGACAGGGCTCTGAGATAGTCCTCGGTGTGGGGTCTGAACTCGGAGTGTTTGCCTCTCAGCGGCTAGGAAGGGGTTTGGTTTTCCTTCAGTCGGGACGCTCTGTCCTCGCCTAACATTCATGCCTTCCCTGCTTCCCTTGCCTGAGTTTCTGTTTAATCTTCTTGGAGCTGGCACTGGTTTTGGACCCAATATAACCCTCCACTACTCCAAACTCAGCAAACGAGCGGAACCCTTCCTATCCACCCAATACTCTAGTTACGCTTGGGCCCCGGGATTCACTTTTAGTGCCAACTTGACTAGATTCGGAATCACCCCTTTGGGCATGTCTCGGAGAGGTTTTGGAGATGACGTTAATGAAGCTGAAAGACCTGCCCCAAACGTGGGCAGCACCCTTCCATGGCTTGGGACCCCAGACTCAATAAAGAGGAGGAAGCGGGCTGAGCGCCAGTATTCATCCCTTGGGTCCTGACTGTGGATGCCATGTGACCAGCTGCCTCCAGCTCCTGCGGCCATGATTTAATTCTCACCGTGATGAACTGTACCTTTAACCTGCCGGCTGAAATAGACTCCTCTTTCTCGAAATTACTTTTGTTCTTCTTATATCACAACAGTAAGAAAAGTATCCAGCACAGGCTCACCCTACTTTCTGACCAGAAAACTGAGAAAGCTCCTTTCCTCTAGACTCCTTCCTGCCCAATGGACTGGGGATTTGGTTTTCATTTCTCTTTGGCTTCCAAGACTTACAATCTGATTTATTTATCTTGAGTTTGCAAGTCAAGTTCCTTCACACTCTCTTGTGGCTTTGCTGAGGGCTGCCTCTGTTGTGGGCCCTGGTGTTTGCTCGGCATTGAGCAAGTTTGCACTGAAGCTGTTCTGTGCTCGACAGGGTGCTGACACATCTCAGCCACAGTCATGGGAGACATGGAGCATGCTGCTGTGGGAAACATTGACAATTCATTCTGGAGAGCCATCAGAAGCTGAAAATTATAGACACAGTCACACAGTGCTGCCCTGAAAGTTCCCACATTTGGTGAAGAGGGCTCACACTTTTGGGGGATAGACTGATGGCCAAGAGACGCCCTCGGCTGTGCCTGCTGGGACCATGTCACTGAAGACAACCTTTCTGCGGGGCTGCTTGCATGAAAACTCAAAAGTCTGAAGACCCGGTTCCCTTGTCCCAATTTGGAAAGCTCTGGATGGTTCTCCTAGCTTTAGAACTTCCAGCAGTTCCTCTGAGGCATTGTGGGAAGAGAGTCATGGGTCAGCTTCTCCATTTCATTCCAAAGCCACCTAGTAGTAAATCACCTGCATGCCAATTTCCATTTCAAAGTGGGTGTCTTAGGCAGCTTTCCAGTACTGAACTAAAATATCGGAGACAATCAACCTAAAGAGCGGAAGAGCAACTTAAAGATAATCAACTTCAAGGTGTGTTTTGTTTGTCTGCTGTGTATGTTTTCTCAATGATTTCAGTCCCAAGTCTCTTGGTCCTTGCTTTAGGTCTGCGATGGTCTTGTACACCATGCCAGGAGCACACAATGAAGGAAGCCTGTGTTTCTCAAGAGAAAAGAAGCTGAGGTCTTAGTGTCCCCTTCATGGGCATACTCCTAGTTCCTTCTACTAAGCCCAACCTCTTAAAGATTTCACAACAATCTGGGAACCAAATCTTTGGTTTGGGACAAAACCAAAGATGGACTTTTTCTGTGGGTTATTCAAGATCCAAACTTGAATAACTGTAGTAGTTTATATCTCAGGGTATGAAGGTTGTGACAATTACCCAACCTGGGGGGCTAATTGGGGTTCAGGATTTTTTTCAGAGAACACACTTCCCAGTGGAACTGCAAGTGCTGCGCTTTCCCGATCCTTTGCCTCGAATGAGTTCCTTATTTTTGCAGCTTACTCCTCTGCCTACAGGGGGCGCCTTTGTGGTATTGATCAGCTGGGGGAACCACCATGGTATTTTATTGGGACTTTATTTATTTATTTTATTGGGACTTTATTTTATGGGAACACCATGGTTGTGCTGTTCTTTTGCTATGGTCATTAAGCCTCCAGAAAGTGTCCTCTGCCAACCCAAGCTCCAGAGCTCCAGGGAGCAGGCGTCTTACTTAAGTTTAAAATAACTGTAAAAAAGATAAAACTATTTCTGGGAAAAAAAAATATTAAGGCAGGAGTGAAATAGAGCGTCTTGAATTTGAGGGGAAAATAAACTAAAAGGAAATTCCATAAGTAATCATGAGAGCATAAGTCCTTGTTTTTGTTTTGCTCTTGTTTTTTTAATCAATCTGAAGAGAAAAATTGGTCAAACAGAAATAGCTTTTGACGTTTAGTACCTTAGATTATGCACAACCAAAATATGGTTTTCAGGGTCATAACTCTCCTAACTATTGCCATAACTCACCACTATACTCTTGGGCTTTGGGTAGATAGTAGTCAGGAGCCAGCAAAAAGACACAATTCCATCAAGGCTCAAGAAATCCTAGACTTAATATCCAAAGTGTCCAAGTGGCAAAAATGGAAACGTTCTTTGTAAAGAGAATTTTAAGATGGTGGAACTGGTTTCAGGATTACCTTGAATAGTTACTTCTTCGTTCTCATACTAAGAAGAATGCACGCTTAAAGACAGGGAGGTCATTGTGGGTACCCCTGATGAATTTGGTCTGTTCCACACATGGTAGAAGAGATATGTGTATAGTTACGAATGAGCAAATTAATTAATGATCCTTGTTTTGACTGATCAGCCCTACTCTTTCTCACAAGCTGTCTGCCAACTGATTGATTGATTCACTATATCTACTAACACCTTTGAGAAACAGACAAAGATGGCAAAAAAAAAAAAAAGTAAACTCACAATTCCAAAGACAGACAATGATGCAGAGAGGAAAAAATAAAGGGAACAGGTCTGAATGGTGGTGGGTACAAGTCTACCAGGGGACTCAGGGAAGAGAGTCAAAAAAGATTAACTGAGATTTGAAGAGGTCTGATCAGGAATAGTGTGTTCCAAGGAAGAGCAATGGGAGTAAGAACAAAAGCACGGGGATTTGTGCGATCAGGGCCTAGGAGGGTCTTTAAGTAATTTTACATGGCTAATGAATCCAGAAAGCAGAAAGATTTAACAAGAAACTCGTGGACTGCTCAAAAAAGTCTTTGGTGTTGTTACGTGAAGGCTGATTGATGCCTTTCTTCTGTAGCAGACAACAGAGGCTAAGGACGACATGGTGGTGATGATGCTCTATATAAAGGATGAAAAATAGAAACCAGATGACCAGTTCCGAAGACAGTCACATAAGAAAATAATGTGACTTTTATTTTCTCAAAAAATAAGGAACAATTTTAAAGGTGCTTGTGTGGTACAGTCAACGAGAATTTGGTGAGCAGTTGTATAAGGGCCAAGAGAAGGATGAAAACTGAGGATGGATTTGGACTTTAAATTTGGATGCCAGGAAGGTGTTTGTTATGAAGTGAGATTATATACTTTCTGTCTAAGACACAGTAAGTACCCGTGGAACATGTAGATGGAGATGTTTAGAAGTATAGCTATGTCACTTGGGCACAGTACAAATCTGGATTGGAGACTGATGAGAAAAATCAATGCCTGATGTTGAATAGTTTTATTTCCCTTTTTTTTGAATGAAAACATTGATAGCTTTATGCACATTCTTTGTTGCCTACCTAGCAGTTCTTTCCCCCTTATCATTTGCGAGTATATAACTTTGCCTGAATATGGATGCCCAAGGAAGATGGTACCAACTGCAGTCCTGATGAATGTTATCTATGACTCAAGGTCATTCAGTCCTGTTTGCCTAAGTTGATCTGGAAACTTGATCACCCAAGTCTACCAAATGAATCATAAGGGCTATTTACCAGAAGGATGGTGGCAAGGAACCCGATGAAGGGTTAGAAAGACAGGCTGTATTTATCCATCAGACACGGGGATATCTGAGAGGCAGAGAAGCCATCTTGTTCCAGCCTGAGGACAAAGGCAAAACACAGAGAAGTAAGCGGAACCCCCAGATGATTGCAAACAATTGTAAAGAAAGGGGATGAGACACATGACCAGCACTCACAGGGATTCCACCTATCTCCGCCTCAGGTGTGCTAGGATTTCTAAAAAAAAAAAGAAAAGAAAAAAAGAAAAAACTCTGGAGAAACGTAAAGTAAGTAAAATTGAAGAAAGAAATTTGAAGTATGTTTGACATCAACTATTAAGATAAAAATTACTTTTGGGAACTGTTAATTTTCACCTGATGGAGTTTCAGCAAAGGAATGAGAGAATAGGAAGAAGTTCTACCAAATGCTCCCTAGATAGATATATTGAATTTCCTCTTTATATCCTACTGTTTAAATGGAAGATCTTTGACAAATATTTTTGTGGGCCCCTAAACCTGTCATTAACTTTATACTTAAAATATTCAGCCTGGTATTTAGTTCTTAAAGATCATATTGTCAGGCCAGATTTTTTGTTTATTTTCTTAAAAAAAATGGAAAGTATTTATAACATGATAGTCAAGAACCAAAATTGCTGCTGTCAAACCACATAGTCACCAATATTTTTAAAAAGTCTCCAAAGATTTTTTTATAGAAGAAAATTTTAATAGGAGAAAAACTCAGAAATTGAAATACAAAGTTACCCTCTGCAATTTAAAATGAGTTCTCATTTCAGGTTTTCAGTAGACCTAAGACTTAATGTGTTGTGCTTTTTTTTCATTTTTTTT
>NC_022021.1:59339086-59342747 GCF_000317375.1 Microtus ochrogaster
CTTCCAGGGAAGATGGTTTGGGAAAGATTTGGAATTAGAGGAAACCTTCCAACATTGTCCAAAGAACTTAGGTGGTCTTTGATTACATGGCTGGATTTACAGTCTCTTCATAAAATATTCCTATGTAAGCTTTGTGTCCTGCCAGGGGCCATGCAGAGCAGGTGGCACCTGGTAGAGAAAACTACAAAACTATTAATGGAGAATCTTACTCAGAGGAGGAAGTCAAAACAAAATAAAAAGACGCAAACCCTCCAAACTTCACTCAACAATATGGCTGAATACCAGCATCATAAAACACTGCTCAGAAAAATCATGCAATAAAATCAATCACTGGAGCATAAACCTGCTAAAAATGAGATTTTTGGGGGTAGAAACCAAGGACCTTGAATAAACTTAAATCTTTATAAAGAAATAATATATGTGTGCATATAAAAATGTGCTCAGAGCAAAGAATTATGGAAGTGAACCAGCTTTTAAAAAATCCCAAAAATGTGAAATAATTTTTAAAATAAAAATTCTAGGAGAGGAGATGACCCTAGCCTGCATGCAGAGGCAGAACTGAGGATGAGCACAGCGTTCTTGGAAAATCAGCAACAAAGGAGCAAAGGAAAGAGAAGCCTCCATGAGGAGGAAGAGTGTGCTGAAAACTGTCTTTCCTTGGTTAGCATTGAGAGTGAAGAGGAACAGGAAAGAATCAAAGGCTAAAGCAAAAAGACAAGGTCTCAGGTTGAAAACACATTTTAGGGTGATGGCGGCACACACCTTCAATCCTAGCTCTCAGGTGGTGGAGGTAGGTGGATCTCTGTGAGTTCCAGGACAGCCAGGGCTGTTTCACAGAGAAACCCCATCTCAAAGACAAACAACAACAAAACAAGCTGTTACCAGTGACTAGAATTTGGAAGACTCAGTCAGCAACAGTCCTGGTCCCAGAGTCCTGCGGCACACCCTCGTTCATTAGAGAGAGTATCTTATATTTAAAAATCTAGATACCAGTGAAAGCAAAATTCTTACCCTAAAAACAAATTATCAGTTGGCATGATGGTTTGCCTTGAAATGTGTGTCCCCCTGATGTAGCTCCCAACAAGAAGGCTTACATGTAGATATTTACTAGGCGAGAGACTGGGTGGAGTGGGTTATATATACAGTGGGTTGGATATACAGCCAGTATATATCTAACTCCCTGTGAGATGAGTTTATCTCCCACCCAATCTGCTTGTCTTCTGTTATTCAGTACTGACCTTTGGACAAATCAGCTGTAGCAACATTAGCTTTTATTCAGTAGCCATGACAACTTGTACAGCAAGTGCACAGATAAATGTCATTAGACGCCTCTTTCTCTCAAGGAGACAACACAATGACAGGCCTCTGAGATTTGTTGTCTGCCCCACATCGGGAACACTGCTGCCTGTACTGAAGAATTTCTCCCACTAGCTCAGATGTAGCCAGGACATGGGGGGAGGGCAATAGACACTGTAAACAGGAGTAACTGTGTAAAACAAAATATTGCCATTGTAACATTGAACTCCAGCACTTCCCTTAGGGAAGACTCAGTCAGCGCAAAAAAGATAGTACCCAAAAGGGTAGCACCTCAAGGGAATGGCCCCAAAAGAATGGCACCCCAAAGGACACACCCCATAAGGGTGGCACCTCAAAAGAATGGCACCCCAAAAGGACAACACCCCAAATGGACAGCACCCCAAAGCACAGCATCCAAAAAGGGTTACTCCTCAAAAGGATGGCCCCTCAAAAGGATGACACCACAATTGGTGACACCCCAAGAACAGCGCCCCAAAAGGAGGGCACTCCTAAAGGGTGGCAGCCTATACCTTAAAGGTAGTGGTGCTGAGGCTTTAGAAGAGGGAGCTCCCTCTGCACAGAGGAGTAAGGGTTCCTTTCTTTAGGAGGAAAGAGGGTGTGGCTTGATCTCACTCAGTGACAAGAGCCTACTTCACCAGCCCTAGTCTCTCCATTTATTCTCATTTTTTAAAAAACACGCATTTCCACTGCCGGAAGTCTCCAGGTGACTCACCAGTTCTAAGAGAGTTCTTCCTTTCTTTTCAGTTTGGTTCTCTCTATGTAGCTTAGTTGGCTTTGAACTCATGATGATCCTGCCGCTCCCCAATAACACCATGCCTAGTTAAAAGTCAGTATCTTTTGTTTTTTTTTTTTCTCTAGGCAAGAATTCTACCCTGACTTCATCCCCAGTCCCTTTGTGATGTTTTCTTAACTCTGAAGGCTCTTTTCTTCTTCATTTGTTTTTCTTTTTTGTTTGTATATTTGTGTTTTGAGACAGAGTTTCTCTGTGTAGCCCTGGCTGTCCTGGAACTTGCTGTATAGACCAAGCTGGACTCAAACTCAAAGATCCTCCTGCCTTTGCCTCTCAAGTGCTGGGATTGAAGGTGTGCACCGCCACTGCCCGTCAAAGCTCTTTCCTTATATCTTTATCTGTTCTTACCTTACTAAATCTCTAAATGTATGCATGTACATCAGTATATGAATATATGCATTTACAAGCATATCCACGGGTGTAGAAATACACAAACATTAGCTCGCTCAGATTTCTGTGGTATAAATAGCTCACTATGAACAGTTTCAAATCTAATTTTAAATCTAATTTAAAATCTAATTTTGTTGAACTTGGATTGTGGGAGAGACCTGTCTTTGGCTCTCATGAGCCAATGGAAGCTTCCTCCACCTTGCTCTATCAAGCATATTCTTACACATGCACACATATCTATGTCTTATATATTTATCAAGCATTTCTAACATTTTTGCTGAAAGAATTTGGCAATGCATACCTAATTCTTCTCCAACGTTTGAAGGCCATTAAAAAACATCTTGGATCTCTGAGCTAAAACAATCAAAGAGCATTGTCTGAGTAAGACTCTGGCCTCTAGGCTTCCAACCTTCAAAGTAGGTGAGACATTTTTATGTAGGTTCTATGTTAAAATATATTAGCATCAAGTGTCTTTTTGTCATTAGGAATCATTTTATTGGTGCTTAAAAAATTTTTTAAGACCAGTCATTGTTGTAAGGATGAAGAAGCGGGCCCTCTCCTTACAACAAGTCATGTTTGTTTTTATCCTAGTTAAGAGTCTTCTTAAAATATAGAGAAAAGCCGAGCACAGAGGCTAGAGAGATGGCTCAGGCGTGAAGAGCAAGTGCTGCTCTTGCAGAGGACCTGAGTTTGGCTCCTGGGACTCACAATTGCCTGTACCTTCAGCTCCAGGGGATCCCACACTTTCTTCTCCAAAAATACCTACATGCACATCCTTGTACACAGACACACACACACAGACACAGACACACACACACACACACACACACAATCATAAAAAAAATAAAGTGAAATGACTTATTCACAGGAATTCTGGGAAATCTCTGGCAGTTTTGCTGGGCCCAGAGCGTCTGGACACCTAAAAGGTTAGACAAAAACACACCTTGGGGGCTTCCTCCAGGCTGAGTGACAACCTTTATCATTTTCAGCGTTGAATATATGTTTTGAGTTTCCCAAGGAGTTCAGAAAAACTGAAAGCGCGTGTTATGAGCAAAGACTGGAACTTAAGCCCAGGATTGCAGTTCAGACAAATGATTATTACGTTTCCTTTTGTAACTCTCTTGTTCTGGAGGAGAGATAGCTTGATTGGTCACTCGGGCATGG
>NC_022021.1:59342990-59343234 GCF_000317375.1 Microtus ochrogaster
TCAAATATATTGTTAAGCCAGCCACCCTTATTCAAACAATTAGCTTTGTAAATAGAGGACCAAACCAAAGCCCAGTGTTTGAGGAGATCTTTCCCCTATAGACACCCACCACGTGCTGGACGTCAGCTGACATGTACTTATGGTTTGGATTGTTGACAAGAGACTCGGAAGTCTGGTGACGACAGCCTGTTCTCAAAGCCTTTCCTGTCCCCATTGCTTAGAGCAGTGATCCTATCCCTGCCCC
>NC_022021.1:59343334-59351802 GCF_000317375.1 Microtus ochrogaster
ATTCGGAGGTGGTGATCCCTTGACCTTCACAGCAGCTCCAGCTGGCTACTGTCAAAGGCAGCCTCATCCATTGCCACGCTGTGCTGTATGAACACAGTTATTCTCCGAGTGTGCCACAGCAGGGGATAAGAGAGACTTTCTACGAGGTCACCAAGTCTAATTAACATCATATTGCTGTTGTCATCCACAAAATCCACACTCAAGTACCAAGCACGCCCCTCTCTGAATCTCATAATGACATAGGTGAATTTATGGTTTGCGTTGGGCCACGTTCATAGCTCTCCTTAGCTACTTGGAGCCGGTGGACCACAGGCTGTGCAGGCCTGCACTGGTCTTTGAAGCCAGACTGATCTCTCAATGCCCTTTAGCACTCCCAGGGCTATGCTACAAGGGAGTACCCGCCCCCCCCATACACACCTCCTACACTTTTTGACTTTGGATCCATCCATCCAGTGAATGTCTTTGCCCCATTTCTGTTCCAGCATCTTAGGACTCTTTGCAAAAAAAAAAAAAAAAAGTCGGAGCTGCTCCTTCCTGAAACTGTGTAGAACTGAAACACTGTCCTTCCTGCGCTCTCACGGGTGTCTGCTTGTCACCTCTCTGCCTCCAATGGCAGTTATTAGTGAGGGAAGATGGTGCTGGCTGGCTCTTACATATGCAGTAAGTGCCTGCTCATTGGGTTGCCTATGCAAATACAAGGAAGATGAATAAACACACTTATTACATTACAACCATGTGCTAGGGGTTCCTGGGCCTGTAAGTGGGGAAGGTGTGTAGTCTTCGTGGGGTCTTCTGGGAGAGAAGCAGGGTGTAGATGAGGAAAGTGAGGGACAACAAGGCTGGTGGCCTCCAGTCTAGGGTGTTTCGTAAAGGAAGAGAGAAACTGCAGAGCCGTGTCTGTGGAGTGGCTCTTTGAACGTGCCTGGGCCCAGCCATCACCCCAGCCCTAAATCTAAGACTGGAAGGGAGCCTGGCAGTTTGCTGGAAGCCTGATTTGCAATTTTACCTCAGGAACTGCTTCAGGCCTTGGTAAAAATCTTGGCAGGAGATTTGCGAAAGTCCTTCTTGATGGAGAAAACCTCTCTCCACGATCAGACCTAGGGTGTCCTAGGTACTAAATGGGTAGAAGGAAGCTATCTTTTCTTTGCCTGACAAAGAATTTTCTAGAGAAGCTTAGGACCACATGTCCTTAAATTAAAGCCACACTTTGGCTAAGCACTTCCCCTCCATTCTTGTTACAATGCCACTGTTTATCTTGTAATGTTTACATTTTGCAACTCTGCCTTGGACCAAGTTTTGAAAACAATACTTAGATTAAAAAAATTCAGTCATTAGGTTCCATTATTTATTTTTAATATGAGACATATATGTGTACTATGTTCAGTGGCTGTAAGAGGTCAAGCATTGGGATGTCTGGGATAACTGTTGAGATGCCCGCCGCGCTGAAGGTGATGGCGGCAGGGAGGAAGGTAAGACAGTGTTTGAGACTGTGTAAGGAAAAGGTGTCACGCCAAAAGCAGGTGGAACATAAACAGACTTTTAAGTTCTTAAAAAAACAATTGTGTTTAATTTCTGTCCTTGTGTGTTTGTGTGTGGGTGTGTCCGTGCCACAGGGTGCACGTTCTCTAGTTCTCCCCTTTGCCGTGGGCTCTGGTGTTCCAATGCAGTGTTAATCAGGTGTGTGTAGCCTGTGCCTTTAACTTTCCGGCTTACTGGTCCAATAAACAGAATTTTTGAACAACTGACTCTCTTACACCGATATGCTATGATGGCTAACTCAACTCGCAGCTTTGATAGTTTGAAGAAAAGGAGGTGAATGAATGACCACTGGGAACATGGTCAACCGGCCCCAGTGGGTGCAGCTGCAGCAGGATACTCTTGACTCAGAATGAAAACTGAGGGAAAATGAGAAGAGGCGCGATAGGGTCTAAGGGGTCTTCGAGAGAATGAAAGGCTGGCAAACGTGAACACTTAGCTGCCACTTTCGCTACTAACTAACTACCCTGAGTTCAGTGCAGGCTAAAGCTGCATCCCAGAGGGTCATACCAGGTGCATCCCAGAGCATCACAGCAGGTACATCCCAAAGCTTCACAGTGAGGTGAGGCTCTGCGCAGCGATGGGTTGGGACGGTTCATATTTGGAACTGTCCCTGATGAGGCTGCTGACAATTGAAATGTGGCTAGTTGGGAGAGAGAGAGAGAGAGAGAAGGAGAGAGAAAAAAGAGAGAAAGAGGGAGAGAGGAGGGAGAGAGAAGGAAGGGGAGGGAAGGATAGAAAGGGGAGGGAGGGAGGGAGAGAGGGAGGGAAGAAAGAAATTACTGTCATTTAATTTTAATCAATTTAAATTTAAATAGTCATCGTTAGCTGATGGCTGCCATCTTGGCAGTAGAATTCTGGGCAATCATGGGTTCCCATGAAACAGCATATTGATAAACAGAGGGGTTTCTTAAAAGCTGTGAAGATTTCCTAAATGTTTTTGAGGTTAAAAGCAAACCTTGAACACCATGATGGATGTGTATTAGGCTAAGGACACGAAAAGACTCAGTAGTTTGGGCACATTTCCTGCGTGTCCGAGTTTTGGAAATTCAGTTTTCTACTTCAGCTGAGAAGAACTCACAGGTCCGTGAGCGACCTAACCAATTATTTGCCCTGTGAAAATTTAGACTTTGGATACCAGTGTTTCGGAGTTTCATAATAATCAATGGCATCTCACCAACAAGTCTCTTGTTTTCGTTCCGTTTTTATCTCGGGACAGTCTCTTTCAGGCCGGCGGCGTTTCTCTTACAGAAAGACGCACGTTCACTAAGATAGAGATCTGAGGCGCGTGGGAAAACCGAGGGAACAAACGAGTGATAACCAATTGTCGGTCCACACAATCCCATCGCGTCTGGCCTTGTCAGAGGGCTCAGCCCTTCACAGAAGCACATCTGTGAGGTCCCCAGAAGAGATCTCATGACCGGGATCGTTGTCACGTGCCTGTTTGTTTTTCCCTTGAGAAACCGAATGAGTGAAAAAAAAGATCACAAGCAAACAAAAGCATCAATAACAGGAAACTGTTGGTGAGAAATACCCCCGATGTTCCTGTAAATTCACGTCACTCGGCTCCCCAGGGACAAAGGTGCATGAACTGCATGGGTAAATAATTATGATTTAATACAGAGGCCTTGCAGTGTTGTTTACGGTAAAACAACAAAAACGAATTGTTTCTGGAGGCGCAAATAAGCAAATAATAGAAGCATATATCAATATAATCAGGAAGCGGTGATGTTATGTCTAGGTCAGCTGCTGAAAACAATCTGCAATCTATCAAAGTGTGTCCTCTGCAATCACAAGCTTCCACAGGGGGACCTGAGGGGGAGGAGGAGACGCTCTCACCCATGGGTGGTTTGAAAACACCGAGAGGCAGCAACTCCTCCTGGACATCAGGTGGGATGGCCTTGGCCTCCAGATTTTAGGCCTGTAACAAATTTTTCTTTGTTCTTTAAAGGATTTCGGTTGGAGGGAAATGCCACGCCTGTGGGTATCTACATGTTGCAGCAAAGGAAAGAGCCGAGCAGCTGTGCTTAGCAGAGTTAGCCTTTTCTTTTCATTAGAACTGACATTGTATCTGTTGCAAGCAAGAAAACCCTTGGCTTCCTGCCCTATCCCCTTTTTCTTACTGCAAAAAGCTGGGAAGCCCTCATCGGTGTGCTTACAGGAAAACCTAATGTTCCAGTGGAAGTGGGGGCTTGGGAGCAGTGCATTGCACAGAGTCAACCTGTGAAGGCTCTGCTCTTCCCTGGCTGGCGGGACAGCACTCTCAAGCATCTTTCTCTGTATCTCTAGAAAGTTGGGTGTTTTTGTTTGCTTGTTTGTTTTGCTTTTTTAAAATTTATCTACTGTCACTCCTCCATTCTCTTTTGTTCAATTTATTATTTTTATTGAACTCTACATTTTTCTCTGTTTCCCTCCCTACCTCTCCCCTCCCCTTCAACCCTCTCCCAAGGTCCCCATGCTCCCAATTTACTCAGGAGATTTTGTCTTTTTCTACTTCCCATGTAGATTAGATCTATGTATGTCTCTCTTAGGGTCCTCATTGTTGTCTAAGTTCTCTGGGATTGTGATTTGTGGGCTGGTTTTCTTTGCTTTATGTTTAAAAACCACTTATGAGTGAGTACATGTAATAATTATCTTTCTGGGTCAGAGAACTCTCAACAGAGGAATCTAAAATGGCTGAAAGACACTTAAGGAAATGCTCAACATCCTTAGTCATCAGAGAAATGCAAATCAAAACAACTCTGAGATTCCATCTTACACCTATAGCCAAGATCAAAAACACTAATGACAACTCATGCTGGAGAGGTTGTGGGGTAAAGCAAACACTCCTGCATTGCTGGTGGGAATGCAAGCTGGTACAGCTCCTTTGGATGTCAGTGTGGCGATTTCTCAGAAAAATTAGGAAACAACCTTCCTCAAGACGTAGTAATACCACTTTTGGGTATGTATCCAAAAGATGCTCATTTGTGCCACAAAGACATGTGCTCAACTATGTTCATAGCAGCATTATTTGTCATAGCCAGAAACTGGAAACAACCTAAATGCCCTTCAACTGAAGAATGGGTAAAGAAAATGTGGTACATTTACACAATGGAGTACTACACAGCAGAAAAAAATAAAGATAGCTTGAATTTTGCAGGCAAATGGATGGAGCTAGAAAACATCATTTTGAGTGAGGTAACCCAGACCCAGAAAGACAATTATCATATTCCTCCATTCTTAAATGATCCCATGGAAGGTGGGATGATGCACCCTTCCCCAAATGTTCACATCCCAATTTCTAGAACCTGTGACTACATAACCTCAGGATATAAGGGACTTTGCACATGTGATTAAATTAAGGACCTAGAGTTGTTTGTTTGTTTTCAATTTTGTAGGATGAGTACCCTATAAAACAAAAGTCCTCTTGGGGGCCTCAGTAATATGACAGTAGAAATAAAAAAGGAGATTTGGAGATGCTGCGGCAGTGGCTTTGAAGACAGGGACCATGAACCACAGGATTTAGGTGGCCTCCAGAAGCTGGGGAACTTTCTCCCCTGGAGACTCCACAGGGCTTTGATTTCAGCCTCAGAACTTCTGACTCTTATAGAACTAAATAAACAATAATAAACTTGTATCATCTTGACACTAAGTTTATGATGATTTGTTGCAGTAATAAGAAACTGATACAAAGTCATTGTTTCCCCTGTTAGCTGTTTGTACTAGTTCTGTGAAAACTGTGTCTTGTTTTGAGTCCTAATACAAGAAGGGTAGGTGCATATAAGAATGGTATCAGGGCGCTTGAAAAACAGTAAAGTCAAGGCTCCCTCCTCAGTGGTTTAGATTCAGACAGAGACTTTGGGCTGAAGGCAGTGGGCTGATATCTCAGAAGCACACAATTTGGGTTCTTGCATTTATTATGGAAAAAGGCTCTTTTCTGTAAACTGTCAGCATAGGCTGAGTTAGGGGATTTGGTAACTCTACCTCAGCCCGAGCTACAAAGCTAGGGTGTTGCTAAGTTTGTACATGGGCCACTCAGCTAGAGCCAAGGACCCTGGTACATTGTAATCACGTGACACATCAACTTTGTAGAGGCTGGGATGAAATCACAGGATCTGTAGCAGTTAGCAAAGATACTCTGGACTTTTTCACAATTACCAAATATGACTATATACAATAGAGGTTTTGTGTTTTGTTTCTTTTTAGTTATTGAATTGGATATATATTTTGGGGGAGCTACTCATTTGGATTCAATCAAGAATAAAATGTTTCCTTTTGGTGTTAAAAGCAGTCATAGGGAGGCTGGAGAGATGGCTCAGAGGTTAAGAGCTGACTGCTCTTCCAGAGGTCCTGAGTTCAATTCCCAGCAACCACATGGTGGATCAAAACCAGCTATAATGAGATCTGGTGCCCTCTTCTACCTGCAGGCAGACATGGAAGCAGAACACTATGTACATAATAAATAAAATATTTAAAAATTTTTTTAAAAAATGCAGTCATAGGAGTATAGCTAAGCAAAGCCTAGCTCAAGTCTCTTGAAAAGTGCCAACTCCCATTGACAGGAAGTTGTTAGCATTTAAAAAGATCCCCTTAAAGATTTTGTTCTGAAATGATGTCAGATTATTCCCAACAATCTTACAGCAAGTGTTGAGGATTCCTAGCATGTTGTTGCTTTGCAACACTTGTTTAACATAGATAAAATGGACATATTCTTCGTGGGAGACAATTAAAAAACAACAGTTCCTGGTAGATACCTATTGCCAACAAGCTGTGTGGAAATCATGCCCCTTCCTCCCTGGTGTCTCTTTGGCTACTGTCCCATCTTCCAGCTCTATTAGAAGTGTCCATAATGGTTCTGATCGAAGAAATGTGGCCTAACTGCTCCCTGCAGATCCTCATTTTCTTTCTGTATCTTTCCTGATGGGCATGTCTCTGAGACTCTTGAATACTGAGTCACAAAACGGAAAACACCTGAATCTTTGAAGTACTCCTGGAAGGCCATCTGCTGAGCAGGACCTTCTAACATTCCATGCCTTACATGGTACCATCCTGCATGGATGAGATGCCCTCTTGGAGGGAAGATTCATCTGCCCATGACAGAATGAAAAGACAACATTAGAGGGTCTGTATGTTTTCTGGCAATGGCTGAAGACAATACTGACTCTTCCTCCCCTGGTCATGGAAAACCAAAGCAACAAAACCTTCAGGGAAAAGGCATGTGTGGTGGTCAGACACACAGAGGTTGCTTTATTAGTGCTTACACTATGGCTTCAGAGCCCCTCCTTACCCCAGCCTGCTCTTTCTGACTCTGGTACTCTCTTGCCAGCCCCTCACGTGCC
The DNA here is from genome assembly GCF_000317375.1 of Microtus ochrogaster. Taxonomy (NCBI): domain Eukaryota; kingdom Metazoa; phylum Chordata; class Mammalia; order Rodentia; family Cricetidae; genus Microtus; species Microtus ochrogaster. Next base: position 59,350,189 of record NC_022021.1, read on the forward strand.
CTCTAAAAAAGGTAAGTCGGAAGATGCAGCACACTGTCCTCTCTTATCCTGATAGGCATCGCTGACCCGTGCTCTGACCTTACAGCATCACTATGGAGCCTGTACTGACCATCACAGGAGAGGAGAACATCCAGGTTCCCAGTTCAACTTCTGCTAACTCCATCACCAGCTCCTGGGTGAGGTGCAGGGACCCGCGATGAGCCATGCATTCCAACCTGGGTAGGGTCAAGTCTTTGTCTGGGAGCACCTAGGTATCCAGAAAGCTCAGGAGAGAGAAGAGTCAGTTTGTCTTGTCTTCACAAAGATATCTGGTTCTGGGACTAACTTGACAGTGCTCCTGGCAACATGCTCCTGGATTCTGAACTTGACTTTTTTGGGGGCAGCCCTCTTTTGCTTCTGCCCATAAGCCACCTAATATTTTAAGAAGATGGATGTGATCCTAGTTCCTAAGTCTCTAAGCCAACCCTTGTTAGGGCTTAAATTATGAATCCCCTAAAATAAAATTAAAGCTCTAATACCCAGTAACTCAGAATGTGGCTTTCTGCAAACTTTAAAGAGATGGTTAAGCTAAAATAAATTTGGGGTGGGCCCTAATCTGTTCTGTCTGGGATCTTCATAAAAAATAAAGTTTGGGATCATGACAAGAGAACAGGGATATGCCTACAGAAAAAAAAGACTATGTGAGGACTCCTGAATAAGTGGGCATCTGAATATCAAGGAGAATTGCTCTTGGTAGACACTGGACCTTGAACTTGAACTTCTAGCATCCCGAGCTATGAGAAAGCAATGACTGTAGTTCAAGCCACGCTATTTGTGGTCCACTTTCAAAGCAGCCCGACACTGATGCAGGCCTCTTATATCATCCCAGCCTCCTGGAGCAGGGGACATAATAGCAACAACAAAGGCTAAACTTCTCTGCTGTTATTTTGCCTAGAGTGGGTGAGAAGTCCTAGGTCACTCACAAGCCACAAGCATCTATCTGGTCAAGAAAATAGAAACTCTCTTGAGCCTATTGTTTGCAGAATTCTTTAAGTAGGTTATAATTCAGTTTGCCAGGCTGACTTCTAAAAAGACATCTCTGAAAAGTAACTTTGTAGCCAGAGTGCCAACAACCTCTCTGGAAGGACAGCAGACCACACAGAAAAGTATGGGCATTGTTCAGTCACACAAAACATGTCCATGTGAGGGCGCTGACCCTGGAGAACCGAACAGAACCACAAAGGTGAAAGGCAAGCGCTGTTTCTTTGTCTAACATCTGATCCTGCCAAGTAGGCACAGCCTTGATCGAGTTTAACAGACAAATCAAAGTTCTGGTTGGTTTGGCATTCACTTTCTGAGAACATTGTTCGCAGTTTCATAGCTCACTGCCTTCTCCACTAAAACAATTTAGAGTTTTCATTATCTCCATATTTAGAAATAACCTGATGTGAAAATATGATCATCTCCCTACTAGATTTCTAAGAACGTGGAGTGAAGGATGGAATGGACTTCTTATATTTTCTGGTATTTTGCAGACTAGAGAGGCTAAATAAGAAGGTGAACCCAAAGAAAAACATATAGGCATCCTCCTGAATATTAACCTTCATCAGGCGATGAAAGGAGACAGAGACAGAG
>NC_022021.1:59352837-59354630 GCF_000317375.1 Microtus ochrogaster
CGCCCGGCTAGTGTCTCACTCTTGTAACTACCTACTCTGGTCAGCTATCCTCAAATGTGTTCCACTGTCTGTCATACGTCATCTGGTTGGTTCAGATCTTCAAATAACGGACAAGACTAACTCTGGGACTTCCCTATATATGCTGGTCCTAGATAAAACCCACAGGAACTTAAAAAGTACAGAGTTAAGTGTTTACAACAGTAGAGTTTTCTAGATTCTACTCTCCCCTGAGTTCTAGATTGGCTACGACCTAACGTCAGTTTCTGTCTGGTCTCGCAGGTGTTGGTGTGCGTGTCTCATCCACCTAGGAGGAAGGAACTGAAGCCGTTGTTGTATGACTCATGCTCTCTCTCCATTATGAGGATGCTCACAAGGGAAAGAAGACGGTTGACCTGATAGAATTCATTGTCATTGCAGTAACTGAACTTCTAGGAAATAAATAATGACATTCTCTAGGCAGAGGGTCTCTCTAGGGATTGCTTATTTAATAAGAGTTTTTTAGTTTGCTTTAGAAGCATATCAGACTTGTAGTCTTTTCAAACATGGTCACTTGGAGAGTATCTAGTAAGATCAACTTTCTTTTCAGTGTGAATCAGAGACATGGCATACCTTCTGCACTACCGGATGTAAGCTGAAATGACATACATGTCTATGGTCAGAGGAGGACCCCAGGAGCCTAATGGCTGTTTTAGACTTCCCCTGGCTTTTCCTGTTCTTCCTGAATGCTTGTATTTTTGTACCAGTAATAAAACTCGACATTGGGTGGATTTGATTTGAAAATATAATCCTTTTCGTTGATCCTGTTAGACCGTAAGTTCCTGGAGGGCCAGAGCTTTATATGAGTCAACTCTCTGTCTCTCCTGGGTCTGGCGTTGTGTCTTCTACAAGTGCCTAACAAAGAAATCTAACAGAGTAGATTGATAAATTTTAAAAATTCCAGAAGCTTATGGGAAAATATAGGGGAAAAAAAGGATGCAGAGAGAAATGATGTACATTTAAATACCTTGACCATTTCTTCGCCATTGAGTATAATGTAATTGAGTATGAATGTGGTTTATCTGCTCATTAAATTCAACGTTTTTTTATATGAGAACAGAAAAAAACTCTAAGATGGGCTCTGTTTTTTATTTTTTCCAATAAAATTCAGTTAAAAGCTCATGAACACTTTCCGAATAAGCCTTGACTAATTTGGTGCATGGCAGATCATCAATCAACAGCTGTAGCTAGTGCAGCCAATTTTGGCTCAGCTCAACCTTTATCAATCCATCATCTGTAGTTCATATTGAGCCCCACTGAGGAGAAAGGTAGTCTTTCTCTTCCCCTAATGAATAAAACAACCTGTCTAGATGTGGAACTCTTATTTAGATTGGTTCCATTTTGTTTGGAAATGTTATGTTCTCATCTTTATAGAATGTAAAACCTCCTGGGTGCAGATTTAAGTGATGTGTCTTAGGTTTACTTATAGGTGTTGTGTATCTCAAAGTATCTCCTCGATTGGTCTGCAATTAGGTTCCAAATCACCAATGGCACTTGAACACTTTTAGACAATCCAACATAAACACAAAGGCATCTGTCAGTGTTTGAGGATAATCTAAAAAGAAAACCTGTGACCACAGCTACCCATTGGTGCATTCAATGGGCAATGTCCTTTCTGAGCCACTCAAAAGCCATCCGTAGGACATGGAGAGTGATTTCTGGGAGGGAAGGAAGGAGAGGAGACATCAAATTCAAGAAACTAGACCGTAAAAGGCTAATCAACCCAATTCTAAAATGGGGCACTGAGCTGAACAGAG